>NC_139921.1:8126315-8726315 GCF_963514095.1 Eutrigla gurnardus | reverse complement strand
CTTACAAATACTTTGTTACAATATTTTGCTCCTACAAAGTAAATCAACTGTTACTTAATAATCTTTTTTTCTTGTCCTCTCCTTTAATTCCTCTCTCATTATGAGTAAAAAAAAAAAAAATCTAAATTAGAGAAGTAATATGACCTGAGGTGGTAAGAGTAGAGATTGTGTGATATCAATGCACCTATCTGCCTCAGGAAATTCCCCATAAGGGTAATGGTACATCTTGGCAACACCAGTTCCAAGTATGCCAATCAAAGCCGCAATGCTACTGGGAACTGGGAAACTTTCAGTGGCAACAAATATCTGATTATATCCATGAAATTGTGTAGAGATATGACAGGGGTCCCTGGGTCTCTCTCAGAAAAGAAAAGAAAGAAAGTCTGGTAATTTAACTCCAACCTTTACTCTTGCATCATCATGAGGTTGACTAAATTGGTTTTGAGTGAAGTATCTCAAAAACAATTTAATAGATTGCGATGAAACTATAATGTCATCATGCAAAATAAGCTTTTTGGATAGTGAAATGTCCTGCAGTCTCTTCAGGATTTCACAGGCTTTGTTAGGTATTGTTGTGGTTTAAAATCCCTGATTTCACGGCAACTTTTTGTTAACATTACAATGCATGGCGGGATGTCTTTAGGAGATGTTTTGCAATGACTGCACAGGAGCAAGTGAAAAGATTTGCTGGAAAAAAGGAACTTTCATGCAACATCTCCTGGCGATCTCCACCCTGCCAGCTGTGGTGAAAGGTTGCAGAGCTTGCACAAAATGTAATTCACATGGTTTGGTTGAATTTGTGTTATTGTTGCCATAGCAACATTACAACTACCTGGAGGAGCTGGTTCCCAGATGATGTATCCTTATGAATTTGATGATCCCCTAATGTTAAATATAACTCCACCAGCAGAAATTTTTCACATATTCATGGTCCCCACAGGATTAGTTCTTATAATTTCCTTGGCTCTTTTAAATTGACCTTGTTTTCCTCACTTAACATCATCAGGTCAGAAGTGTATTATTGATTGTCCAAAACTTGATGAACACCGTAAACGGCATATGCCCAGTTTTAGAGGTCCCTCCACATGTCTGTAGACTCTTGTTTGGACAGAATCAGTCCATGGATGACCAAGTGACCAAATGACTAATGCCTTACCAAGCTTGATGACTGCCCACATTGTCTGTGGATTGTTTTATCCAAGTGTGAATGAACCATAACAGACGGTTCAAACCAGACAGGATAAAACCCTCCTTGTAGCTGACTCCAGTTATCTCTCAACATGGCTCTGAAATAGCCAGAGTTCCTTTGCAGCAGCTCTGTCTGTGTACCCAATCACAGAATGCTCACATTCCCCTGCTGTGAAGGAAAGCAATAACATGGACCAGGAGACCAGACTGGACATTTGGCAAATATTATTCCAGCTCCATGCTGCTCCTTGAACGGCCCTGTAGATCCCCAACCGCTTATTTTTGTTCATATTAATTTGTGTTGATCTTCAAACTAGTTTTCCCTTCTCTGGTTTCCCCCTGCTGTTGTCTTGGGTTATTTTTAGGGGCTGCATGCTGTGTGGGCAACTGCTCCCCCAGCCCGAGCCCTGCCTTGTCCATCAACACTTAAGACACATGGATTAGAAACATGCCATTAACTAGATATGGAAAAATAATTAGACTGTGGTACTTCCACGCCCTCTAGCCTTTCTTACTTTTGCTTACCATGTGAATCCAGTAGAAACCACCAACAGCTAATTACCAGCACGGATGGACTTAATTAGCTGTGGAAAGTGCCTGGATGATGCTTTCTTAGAAAGCTTTGTAATAGTGGATTTATTTTATTTTTTTAAGTTAGACAGGGAGAATCCTGGTCAACTACAATCTTCACTACAAGGGGGTTCAATGAAAGTCCACGCACACACACACACACACACATATATATATATATATATATATATATATATATACTGTCTGCTTATTTTTCAGCCTCCAGCAAATTATCTGTTAACGCTAAATTATATTTGAATGTCTTTTTATTTTCTCAAAGTGTAGCTCCACCTCATTACCTTTTAAAATTTGGATTGATACCACATAATTAACCATTACTTCAATGGTCCATTTTAGGATAATTAGTCAGTTATATATATTAGTGAGTCATTAACAAAGTATGATGGATCAAATAAAAACAAGTTACTTTTTTTTGTGAATAGTCAGATGAATATACCTGTTAAAATTTTGGGGGAAATAATAAAAGCCTTATTTTGGAGAATATCTTGCTTTATTCAAACTGCACTACTACTGGGGGAAAGTCTCCGGCACTTGGTGTGGGGTTGGTTCCTTTGTGGGTACCCTCACATCGTTTAGATCTGATATGGTTTGTGGCAAGGTTGAGATGGGGGGGGGCAATGCAAGTCTTTGATATTATTCTGGGGAATGACTTGGCTGGTGCAAGGATTTGGAAAGGTGGTCCACCTTTACTGCATGTGATTCCACATGTACATGTTTCTGAGGAACCAGATGAGTGTGCTAAACAACACCCTAAGGTTCTCTCCTTCTCTGCAATAAAAATACGTAAGGCTAAACTGGCTAAACAGTCTGCGGGATCTGAGCAGGTGCAGTCCTCTCAGGTAAAAGAACAATCTGAAATGGTGGAGCAAGGTAAGTTTTTTTCTATCATTGTCTAGGGAGGAATGTATCAAAGAGCAGGCTGCAGATCCCATGTTGAAATCCTTGTTTGAGTGTGTCTGTCCAGAAAGTGAGCTCAGTAGTGTCGCTAGAGGCTATTTTCTGAATGAGTTGCTGTTAAGAATGTGGCCTCAGGTGGTGAAAGGTGTGCAGTTGGACAGTGTTGTTCAGGTGGTGGAGCCATCAACATTTAGGGACCTTGTGTTGAGTGCATCACATGATGGGGTTTCAGTATATCTTGGGGTTAAGAAAACTTATGACCAGGTTCTCTGTCATTTTTTCTGGCCTCAATTTAAAAAAAGGATGAAGCATGGTACTGTAAACCTTGCAAAACTTGTCAATTAACAGGAAACCCTATCAACATATTAAGTCGGCTTCTTTGAACCCAATACGAGTGCTTGAGAACCCATTTGAATATCTGCTGCTGGATTGTGTGGGTCCACTTCCAAAGAGTAAGGCTAGGAGTAAATACTTATTGACAGTGATGTGTAAAAGGACACACTATCCTGCTGATTACCTCTTGTGTTCTATTAAAACCAATCCAGTCTTGAAAAGATTGAACATCCTAAAAATGGTGCAAACCGACCAGGGGAGTTGTTTTAGGTCCCGGACCTTTGTTCAGAAAAAGGCAGAGCCAACTAAAAATGTACTGAACTATGTCAATGATTTTCACTGCTGACTGCATATTGTCTGTGCTACTGCTTACAAAAATCTTAGCGTTACACAAGATAAAATGAAAGAGCTTTTTTATCGCAAAGCAGAAACCCGTCGTTTGAGCCAGGGGATCAGGTTTTGGCTTTTATTGCTTCTGGTAGGTTCACCATTCCAGGCAAGGTTTAGTGGACCTTATACGGTAAAAAGCCGTTTGTCGGATAGGGCTTGTTTAGTGTTGTTGCATCAAAGAACAGTTTGAGCATTGAGACCAGCAGCTGTAAAAGAACTCCAGGCCTGAAGGGGGCAGAGAGAACTCAAACACATTGGCAACAGTATGGAAGTAATGGTTTGTTTGACTCAATGATTCTGATTTGTAAGTTTGTAAAACAATTACTTTATGCTATTGGAGAATGCAATGTAAATCTTTGTAAACAAAATGGTACTCTGTTAATGGAGAATGTAAATATGAACTCCAAGTTATTGTGGCAGTAGTATTGCTTTGTTTCCTAAGCATGAGGTTTAGTTTATTCATTGTTTTTTTTTTTTTTAAAGCATATTGATGTGGGATGCAATGTATCCCTTTTGTTTTTGCTTATCTTAAAGGTTATCAAAATCCAAATCCATCCTGAAGAAAAATAAAACTCCAAAACGGTGTTGCATCCTTTATGAGTTGAACAAGCCATTTTCAAGTTTGGGCAGAGCTATATTTAATTTAACATCAGATAACTTGACACATCTACACGCCAGACAGAAGGAAGAGTGCAGTGGTGTCATGTAAACTTGTTGAAGCCCATTCTGTACAATCTGCCTATGACAAAAAAAATGACTCAGCTCCTATAGGCCTTGTGGCAGTTTGGCTTGCTGTGTGTCTTCTGTTTCTCCACTTACTAACACAATTCTATGATATTTCCTACTGTGGCCATCCATGCATGGTCCTGATTAGAGGTCACTCTGTTCGGTTTTGTAGTGCTTGTAAATAGAATCAGTTTTCCTTTGTTTTGTTGTTGCAATCCACAGACAAAGATGAAACCTGAGGAAAGTGAAGGGAGAGCGGCAGACAGCTGTATATTTTGCTGTGGTTAAAAACAAGTTACTGTAGCTAAAAAATGCTCAGTTTTTGTTCAACTGATGTGTTCTTCTTGAAGGGGTTTATAAGAGAAGCAGAGAGATGCTACCTGTGTTCTTCTGCTTTGTGATTATGTGTTATGTTTGCTCAGATTAGGCTATTTAACATCTCCTGTGATTTCTACGTTGTTGTTGTTGTGCCTATCTGAAATGTTACTGACGATATTACTGCCTGCAGTAGTAATGTTTTACTCAATAACCCTGTTATTGACCATACTGCCGTGCAATTATATTAATATATCTGCATGTGACTTGGGAAATCATGGTGCACACCAGAAAAGGGATCCCCTGAAATCCACTGTGTAATCCGAACCCAGTTTTTACTGATGTTGAGCTGTATGGAGGTGTGGCTGCCAATCTGACCTGCCTGGGGTCTGTTTGTCAGGAGGTCTAACAGTTACAGAGTGAGGTACTGAAGCCCAGAGTGCTAAGTCGATCAGTTGTGTTGAATGCTGAGCTGAAATCAACCAACAACATTCTGATGTTGGTGTTGTTATTGCTGTTATGTTACTGGTGTTATATTTCACATATTAAACAGTAAATATAAGCAGGTATTTCAACACAGAAATGTACTTAAACATTTCATAAATCTCCCGTTTGCAAAAACGCTAGCTCTGCAAAGAATATGGTTGCGGATTATGTCCGCGATATGAAATGTTGAAAATGTCGGAGAATATTGTTTAGATAATATCTAATGTGATTGGAAGGAAAGGTAATCAAAATTCTCTCCCGACGCAAAGCTGCAAGAATCACTTTTATTTCCATATCGATTAGGTTGCAGGGTCTGATGTCCAAAGGAGGTCTTAGTAGCTGCCAGGAATAGTTGTGTAAACATTGTCCACTGTATTGTTTTCACTGGTTGAGATGAAGCCGGTGGAATTTAGGTAAAAACCTGCACATCAGGATCTAATGTAATCTAACTCTTTCACATATTCACACACCGATGGCACAGCCTTCGGGGGCAATTTGTGAGGTTTCTGTACTTTGGTTTTGTTCTGTGTGTTGCTGTTTCGTTGTGCCTGAGTACTCCAGCTTTTCACTGCCTTTCATTGCCTGCATCGTACCATTAGTTGCTGTGGTAGAAATAAAACCTTTTATTGTACTTGCATGTTCGTGTCCAGTTTCTGCTTTGGGCTCCGAACATTACCTGGCTGCCCCTTGGAGTCCAATTTGGGTTTAGTATCTATTATATTTGGCATGCAGACTGGAGGAACCAGGAACCAAACCACCAATCTTCCGATTGGAGGATGACGTGCTCTACTATTTGTCAAGGTTATCTTGACACAGACTGTTTCGTTTTTCTGTAACTGATTTTCAGTTGCCATTCGACTGTGTTTTTATTGTTTTTTGAGGTTTGTTTGATAGTACAACTTAATCACCCATCATTTTTCCATCCATCCATCCATCCATTTTCCTCCGCTTATCCGGGACCGGGTCGCGGGGGCAGCTGCCTGAGCAGGGACGCCCAGACTTCCCTCTCCCCAGACACTTCCCCCAGCTCCTCCGGGAGGACCCCAAGGCGTTCCCAGGCCAGCCGGGTGACATAGTCACTCCAGCGTGTCCTGGGTCTTCCTCGGGGTCTCCTCCCGGTGGCGCATGCCTGGAACACCTCCCGAGGGAGGCGTCCAGGGGGCATCCGATGCAGATGCCCGAGCCACCTCAACTGGCTCCTCTCGATGTGGAGGAGCAGCGGCTCTACTCCGAGCTCCCCCCGCGTGACGGAGCTCCTCACCCTATCTCTAAGGGGGCGCCCCGCCACCCTGCGGAGGAAGCTCATTTCGGCCGCTTGTATCCGGGATCTTATTCTTTCGGTCATGACCCAAAGTTCATGACCATAGGTGAGGGTAGGAACGTAGATTGACCGGTAAACCGAGAGCTTCGCCTTTCGGTTAAGCTCTCTCTTTACCACGACGGACCGATACAGCGACCGCATTACTGCAGCCGCTGCACCGATCCGCCTGTCAATCTCACGCTCCATCCTTCCCTCACTCGTGAACAAGACCCCAAGATACTTAAACTCCTCCACTTGAGGCAGGAACTCCCCCCCGACCTGGAGGGAGCAAGCCACCTTTTTCCGGTCGAGAACCATGGCCTCAGATTTGGAGGTGCTAATCCTCATCCCGGCTGCTTCACACTCGGCTGCAAACCGCCCCAGGACATGCTGGAGGTCCTGGCTCGAAGGAGCCAACAATACCACATCGTCCGCAAAAAGCAGGGATGAAATCCAGTGGCTCCTGAACCAGATCCCCTCCGGCCCACGGCTGCGACTAGAAATCCTGTCCATAAAAATAATGAACAGGACCGGTGACAAAGGGCAGCCCTGCCGGAGTCCAACATGCACCTGGAACAGGTCTGACTTACTGCCGGAAATGCGAACCAAGCTCCAGCTCTGGTCATACAGGGACCGAACAGCCCTTAGCAGAGGGCCCCCGACCCCGTACTCCCGAAGTACCTCCCACAGAATGCCACGAGGGACACGGTCGAATGCCTTCTCCAAGTCCACAAAACACATGTGGACTGGTTGGGCAAACTCCCATGAACCCTCGAGCACCCTGCGGAGGGTATAGAGCTGGTCCAGTGTTCCACGGCCAGGACGAAAACCGCATTGTTCCTCCTGAATCCTAGGTTCGACTATCGGCCGAATTCTCCTCTCCAGCACCCTGGAATAGAATTTCCCGGGGAGGCTGAGAAGTGTGATCCCCCGATAGTTGGAACACCCCTTCGGTCCCCCTTTTTGAATAGAGGGACCACCACCCCGGTCTGCCAGTCCAGAGGCACTGTCCCCGACCGCCACGCGATGTTGCAGAGACGTGTCAACCAAGACAGCCCCACAACATCCAGAGACTTGAGGTACTCAGGGCGGATCTCATCCACCCCCGGTGCCTTGCCACCGGGGAGCTTCTTAACTACCTCGGTGACTTCAGCCCGGGTAATGGGTGGATGAGCCTCTGAGTCTCCAGCCTCTGCTTCCCCAATGGGAGACGTGACAGTGGGGTTGAGGAGATCCTCGAAGTATTCCTTCCACCGCCCGACGATATCCCCAGTCGAAGTCAGCAGCTCCCCACCTCCACCGTAAACAGTGTTGGTGGAGGGCTGCTTCCCCTTCCTAAGGCGCCGGATGGTTTGCCAGAATTTCCTCCATGGCCTCCCCGAACTCTTCCCAGACCCGAACCTTTGCTTCAGCGACCGTCCGTGCTGCAGCACGCTTGGCCTGCCGGTACCCGTCAGCTGCCTCGGGAGTCCCCCGAGCCAACCAGGCTCGGTAGGACTCCTTCTTCAGCTTGACAGCATCCCTTACTTCCGGGGTCCACCACCGGGTTCGGGGATTGCCGCCACGACAGGCACCGGAGACCTTACGGCCACAGCTTCGAACAGCCGCGTCAACAATGGAAGCAGAGAACAAGGTCCATTCGGACTCAATGTCCCCAGCCTCCCTCGGGATCTGGTCAAAGCTCTCCCGGAGGTGGGAGTTGAAGACCTCCCTGACAGAGGGTTCCACCAGACGTTCCCAGCAGACCCTCACAACGCGTTTAGGTCTGCCAAGTCTGTCCAGCTTCCTCCCCTGCCAGCGGATCCAACTCACCACCAGGTGGTGATCAGTTGACAGCTCAGCCCCTCTCTTCACCCGAGTGTCCAAAACATACGGCCGGAGGTCAGATGACACAACCACGAAGTCGATCATTGACCTCCGGCCTAGGGTGTCCTGGTGCCATGTGCACTGATGGACACCCTTATGTTTGAACATGGTGTTCGTTATGGACAAACCGTGACCAGCACAGAAGTCTAATAACAGAACCCCACTCGGGTTCTGATCGGGGAGGCCGTTCCTCCCAATCACGCCCCTCCAGGTAACACTGTCGTTGCCCACGTGAGCGTTGAAGTCCCCCAGTAAAACAATGGAGTCCCCGGTTGGAGCACTCTCAAGTACCCCTCCCAAGGACTCCAAGAAGGCCGGTCATTTTTCCACTTTTTCAAATAAACATATCAGTATGTATAGTTGGACATATGTTAGAACATGCAAACTATGATTACAGTGTTCTGAGATAATAACTCAAGTGAGAAGTAGGGTTTTATTATTTATTCATGAACTTCCATGGAATCTGACTTATTTATGCTACCACTGTCACCTAATAGTCAGTGAAGATAATGCAAACTTAAGGCACTTCAGCATGGACTTCACCTTTCAGAACCCACCTGGTTCAAAATTGAAGTACTGGAAAAGTTGAGTGACCTTTGAATTAATATTTCTAAGATACTGAAGTTTTCAACATGCAATTAACCCGTTAAGAAGTAACTAGTCAGCTTGGTCAATGAGCTTATGCATCAAACTATGATGCTCTATGTGGCCATAGTTATTGTGGGAGAAAAGGAGAAAGTCAGGTTATGTAGAATGAAGAGCGATAAGGTCCGCGTAGGGAGGAGGTCAGGGTGCATGGTTGTTTGACTTTTACCTAGGAGACCATGTTTATATCTGAGGAACCAACTGTCAACGTTGACTTATTTTAAATCGTGTGAGGTTACATAATGTTAATACCTGAATTGCATAACGCCAACTTAATTACATTAAATACACACAAATATATTTGTAGATAAAGTATTAAGTTAGTATTGTACTTGAGTCTGTCTACCCCCCTGCATAACCTCACCTAAGTGAGTCTGCGACCTGCAGTAAGTTTGTTTACTCTATATGGAAGCGGCCCACTACAACAGTCGCATTGGCAACAGTAGCCATAAAATTGGCCTTTGATCTATTTAATTTATTTCTACATTGATTATATTAAATTAATGCTCAGAATACCAAATTTACCATCTTTGTATCCCAGAGGGACTGGTGACTGAGGACGGAGGTATGATTTTTCATGCAAAAATGATAAATTGAATGTTGAGTATTAAATCTAATTCTGCTGAAATTCTCATCAATCAAGTAAAATAAAAGCAAAGAGACTTCAAAAACCTCTTATTTTGAATCAGGAAGCAAAGGGATGTTATCACTCTATAGTGTTACCTTCCCTTCCTCCGACACACACACATACACACACCTCCATCAACATAAGCTGCACATGTAATGTATAGGTCTCCCTTGACTGCACACATCAATTTAGCCTTCTTGCCTTTCATATTGAAAATCAAGATGGGCTTTTTCATTAAAGCTCATGACAGAACCAAATATGGCACTGTGAGCAATTCATCAGCACATGTCACTCGGTGCCATCAGAAAATGAAGTGGCATGAGAGTGTGTGTTAACATCAGCATCTTCATATGTTCTCTTGTCTTCAAATATGACAAAATATACAACATGCTCCAAAGCACAGTCCGTATAAGGGGTTGATGCCTTGCCATACTCAGAGAGAGCCACGTTTCACAACTGGATGGCTTGAAAGAACATACCAATGTGTTAGTAAACACACTTAGTTGTCATGAATTTAATTGATTCGAAGGGGAGAAGATTAATTTTACGTTCTGGTAAAATAGGCTCAAATTATTACAATAAAACTCAAGATTTTCATTTGAGAGGATTCACTAACATACGATAGAAAGCTTGGCAGTTTATTAGAAGATGAGGAATATTTACCAATGGTTTACCTGGTTAATTTCATGCTAACCTGATAACAGTGCTAGACCTTACCTTTTAACTCTTAGCAGGTTAACATTGGCGTTTTGAGCAGGTTAGAAAACGTATTGATGGTATATAACTAAACAATAAAGCCCATGTATATTAACCATCATAAAGCCATCAATAGCAACTCAGAAACATGTATAAAGGATGACAATCGGCCTAGCCGTATACAAGCAGTGTTGAACGAAGATTTATTTTGAGATGATTGTCTTGTCTTATGCTTCTTTACTACCACATAAATTGTGAAGGGAGTGAAAGATGAGTTGGGTTAAATGTTACTGCCACAATGTCCTCTTAACAGGTAGAACGTCCTCATCTCCATTTCAGTCCAGAATCAGCAGAGACTGAGACACATGTTCCTGATGAAGTTATGGGCAGATGGTGGGTGTCATTTGCTGTGTTCGCTGTATGCCACCAAACGGACGGGCTACATCTGGCCTGGCACTGAGCGCAGTTTGAGGAAGCATCTGTGGTGCCATGTATACGTGTCAGTCAGCAGCAGTGCAGCAACAAAACAGCATCATTTAGCCTCACGGTGTCTTTTAAAAGTCCCATGGGGGAGATAGACACATAAACCTTTGTGTAAGTGGGAGGTGAAAACAGGGCTGGGTAGGTTATTGCAGCTGCAAGTGTATTATGTTGTGTTTTGCTGGATGTGATCGAGGGCCAACACCTAAGGATGGCAAATAAGTGATTTCTTGCACGTTTTACAAAATGTTTAAGACCAAAACAAAGGCTTGGCATGCCTTAATCAGGACCCTTACAAGGGTCACATGATATTGTATTTATATTAGATGATTATTTCCTAGGTAGGACATAAGAAAACAAATCCTTTGATATGCAAAATGATGTTTAGGCTTGTGAACTTTCGCTGACAGTAGCTTCTAAAAATAAATATTAGTATATGAATAAATAATTATAACAACAATACATTGAATAAATAATACATAAATAATCTAAGAAGTGAAAATCTGCTCACAATTTCTAATTTACACATGTAATTTTTGAGAACGGAACACAACACAACATAAACTGTATAAAATGGATGTAGTCACCTTTAAGTTTCTGAAGAGCTAAAGTGAAGCTCAAAACGGGTGGCTCCCGTTGGCCATCTTGGTTTTTTTAGGAACCAGAACTGACCATATTTGGTCGAGAGGGTAGAGCTGGGTAAAGAATGAAATCATGAAATCCATCCACCAATCTACACAGAGCCAGAGAACGTTGTGAGACAATCTTTTCAACAAAGGAATCAAAATCCTCCCAACATTATGTCCCGCCTGCCGATACTGTATTGCTTGGGAATGCATCACCATACAAAAGGTAGGCTTTTGAAATTCTGTTTAAGCTCAAAATTAAACATAAAAAAACCCAACTGTTTCATGCTAAGGATGTTAAATAAAAATGATATGCTAAAAGCCTAAAATGCGCAACAAAGACACGCAGAAATGTCATGCAATTTATACACCTTCCCACGAGTTGGTCTGACCGAAGAGTTGGTTCTTTGAACCGAGTTAATACACTCAGTCTGTGGAATCGGGTGTTGGCACACCTTTTGACTTAATTAACCTTTTGACCTTTGCTTTACTCACACAGCAAGATACTGTTCCCCAAACTCATCACTTTTCTGGTGTCTGCCATATGCTGCATTATAATGCGTGACATAAAAAAAACCCAGAAATGTCTTTGGGTTTTTAAGGTCACAGGTTGTGTTTAATAAGTGAACACATGTGGACTATGAATTTATCCTGTGCTGCCATGATGTAATGCATAATATACACTCGGCAGGCTGTGAAAAACAACATTCTGCCAAACCATTGATGGGACGTCCTTGTCACTTTGGTTTAGACATGCTTAACTGCCTACCTTCCCTGATGACCATATGGCATGTAACAGCCCCAAAATTACCTCTCTTCAGCACAGTGGCACATTTGATAATGATGGAGACATCAAGTCTGTCTGTTATTATTATTTGAAAAGCCATCCATTGCTGACTCTTCTTGGTGAAAACCTTTTGTCAGTAACGCAATAAAATGTGTTATCAGTACACCACTGCAAATGAGCAGCAACCTGACTGCATCTGGCTCCTGGTGAGAAGCTGTTAACAAAGTTAGCTTCATTATTCAAGGTTACAGCAGTAAGTGTTGACTTGAAAGTAGTGACTGAAACCATAAATTCCTTTACTAAGACTATAAATTGTCTGAGAAATAGGGTCCTTTTTTCATAGACTTCCCTGCAATTAGACATCCTTTTGCAACCAGAGGAGTCACCCCCTGATGGCCAATAGAGAGAATGCCAGTTTAATTCAATTCAATAAATTAATTTTTTTTTCATCATTTCACAACAAAAGTTATATCAGGACACTCAACACATCATGCAGTACTAGAAAGCACTCATGATTTTCAGAGTCAATGAATTTCTGGCTCTTGGTTTCCTTCTGGATTTGGTGTTGGGAGTAGTATTAACAGTAGTAGTAGTATTAACAGTAGTAGTCCACGGTGGCAGGGACAGCCATGTTTAGATGGATCTATCTGCCAACATGTTGCCGTAGACCAGAAAAAAAGTCAATGCTGAGAAGCATTACAGCGGGGCAGGTGGATTATAATAATAATAAAAAATAAATCCTAACAAGATCCAAAATAGGATACTACTTTTTTTTATTTAAGGCAAAATTCAAATAGCTCATCAGACCTTGGAGAAAGAATTATTAACGTTCAAACATTCGGCATGTGGACTTGAGAGTCGGTTGGAGGATGACTCACTACCTCGACTCTACTATTCTTCAGGGCGTGGCTACCTTGTGATTGACAGTTCACCACCACAGCCTCGCTACCGTCGCGTCACTACCAATCAATTAGCTAGTAAAATGACTTTAACACTTAACTGTGAAGTTGACCTTGAATTATGGAAACTACTTATGTTAACAGCTTGGCACCAGAAGCCAGATGGAGCCAGATGTAGAAAAGGGTTCTGCTCTGCTGCTTGTGTTCGTCAGCTCTACCTCCACCTTCCACTGCAGTCCAAATATGGTCACTTCCGTTCACCAAATCCAAGATGGTGACAGACAAAGTACTGAACTGGAGGCTTCAAAGCCATAGTCCACAAACCAATGGGTGACATCGCAATGACTACATTCACTTCTTATATACAGACTCTGCTTCACACACAGACTTGATCTTTTCAGAAAATTTGAACTATGTGGATGGAAGTGACAGAGCATAAGCCAAGTTATTCGCCCCGTGATAGGAAGTTCACTTGAACACCTGATTTCCCAGTATAACAATTATGTTATTCTAATCATGGAAAGAACCCTACAGCAGAGTGCTGATTGGAAAAGGGCAGCAAGTTAAGAGATGTACTTCTCAGCAATTGCTTGACGCCACTGTGTATTCAGAAATGTCTGGTTCCAAATAGATTTGCCATTTACAGGTGACATTTTAAACTTCTCGACTGATTTCATGTTGTTTCTTTTGCCAGTGTGTATAGTTCTTTTGACTGTTTCTACATTAGCCATACTAAAAGAAAAACTCACCTTGCCAAGCATAAGTTGGACATTAGAACTAGGAATGGCGATTATTCCTCGGCTTGACGTGATTTTTCATTGTCCACAGAGGGCATTGAACTTTAAACCTTTGGTCTGGGTTACAGGACACAAAAACGTGACCAGAAGGAAGCTTTTGGGATCCATCTGCTGAATGCGTTCAAGCATCCTCGTCTTAATAAGAATATAGAACATGTTTTGTGTGACGTGATTTCTTTTTTTTTTTGAAGATCGATTTGTGATGTGTATTTAATACGTTTTTTTAATACGTTCTCTTCTCATGATATTTAGTGTCAGTTAGAGTTCTCAACGGGCCTGAAAATTACAGCCCGACCCGACCCGGCCCGCGGGTTTTTAAACCCGAACCCGACGCAGCCCGACACACCAGCATGAATTGTCGGCCCGAACCCGGCCCGAACCCGACCCGAACCCGACCCCCCGCGCGCCTGCATTGTTTTCCTCATACACTTGTTATCACGATCAGACAGACAGCAGACGTGAATTCAAATGAAACTTTATTTAAAATTAAAAGATTTAACACAAACAACCGAAACTTTAAATAGCCTATATAAATAAATATGCCGTAAATAAATATTAAATTAAATCTTCACACAATATAAAAAGAACTCAAACACTTCAATCAGGCAACTATTTCACACCACACATCGTAAACACTAAAATGGACACACAATAGGCATCTAAGTGGAGGTTTATAAGGCATCGTGGAGGAACAGTAGTGCGTCCACAGTGGATGGACTGAGGCGCGTCCTCCTCTCCTCAATGGTACGGCCAGCCACACTGAACAGTCTCTCGCTGCTGCTGTTTGTACTTTTGACCAGCTCCATCTTCTCCAGCCAGGCTATAGGCGTGAGTGCGTCACGCAGCGTCGTCAGGTGTGCGTCTGCCCCATGAAGCAGGCAGCCAGATTGACCAAACGTGAACAGCGATGATTCACAGCAAACAATATATAATTTACAACCTACAATTTTTTTTATTTTTTATTTTTTATTTTTTAATGAAATGTGTTTTATAAAAAAAGGAAGCCCGAGGCCCGACCCGACCCGGCTCATTTGCGTATTTTTTCGGCCCGGACCCGGCCCGAAACTTCGGGTCCCGTCGGGTTTGTCGGGCTGGGCCGACCCGTTGAGAACTCTAGTGTCAGTATTTTACCTGATTTGTTTTTATCCGTGGTCATGCAATTGCCTTCTATTGGCAGTGTGACCACACTTTTGATAAAGCTGTTTAAATAGGACCTATTTCTTTTATTTCACATTACTACGAATACATGTTTCCATGCTTTTATGCTCTAAAAACACCTTATTTTCCCCATCCTGACTGTGCTCTCTGAAATTACCAGTCATGTTAGCCTCTTGTTGTTCAACTCCTCATCCTTCATAAGTCCACATAAAGGACATTTATGTTTTCACAGCATAATACCGCTTGTTCTCAACATGGCAACTCCATGCTCAGCTGCACTCCTACTAGCTTTGTTTGAGGGGGGCCAAACTAGTGGCCAGGCAGATGTTATGCAATTTCCCCCCCCAAAAAAGAAAATGTCTTTGTATTAAAACATATCTGTGTAACCTCAGTGGGAAGCAAATTCACACATTCACTGTAAACCCAGTTATTTAAACTAAGTTATTTCCCTTTTGTATGTGTGCAGCCTTTGAGTCCAAGACAAATTTCCCTCAGTGTATCTTCATCCTTCTGCCCCTAAATAAAAAAAAGTGTTTGGCTGTGTCCCAAATCAACTCCAACTCACTACTCACTATATAGTGGACTATATATATGGTATATGGTATATATATATATATATATATATATACCATCATGCTTTACACTGAAGGAAAAATCCAAAAACTAAATCTGTGAAAATAATATATTTAATAATATATTTACATGACAGTTGGTCTCAGTGGAAGTAAGACCCCGGTTTGCATTATTTCTAGCAGCCAGTAGCCAAACAGAGACAGAGTGGGAGTGGGGCATACTGGGTCGGCACGCCTGCACACGCACAGAACAAATGGTGCAGCTGGGACAGATCGGGGACAGATCGGGGACTGACTGTGTGAAAGAAGAGACTAAGTGCTGTTACTTTGGTCTGAGTCTGTGACAAAACAGGCCCCATTGATTTGAATATAAGAGATGGAATTATAAAGAGCTGCAAAATAAATGTGGCATCGTGACATAAAAGTTTCCTGAAATAAATAAATGTGACATATAAAATAAGTGTCCTGGAATAAATAAATATATGTGGTATTATGACATTTTAAGTCTACTTAAATACATAAATGTGTTATGAAACACAATCCCCAATAATATATACATGTGGCATTATTAAACAATGGTCCACTGATGTAAATTACTGTGGCATTATGAAATAAAATGTTCCTGAAATAATTAAATAAATGTACAATATAAACGAAACATTTCCTAAAATAAATACACTCATAAATGTGGCATTATTAAATAAAAGTCCTGAAATACATAAATGTGGCAATATGAAATACAATTACCCTGAAATTAAATGGCATACAAGTGTACTGAAATAAATAAATGCATGTTTTTATTAACATGTATTTATATATTTATTGATGGATTTCCTTTTGCTTTAGAATTTATTTCATAGGCATATTTATTTTTGTATTTATGTATTTGACATTGGTTTATACGGAGGAGACCAAGAAGAGAAGTAAAAAAGAATCATATTTATCAGGTAGACACAAACTAATTTCAAATGAATTATCATCAGTAACTGTTGGATGTGGCTATAAGCAACTATGAAGTTCAGCATATACCTTTTTAAAGGCGATGATAGTGATGAAGTCAATATTATGTCCCCAAACATTTTTCTCTCACTCAACTGATTTAGAAAATCAGTTATAACAATATATTCCTTACCGCAACTATACTGATATTGCCAGTCACAAATATTTAAAAAATAAATTAAATAAAAACACAAACAAAAGGATATTTTTAATTGGAACACAGAAAAACCACAGTGAGATTTTGTTATTTCCTTGCAATCGTATTTTAAATACCACTGCATGAACTATTAAGATTCAGCTGCATTACCAGAAGCCTGAAAAATAACCTGAGCCAAAAGTGATGTCAAGAAACCATCTCAGCAGCAAATAAAGCTAATCCTTCAGCTATTACAAGATTTTCACCGGCATTAAGCAGCATCTGAATCCGAAGCTTGATCTGGGAGTTGTGACAGATGGAGTTGCTGCTCTGCCTTGTTGTCTTTCCTCCAGCTTCTCCTGGGGGCTATTGCACAAAACCTAGATAAGGGATTAAGCCGGGATTTCCCAGTCATCCCGGCTGAAGTTATGCGTGATCCGGTTGCACAAAAGCATGTCGCATAGTTATGGAACAAGTTACCATGGATATTTATCCTGTGGAGCTAGCCACTTTGTTGGGAAACCATTGTGTTCATTAGTTATTCCACTGCTTGTTACATAATACCATCCAGTGGAGTTGCCTGCTGTCATTATTTAAACATTGTGATCATTATTTTATATTCAACCAGCGTATATATATTAAATTCTACATGTGATCGTCATTGTCACAGTTGAAGCTGTTCATTTGTTCTGCACATCAGTTTAAGACCGGCGGGTCCAATAACCAGACTGTGAGCCCCCCTCAATCCATCTCTCTGATTCTGGTTGTAATGGATTGATAAGGGCTGGAAGCGCTATTGTAAAGTGCAAGTTCACCTTGTGTGTTCCTCTTCAGCCACCATACCTAAAGTTGTCAAAGTTGTATCATATAGTATTTGAGCTCCAGATTAAAGCGTACAGCCTACAGTAACAATACAACAACTACTCCATTCAGTCACAGTATTTATTTTACAGAGGAGCTTGACCTCCTGATCTGCCAACATCACAAGTTCGTGCTCAGTTTGTGAAAAGTACACTGCACGCGTCGTCGTCAGGGTGAATTTGGGGTCGCATCATTGAATCAGTGATCAGGGTCGAGTTGAGGAAGCCGCATGCGCGCACTCTCCAGGATTAGTTGCACCTGGCTTGATTTAGTCGCTGCTGTTCATCCTGGTTTGGCCTTTGTGCAACCGATTAAGCCAGGCTGCTCTCTGGGATATGTTGAACCCAGCTTATCCATTCATCCTGGATATCTAAATTCTGCTTTTGTGCTCTGCTGTTCAGCGTGTGGAACTCTTCCCATTTCAAATACTGTCATTCACATAACTTTTTTTCGGATATCTCATCAACTCTGCATGTTTTTGTTTCTAGAAGGACTCTCCATGTAGAACCTTGCTGCACTCTTTAGTACCGTCTGCTGAAACAAGATCGCCAACACGAGCTGATGATTAGTTGGAGGGATTTCTCAAGGTGTGGGAACAGTAGTTGGCACCTGTTCTGCAGAGAAACTTCAGTTTGCCCAATCACAGAGCTGCACCTGGCACTTCATTAGTGCTTCCTCTTGGTCCCTGCTGTCTGTTGCCGAGTCACACAGAAAGTCTTAATTAATTACAAAATGCCAGGGCCTGTTCCACTGCTAATAATATCGCCCGAGAGCGAGAAGCCTTTCTCTGAAAAAAGTTTTTTTGAGGAGTGATGGCATCCATCTCGGTATCAGCGCTTTGAATACAAATGACATAAAGCTGTATGTGCACCTCTTTTGTGTCACCAAAGTCGCTGTTGTTGTTTTGGGCTTTAATTCCTGTCTTCTTATCAAAGCCTCTCTCTGTATGCTGGTTGTATGGATGTCACTCTTTTTGATGTTTGAGAAAGAACATTGTTCTAAATAACGTGCTACAGAGCCCAAGACAATTGATTAATAGGATGACAACCGTAGAGCTTTGGGGAAACTTTCTTGCAGCAAGTCAAATCAACCTGGTTTCTGCGGCTTCCTGCCCATCAAACACTGTTGTTCTCATAGATCCTTGTGTACTGAGAGCGCTCTACATTCTACGAACAATTAAAAAATATATTTTTTGTTCCCAGAAGCTAGGGAGAAACTAATAAATCCAATTTAAAAACGATCAGAGAAGAAGTTTCTGGATTTAATGAATTGGTCCTCTGTTAGCTCTCCATTTGAAGGAGAGACCTGAATAAGTTGCCAGGTTGTCATTTCAATTTAGATATTTGCATTATATTGTCCATGGAGCAAGATCTATATGAACTACATAGCAACTGTGATGTCTGTATTTGTGCCATTCATACTGGAGTATTTGATTGAATTGAGAAAAATTTGTGTTTTGTTTTTATGCACTAAATCCCCACATTCTGGGTAGTAATCACTACTTTAGCTGTGAGGCGAGGGCATTTATAGAGCACCTCAGAAAGAAGGTCCCGGCATCGTCGGCATGTCACAGTGTGCCAGTTAACTCCTGTCAGTGAACACTTTGTGCTCGTTGTGCAGTATTCTTCACTTGGATGGCCTCCAGGGGTAATTGCTTCTTGTTGCCGAGATGTATTGTATTGGCACACCTTTACTCATTATGTTATGTCATCACAGCATAAGCAATGTGTAATCCAGTACGACAGCACAGAAGCCGTCATTTGCATTACAGAGGACGTCTCTCATAAAAAGTGATTCGGCCCAGAGGGCATGTAGAGAACATAAAAGCTGCTGTTTAATTTCAGATCATATAGTCTTCTGTACTTATGCTATAGTGAACAGCTGAATAGCCCCTTCAACAGCACTAATACAGATGTTACGGGTACATGATATTGTGTATAATGTACAAATGATGGAGGACATCAGATTGTCTGCTCTGCTCTTTACCTAAATCTGTGACTCAAGGGAACTTTGTTTCATCCAGCAGTTCGCTGTTATTGTTGTGAGAGATGTGAGTATTTTTGTCACATTAAAAGTAAAGTCAGGAGCTCTGGAAACCAAGATCCTGGCTTTTTGATGCTCCTCATTGTTTTATATTAACATATTTGCTCTTCAATGCTGCTGGCTTCATCCTGTCTGTAGAGATTCACCACCATCAAAACCCTACAGGCATTATGAAAGTATTGAGATTGTGCCAATATTGTATATATATATATATATATATATATATATATATATATATATATATATATACACATACGTTAAATGTTTTTTATTAAAAAACTTCAACTTAAGTTACACAAATTAAAAAAATATTTTGATCCCTCATACTTATTAGTTCATACCCGGGTTGTGTATCTCCTACCTGAAAGGGTCAACTGAAAAAAACCCTGAAAAGTGACTTATGTCAGGAACACAGTTTTACTAAAAAACAAAGTAAATGAAGCAAATGTATTTGTATAGAGCACTGTTAAAGGGTTATAGGAGGGCGTTCGGTTGGGAGTAATGTGCTATTATTGAACTGTTATTGTCATGTAGTCATGTCATCTCAGTTTATGTATTATTTACCATTCATTAAAACAAGACAGTATTTTTCATAGTTTATGTCACTTGCTAATACTTGCCTGTAGTCCCTGTAAGAGTAAGGCAACAAGTAGTTGTAACAGTGGACGTAACAGTGTTGTACAAAGAGTAGCATGTGTATGTTTAATGTATACAGGGGTGCAGATCACATCATCAGATAAATCACAACTTCATAGAGGCTCGCCATATCATTCGAATAGGGCTGCACAGGGAATCATTTATTGTGCTTACCTTTCTTGTTTATTTGTCCTAACAGCCAACAGCGCATAGCACTGCTTACTTAACTGTTATATTAGTAAATCATATGTTTAAGAGTCTCGGGCATGTAATGTACTCATGTTCTCATCTTTCACCTCCCTCCAACCCTCCCAGATCCCCAATTCTTTTCACCATCTTCCTTTTCTCCCAGTGTATGGTACTACTTTATGCATGATTAATTGATATGGATAAAGTCTGAAAATACTTTTGTATGTTGTCCCCTGTCCCCTCCGAGATCTGCACCCATGAATGTGTGTGTTAGCCGGCCTATTGTTGTTGATAATAACTATGTAAGAGGTATTAAATGATTAAGTAGAGCCGAAGTAGAAGTGCAAGCGAGTTAAGTGTGTACGCTACAGAGAGAGCTCCTTATCTGACCTGTGTTTTCATATTTCCAACCAGAAATAAATGTTATTCCAAGAGTGAGCGGCGCCTTCTTATAAGTATAAATATTCTCGCAATGTTCAAATTTTAAATATGCCATCCTCAAGCAATTGCTCTATCAAGTCTATATAATTATTAATTTAAACATTGGATTGGGTGTTCTTCAGGATGATTCCAACCATATTTCCTGAATGTCAAAGGAGCTTGATGTCAACCTTGATGTCCATTTGGAGCCGCTATGCAGCCCGCCACACAATTAAGCAATTTTCACGAGTTCTAGTGTGTGCCAATTTTCATGGTGATCCCAAATCTCTCAAAAATGTGATTGCAGAGCATTAAAACCATCCGCACACAAATGATAACAATAGGTTCCTTGCACTTTCGGTGCCAGACACCATTGGGTGTGCTAAGGCCCTAATTATAATCCATCTAGTTGATATTAGAGATGGGAGAATTAAATCAAACTGTCATCTGGAAATATAGACTGGCGACCTGTCCAGGGTGAACCCTGCCTTCGCCCAATGACAGCTGGGATCGGCTCCAGCCCCCCCGCGACCCTGAATACAGGATAAGCGGTAGACAATGGATGGATGGATGGATGGATGGATGGATGGACATCTGGAAATGTTGAGTCTGCTGTCTCCATTCACCCAGATCACCTGCTGTTAACGCCAGGCAACATATACTAACTAACACTGATACTGAAGGAGTGGGTTAGACTTCCACACGCAAATCATGCTTTTAAAATGTTTTTTACTCACTGTGAACAGTTTTGACAAAAGGCTACCGCAGGGTGTCTATGTGTACGAATGTTCCAGAAATTAAACAAGATGGAAATGCAGCGTTTCAGTTCCTTAATCAAAATGAAAAAAGGCATAAACAGTAGACTCACAGTATTGGCTTAATTTTGAATGTGAGTTTGCCACCTCTAGTTGATATGGTGTAGTGATATTTTATGGAATGAGTGAATCTGCTGGTGATACAATCAAAAGTTGTGAAAAAAAAAACACTTGTCTGATTAGGAAACTCTCTCATTTATTACAATTTTGGCCCCAATACCTCTGAAGGCAAAATTCCCTGGCTAATGTGTGACTCAATGGATCTGTAATTACATGTTTATATCAATGTTTACTTACTTGTCTCTTATTTTCTTAAACCGTACATTAAGTTATGTTGCATAAAATGCTTATTTTCAATGATCGTAATATCTCTTGTTAAAGGTTTAATATGCAACCATTTCCTGCGATATAGAGACTGATAATAACTAACATAATCCCTCTAACTCATCACTTATGACCCACTAAAAGTAAAATATGCACTCTTCTGTATATATCGAGACTTGGTTCTCTATCTTCTCTTTTCTTCTTATTTTCAAACATGCTTTCCACGCCCCTCGACGTACTGAAGCTCACAGACCTCAAAGGATTCAGAGAGAGCAGGCAGACCACAGCAGAATGAAGCATGCCTTGGGCTTCATTCATTTAAGATCCGGCAGCTTCCTGCAGGTTTGGAAGGAGGTGTGGATGTATTTATTTGTGTTTGAGAACATAACTGCTGTGAAATAATCAGAAAATAAAAAGATTTCCACTCTCTTTAGCTAGGTCGACCATCGATGGCTCACTGATGCTTGAATGCTAGATTTACATACAGAAACTGACATGACCACATTTTATCCCTTTAAATTCTAACGTCACCAGCATTTTGATTGATGATGCATGGTTAAATATGTCTCGGCCATCCATTCACTTTTCATTCAGGGTCTTGCTTTACTATTGTATTAGGCTTATCACATGGCCTAGCTGTTGCAATTTTCTGTTTTTGTCAATTCTCTCAAAACCAATGAAAATAAATCTCAAGCATGCTTTTCATTTTTCCCCCAGAAACTTGGTAATGAGTGTCATCCCTGTTGCCTGTTAATATATTTCTCACAACCTGTTAAGCAGGCCATAAAAGCTCTGCAGTCTCTGGCAGAGTGTGTGAATTGGCAGCCGCTGATGGAGCGGGACGAGGGGCACAATGATAAAAGCCTCAGTCTGTGCCAAAACGGTACCCTGGTTGATCCTGTAGTTTAATCCTGCACTTTGGAGTAGACAAACAGCAATCACTATTTAAACCCAACAAGTCCAAAAACACACAATAAGAGACCATCTGGATATAGAATTGGGATAGCTTTTTAATGTACGTTTCAACCGATGATGAGTTTATTGAACAGAAAGACAATGGGGTGGTGTTGGCATATCACATAAGTTCCAGGTGTTAAGACCTGTGGCGGAGTATCTGTTGGTATACATTCTTAATGAGTGTTCAAAACCATTGGCATTGAAAGTAATCCAGGTTTCTGATGAATTGTCAAAGGCTACTAACTAAATATGTGTTCTCACCCAACAGGAAGCAATTTTTCACCACATTTCCACTACTGCTGCTTTGTACATGTCAAATCTCAGATACGCCGATTAATCAAACCCCGTCAGGATTCATTACATTACCCAGATCCGCACTGTGAATTTCTTTGAGCTTTATTCACATTTAGTAGCAAGGCACACGTCTGTTGGTTTACTACAGCAATGTGAACCCAAAATAAACAATTTCGTTGTTAGTTAAAGATGGAGTCTACGATTTTTCACTTGAGCCAAACTTTAGCCAATAGTAGCCATATCCTACATATCCTCGCTCACTCTCCTGCTCACGTTTCGTCCCGACTCACTTCCGCGTTTGAAACTACGAGCGGACAAGACGCTTGTTGCCCTGAGCAGTTTAGGTATGGAGCAGGGCTCTCACGTGATTTTGGCTGAGGCTGCAGCGTCAGCGGGGAGGGGAGGAGGGGGGGGGGATTGTGGCGAGCGATCGCCGAGCAGTTTGGGGTCGGGGACGTACTGCAGTCGGGGTGAGAGAGAAATCCGACCGGCACCCGATGCATTTACACCGATAATGTTTCATCATTCATGGCCGTAATAAACAGTATTACTGCTTTGTACATGTTGTGGAAGTCCCGGACACACCGGGAAACTAAACGGCGTCCTGCCTGAGTTCATAGCGGAGGGAATGTTCCCATTCATCGTCTATGTAAGAAGCCGTGAAATGCCGGCACGGAGCAGCGAGTTTCCAGAGACGGCGCCGCCCGCAAACTCTTGAAAATCTTTCAAACTGAGTGTTGTCGATCTAAAATAAAGACAGATTCAACAACTGCATAGCTTATTTCTTGCCTAAAATGTTTTCAGAAACACATTTCGCTGAACTATTTTCGTAAAAAAGAGGGAGGTGGGAGGCTGCGAGGAGGGAACGATAGAGCTCAGAGGAGCACAGAGGGGAGGGGTGTGTGTGTGTGTGGGGGGGGGGGGTTTCAAACCTTTCAAATCGTAGAATACAGCTTTAATTGCAATAAACGGCTAAAATAAGCTGAAATAAGTCCTGAGTCATGGTTTGTTAGGTCTGTCTGCAAGAAGATAAGTTAACACTGAAGCTGCTCCAACACTTAAAATAACATAATCTAAGCATAAATATGGAGAGACAACGCATAACAATATCTTTGTCTCCATTTCTGATTCAATGACGATAGGAGGAGAATCTCAACACTGATAGGTTTTTGCGTAACAGTGCCACATGAAATAGAAGCACTTCAACTCACCCAAATAAAAATAGTCATGTCGTACAACTACCATGCATGGCATCATTCGCATCATTCACACTGCCTGATGCCACCCAGCGCAAATACACATCTCTTTGCATCAACATTTGCATCGCATTTGGTGTGAACATACCTTAGTAGCTTGTAAAAGAGGTTGAAACTAGATATCATGAAACCACAAAATTGGACTTCCTTTTGGTTTTTAAGTTGCCTGCGATAAAGCTTTCAAAGAAATCTACCATATCCACATTTTTTCCACAAATGCAACAAAATCAACTCTTTTGAGAAAAAGCATCATGGTTGGGCTTTAAATAAATATGTAATGTAATATGTATGACAGTGTAGGCAACAAAACCACTTGGTTCAGGATAACAACACAAATCAGTCACGTAACACTTCGGGACACGCCGTGTCGAACTCCAGTCTCGTGGTTGAAAGTCTTATATTTGTTTGTTCCTATCTGTACACAAACCACTGGATCACTGTCATGACTATTTCACAAACTACCATGAGACTGGGTTGTACAAAACAATTCGACCTCTGCATTTAATCCGTTTTTAGGAGCAATGGGCTTAAAGCACCGGGGGAGCAGTTTGGACACTTTAACATGTGTACAGAAGGAGCCAAGACTCAACCTTGTTTTTTAAGGGCAACCTACTCCATCCCCTGAGCCACAGCCGCCCACTTTAAGGTTGTACCGATTACAATATTATTCTATCTGGAGAGATCCACTGAAACAGAAGATCTCAATATTTTATGAACACATGCAAGAAGTCACTGTGGGGCAGATTTGTTCAAGTGTTTCAGATGCATGCAGTGCATATACTGTATATCTCAAACAAAAGGTGTAAAAAGTCTAATTTTATCATGGTCAGCAGGGTTCAAAATTCAGCATGCAGCTGTGCTGTAAAGTAAAACAGCAACAGCCCTGGGTCGTTTTGAACAGGCAATCGATGCTGTTGGTGATTCTGGAGAGAACAGTCCCTTGCATTATTAATACTCTAGCACTATTATTGTGATGACTGCTGTCTCATGAGGCTGAGGTGATTCCTTCCTTCCTTGCAGACATCTCAAGTCAGGCATCAGCCTTACTGACATGATGGCAGCTGATATGTTGCATTGAGTGTGTGGACAAAGACTGCATGTGTTTCCACGACAAGCTTCATCATATATAATTGATTGCTGTTGAATTAGACTGTACAGGTGTCTACAGCTTGGACAGAATTGAAAATGCACCATATCTCTTCAGCTGGCCTTCCATTTCATTTTACCATAATAGCTGGGTTGTTGGAATCATCAGGGTTGCAGGACAGCCGTTTGCCATTTCAGATGTTCATAATGAACAGAAATTATGCAAATGTCCTCTAAAATTGCATGACATTGGTTTTAAATTGGCTTTTTTTCTCGGTGGGAGTGAAAATAGAAGCCCTGCTATGGCATTAGATTTGCTGGTTTCTGCATGTTCATCAAGTACCCGTCAAGTATCTTCGGGTGGAGGAAAATTGTGAGAAGACAAATCACTTACAATTCCATGTGCATTCCCTTCCTCCACTGACAGACATAGAATACAAAGTATGTCAAACCAGTTATATCATTAAACCTCTCTGCCTTTCCTTCTAACACTCATTTTTGTGTCCATCACTCAGCATTTGGCTCGTTAATTCTCATTAGTCTTATATCAATCACATTTAAACCATCCTTTTTTCTTTTCTTTTCTTTTTGCTGCAACGCCTGATTACACACTATCTGCTATGAGTGGGCAGAAGCAGAAGAATGTCATTGACTGAAACTTAATGCAGAGGGCTGATTATTGACATCTCTGAGGACTACTTTCCTTGATGTACCTGCGTCCAAATTAATTCCTATCCTCCACCACATTAAACACATGATGGCACCGCATGCTCTTTGGTGCGAGTGCAAACGCCCTCCTCTCACACAATCTGATAAATAATTTGAAATGGCTCATCCAATTTCAAAGATGTCAAAGCAATTAGAAATGGGCCGGCTCCTAAAAGGGTGACGAGCAGCACACACATAAATTAAGCAGTTTTACCCAGGTTACAGTCAGAAACGCCCATGAACAAGTGATTATCTAAATCAAATAATGTCTGCAATAGGTTTATAGTTCCCTATGGTGCTATTTCCTCATGAAACAGGTGAGGCAGGAAGAACATACATTTAGGAGGAATTTAATTTGATTATTGAAAATAGTAGCTCTCAACCTTCTCTAGCTCTGCCATCAAAAGTTACAGATTGATTGATAGATGGATCTCATGATGTTATTGGTTGAAATTGGTTGGTGCTAATGTAAGCAAACATCATATTTTGCTTTTCAGGAAGAAAATAAAGATTGGGTTTTGATCATCCTTGCACCACTTTATATAAAAACAGATTGATGAATGCAGTCAGTTTACTTTTATTATATTAAAGCTTCTCCATATACATTGCTGACCAACAGTGAATGTAATTAAACTCATTTGTGTTGAAAGTCCATATTTAGTACGATATGGAAAAATACCAGGTCATTTGTCCTGACTGGTCTAAAGAATTTAAACTTGGTTCAAACAGACATTGGGCAAGTATCAGCAGTACCACATTGAAATTTGTAGATGACATGAAAAAACACTTTTATCAATAGTCAGTTTTTTTGTTTATTAAATGTTCTCCATATGATTTTAAGTACTCATTTCCTAGTACTGGTCGGACAACGAGCGAAGCATCTGTTCATGTTTTCCTATGTGGTTACCGTGACTGGATATGTCGTGTTGAAACCGTGACAGATCTGGTGCTAAATCTGCGGGGTCCATGTCTGGTCAGATTGTTCTATAACCCCAACACAAGACTCAGACACAGGAGAGTTGATGTAACAAAAGACGTTTACCGTTTTATTGCAAGGAAAGAGAATGGATCACTCTATTGGAGAATGAGAGCAGGCAGGACATAAACAAGGAGTTGACCATGAGTGAAGGCAAGTCCTCAAGGGGAGACGGACACACAATCCACGAGGGCATGCACAGGAAACACTGGATACACAATCCGATGGAGAAACACATGATCACCACGATGCAGCAGGGAAGAGACGCTTCCAACATAGGCTGGACCTGGAGCACAGGAGGATGGGATGAACACGAAACAAACAGACTTGAAGCAAGAATTCAATAATTGAGTCACAATGATAATAACAATAACAATAATAATAATACATTTGATTTGTAACACACTTTTTATCGTTTAAAAACAATCCCAAAGTGCCAGACTTTACTAAGCTACGTAATTATAATGCACCCGCTGGTGATTGACAGGAATGATTGGGTCTGCGTTGGAGAAACTACAATAATTGACTACAAAAAGTGCATCGTCCATGTTGGTGGTTTTATAAGCAGCTCGTTCACTGACCTGCTTCAGGCTTTTTCATTTGTAACATTTGTTACATGAATGAAATAAATAAATACAATTACCATTCAATTATTATCATTGTCCACACTCATTTATCAACAAAATTCCAATTAATGTCTGCATGAACGTAGTTGTTAAATATGCAAATACACATATTGTTTGATTTCATGAACGACAGAGGTGTGCAGCACTTTTCAAATGTTGCTCTCACAAGGGATTGTGGGTTGGCGTAATCTCCTTTCCTTTCGTATAGGTTCTGTTGCATCCTATGCTAAAGGAGATCTGAAAGGAAGCATTGGATCTCCTTTCCTTTGCATTTATAGAATACGAATAGCTCTTATCATGGTGGACACCTAAGCAAAAAAGACTATTCGACCGCAGCCAGTGCCTTACCTTCACCATGCAAAAATCAACTTTCATCACCTTGACAACACAAAAACATGTTTATTTTGCTTATTTTACTCTCTTCACGGCCAAGGCACGTAAGGAATAAACTGGATTTGAACATGTTTCAAGCTCTTGCCTTACAGAATGGATTAGGGGTAATTTGCAAATAAGTAATTGAATTATTAATTTAGTAAGCAAAACAATTTAAAAGATAGGTTGAAGGATAAACTAGGTGTGTAAGAAAACACAATTATTTTGTGTTTTTAATATATTATATTAAATCCTTGTTAATGAAGTGTTTCTTTGTAGGCATACCAGCGCACCTCAAATCTCTGCCTGAACACACGTGTCAGTCCTCCGAATATATATGGATGTGGAGCAAGACCGTAGGACTGAATGTCATGGCAAACATATAATGTGTTGCACCAAATTTAGCATTTTTTAGGGATGATGGCAGGGGACATCATTTGGAGGTCCTTGTTTGTGTTTGTTGGCTGGCCCATGGGGGATGTTATTGTGTAACTTTTGATGTGCCCAAATCCAATATCTTCAGAGTTGTGCACAGGATTTGACCAGCTGGTACAGCATGAGGCCTTTAATTAGGCTGTAGGGGCCATAGATGGGTGTCACAGTTGAATCAAACCGACAAAGCATAACCAGGCAGATTATTTAAACTACAAACAATTTAATTCCATTCAACTTCAAGACATCTGTGACTCCTCTGGGAGATTTCTGGACTTATGTGCGTTATGGAGGTTCAGTGACACCCGACCTGGTTATTTTCTCTTGGGAGATGGAGGATATCCTTGCCTTGAGCTGCCAATCCAAATCACCCCTTTCAGACAACCCCTACAAGGGAGGATGCAGGAGTCTTTTACTACAAAGCATGGCAGGGCCTGGTACATCATTGACAGGACACTTGGGGTCATGAAGGCACGGTGGTGGGCCACCTTATTCAAGGCGCTGGAGTTTAGCCCTAAATTTTGTTCTGAAGTAGCCTTGGCCTGTGCATCCCTCCAAAATGTCTGTCTCATTCATGGAGACGTTATGGAAGAGCCAGAGCTCCAGGCCGAGGAACCGGGTCCCTCTGATCCACTTGAACTACATGAGGAGAGGAGTTGGGCCCACGAGAGGGATTGTCTATGTGCCCACATATCAGCACCTTCATGCCCCATTAAGTCATCATGATTATACTAGAAGGTGAATTATTTTGGTTTGTTGCCGTTGGATATCCGTTGTTGTCAATCATTTTGCACTCCAGCCTTTTTTTGCACTCTTTTAAAAAGTGCCGTCTTTGTGACAACCCTATACTTCTTCTCCAAGATTTCCCATTTCTTGGTCACTTGAATTGTTGTAATATTTTTCTCCAAGCCTCTTCTCTTTTATGACCACACTGTTGAGAAGTTTGGCAGAAGTTTTAGCTCCAGCTTTTAGTCATCCATTGGCTGGTTGAATATTGATGAACAGACATTTCTTAAGTTTACTAGCTGAATTCTTACGCGAAACCATGAACAGATTTATTCCTACACACAAAAGATGCTCATACTTCTACGGTAGTTGGATGAAGCGTGGCGTTTGATCCTCATTCCCTGTTTGTAGACAATATAGTAATGGTGTTGGATCGGATCTGATAAAAGCAAATAATAATTCATCATCATCATCATGCCATCATAGGACGAGCAACTCCACACAGTCCTTAATAATCAGCCAGTGAGATTTGTGTTTAAATACTTAAATATATTTCTTTGTAATGCCAACGTTTGTGTCACGGTTTGTGTTTTTGTCACTCAGGTTGGTTTTTGCATTGTGTTTTCTGGTTCTGGTGTTGTGGGATGGGCACTGTGTTTTTCCCTGCAGGGCTGTTCCAGCTGTAGGCGTGGTTGTTACCTTTTTTCCGGTTGTTGACGAGGCACACCTGTAACCACTCACCAACAATCAACTCTCCATAAAAGCCCCGGTTGGATCACCAGTTCCTTGCCAGATTATTCTGAGATGGTCACACTCCTTCTACTCTAGTGTTTCTATTTTGACCCCCCCCCCCCCCCCCCCCCCTTTGTTACTTCCTTCCTAACCTGGACTTGTGTCAGTCTCTGCTCAGGGGTCCAAACTCGCTCCGCTAATCCTTACAGTTTGGGTTGGTTGCTGCTTCCATGTTTGCTCGCCGCTGTTTTTTTTTTTTTTCCAGCATGCCGATTGTTTACCCTTTTATGTCTTTTAGACAGCTTCCCCCTGGTAACCCTGTGTTTAACATCACAACACTGTGATGACTTGTGTGTAATTCCCTCAGGCAAATTCTGCACCAATGCTGACTTACTCAAAGTGGGCATAAATGGCTCAAAAAGTCAGCGAGCGAGCCCTCATGCACCTGGCGATTTGACAGTGGGACAGCCCTAAGCCCTTAAGGGCTTAAGGGGAATGCACATCAAAGTCTGTGAGTGTAGACATTGAGATTGGGCCACAGGCAGGGGAGAAGCGACAAAAGACACATGGAAGGGAAAAACCACCTGACACAAGAGGGAGGGAGGGCACACTTCCAGATTTTAATAGAGCCTGATGTGGTTCCAGGTAGAAAAGCTCATCAAAGGAACATGAGCCTCCCTTCTATCATCATCTGTTGTCATGACTGCTGTTTCATTTTTATTTTTGTATTTACACATCCACCCATCCACCACTTACCATTTGTGAAATAAATGTGTCTATTTATTACTTTGAACTTTTCTGGTCGCCCTTTTTTGTTGCAGCCTCTGACCCAGAATTTAACAAATTCAGGCTCTTCCTAACTTGATCAGGGCCCAGTTTCCTGAAGCCTTCTTAAAGCCTTCTTAACGCTACGTCATTCGTAACCCCTACTTAGAGTTGCGTGTTTCCCGAAACGTTCTTTGCTACGAATCTCTTTTGTACATCATACGTTGATAAGGTTGGTCTGGAGCGCCCTTAGAGCCTTCTTAGCTCTACCGTAGTGATGTTTCAGCTCCTGACGCTAGTCACCGCCACTGTACACTAACCCAGAAATCCCTGCTAAGCATGGAACTGCACATTGCCAGTGTTGTGTTTCACCAATGGTTTTAAGTAATTCATGAAGAAAATAATTGCTGGAAACACACAAGCACAAAATAAAATGCGCATGCATTTCATCACAAGGCTTTACCTCAACCTCGGAAGTAGCCTAAGTCTCATTTAATTAGCCCATCAGGCCTAGTCAATGTCAGGGCATGCACAATCCTGCAAGCAATTTGGGAAATTGGCACATCATCAAACAATTAGGGTCTGAGTGGCTAAAATGTCATAAATAGACACCGGTGACGGTTGTGAACGGTGGCAAAACTATGGCAGCGATACAATTCATCTTTGTGCTGAACCAAAGACGTCTCCGTCCTCGGAGCCGTTTGGTTGGAATATATGATTTCATAAGGATCAACTTCAATCCCATGGATATATTGACCGACAAAGCTATATTGCATAAGTTTCCACTACAACGGCAACAAATACGCCAGTTGCTTGACCTGATTAGGCCTACGCTTGCCAGACCAATGCATCAGAACTTTGCACTGACTCCCGTAGTCCAGCTGCTGGCAGCGCTGCATTTTTACGCAGTAGGTAGCTTTATTGAAGTTGTGGAGGATGGCCTTGGTCTGAGTAAGGCTTCAGTGTGGAGATGTGTCAATGCGGTCACCAACGCCCTTTTGCACCACGCCAGGGATTTTAACAGTTAATAGAAGGAAGTGATGGGTGGCGTATCAGTGTAGACATGCAGGATAGCAGGATAGGCTAAGTTGTTTAATTGTTCATTCCAAGTTTGCATCCGTAGCCAATTGAAGCCAATTGAAACGTCATGTTTGAAAGTTTGAATTCAGCATGTAATTAAGGATGTAATTGGCTCAATCTCCTCCGCTGTTTCTATATTTTCTATATCTTTTTTTAAATCAGTATAGGCTATGGTAGTATGTTCGACCATGGTTAAATAAATGTTTAGGCCTAGAAGGATTTTTAGCAATGTTTTATTCGCAAACACTGCAATAGCCTACATTTTAAAATATTGTGCTGTCATGCACCTGCGCATGAAATGGAAAATCGAACTCTGAGCAATCGAACTCTGAGCAATCGATTTCGGCGCTTTCCAGAAAGAAAGTGCTGAAATCGTGTACGAACAAGTGTTTCTTAAGAAGACTCCTAAAGCCTCGGTTATGCTTCCGCGTAGTGATCACGCAATGGCCATGCAGGCCATGCTTGGACGCAGTGTGAGACCGTGATGGTTCTGCGTGGGGTTTACGTGTCGAAATGCAATTCAATGCCACACCGGTAGAGGGCGCTATGTTTTTTGTAAAGACTGACTGACCGACCGAGAGTCTTGTGACGTATATCGTCGTTAGCCTCGTTATAGCCTATTTGTTTACCTTCCGGCTTTAAACATCCACAATTTTTCAGAACTTTGTGTTTTATTTCTTTGTGCAAAAACGACAAGGTGCAAACAATAAAACAAGGTGCAAACAATAAAAGTATTAAAAGTTCAAATTGCGGTGTTTATGAGTGGAAACCTGAAAAGCGGTCTCCAGCGGATGCAGTTAGCGGACCAATCACAGCCAATGCTGCGTTGGTGCTGCGTCGCCTCGATGCACGTCTAGGATTTTTGGGGTGCACGTCAGGCCCCTGCGGTGGACGTAAGGGGTGTCCGCAAGGACGTAATGGGTCCGTAAGCCCCCTGGCGCTGTGTCAACGCGGAAGCATAACTTGGGTTTAAGAGACCGTTCCGGAACCACGACTATAGAGGTAAACCACTTTGGTAAGTTTGGTTGGTTGTTTTTGGATGATGTGAGCAGCTGTAATGAAGATCCTGATGAAGGTCAATAGACCGAAACATTGACTGATTAAATAAAAGAGCTTCAAGTGAGTGCGGGAGCATGTGTTGATTTTTTATGTTGAACTTGACTGGGGATCTGTTCCCAGCACCACCCCAAAGGATAATGTGCATGCTGATTAAGCCTTGACAGCTGTAATGAGTGTTTCTGTCACTCATGATGGGTGGTTCTGTATACAACTTAAGTAAATTGCTGTTGTTCTGTCTCTGTTTGGCTGAAGAGCAGATTCCCTTTGGAGTTAATTTTCGGTTTTGATAGTGTGGTGATGCATGTGGTTGAAGCAGTTGTCTCTGGGGCAAGCCCAGGCTGCAGGCGATTCATTCATTCATCTTCAACCGGGTATCCGGGGTCGGGTCACGGGAGCAATATCAGCAGCAGGGGACCCCAAGCTTCCCTTTCCCAGGACACAATAGCCAGCTCTGACTGGGGGATCCCAAAGCGTTCCCAGACCAGTGTGGAGATATAAAAACTCTCCGCCTAGTCCTGGCTCTTCCCAGTGGTCTCCTCCCCTCTGGTTGTGCCTGGAACACTTCCCTAGGGAGGCACCCAGGGAGCATCCTGACCAGATGCCCGAACAGCATCAACTGGCTCCTTTCAACGCAAGGCAGCAGCGGCTCTACTCAAGAGTCCCTCATGGACGAATGAGCTTCTCACCCCATCTCTAAGGGAGATGCCAGCCACCCTTCTTATCAAACCCATTTCAGCTGCTTGTACCCATAATTTAGTTCTTTCGGTCATTACCCATCCCCCATGACCATAGGTGAGAGTAGGAACGATGATTGACCGATAGATCGAGAGCTTTGCCTTCCGGCTCAGTTCTCTTTTCGTCACAACGGTGTATTAAAGTGAATGCAATACCACCCCCACTGCTCTGATTCTCCGGTTAATCTCACGATTCATTGTCCCCTCACACGAACAAGACCCCGAAGTATTGGAACTCATTTACTTGGGGTAAGGACTAATTCCCTACCCGGAGTAGGCAATCCATTGGTTTTCTGCTGAGAACCATGGTCTCAGATTTAGAGGTGATGCGAACCGATCCAGTGAGTGTTGGAGGTCACAGACAGATGATGCCAGCAGGACCACATCATCAGCAATGAGATCCTCAGCACACCTGACTGCAAACCCTCCTCCCCCGTACTGCGCCTCGATATCCTGTCTATGAATATCATGAACAGGATTGGTGACAAAGCGCAGCCTTGGCGGAGGCCAACCCCGAACCAGAAACAAGTTTGACTTACTGCCGAGTACCCGAACACATCTCACGCTTTGAAAGTACAGAGATTTGATGGCCGTAAGAAGTGACCCCCCTCACCCCATACTACTCAGATATTGCTTGGGGGGTGAGGTATTCACTCCAACCAGTCTGTATAAAATCTGTATATTGAAAGCTGTATGTTGTTGAATGTTGGAGCTGTGGGAGCTCCAATCCATTTGGGCTCTTCCATTGAGCCACACCTGAGCCTGACAGGGTTCCAGGTATAAAAGCTCACCAAAGGAACATGGACCTCCCTTCTCTCATTATCCGTTGACACAGCTGTTGTTTTATTTCTTTCATTTTCACAACTGCATACACCACATTTGTTCGGTTCATTTTGATTAATTTGTGGAAAAAAAGGTTTTCTTAAGATTTATACTATTTAAATTATACGATGATGCTTAGAATGTATTTGTTTTGATGTCCTTTGCGTTGTGTTGTGAGTGAATGTCCCATCTGCACAACAAATGTACCCTTGGGTAAATATAGAAACACCCTGAGTCTTGATTCCTGCTTCACATGTATGCTCTGTTTCTCGGTGTGGAGCATGAGCTGCACTTTGATATGCTGAGGCAGTTTGAGTTTCTTTTGAAAGCCTATTGGTCCTATGACAGGCTTTGGTTATCTGGATGGCATTTGAATCTTATTCATGTCAATTGAGCTCAATGTCACAAAATGAAGCTCAAGCCAGCCCAGTTTAGGTAATGAGATTGTGTATAAATTACTGCCAACCATCACCGGGCCTCTGCATTGTGATCATTTATGCGTGTCATATCTAATTTCAAAGAAGCCTTTTTTTAATCCATTGATTTTAAGCAGGTTGCCTTAGTTTGTCCTTCGAGCTTCGACAACAAGGTAATTGTAATTGCTGGAAAAAAAGAAGAAAAAGTCATGTCAGCTGGAGGACGTTAGAGACGTTAACCTGCTCATAGATGCTGTTCCATGATGAGTAGAGCAGGAAGGCATTCACTGACTAGAAGTCATCGCTTTGACCTTAAAGATATTGGTGCTCTTTGATGAGGATGTGCTGATGAGTTGTGAGTTGCCAATCGGGATTAGGGGGTTAGCTTGAAGGGGCGTTCACACCGGACGCGATAGACGCGAATTGAGCGGCGACTCTACATTGAAAATCAATGTAAATGGCGCGATGACACGCGATTCAGGCAAAGGCGGCGCAAATGGAGCGTCTGGCGCGATGAGACGCGGTGCGAATGCCGCGTCTGACGCAAATGGCGCGTCTGAAGCGACGCGAATAAAGTTTAAAATATCGAACTTTTCAGGCGGCATCACGCCGCGACATCCAATCAGCGACGAGTTCAAGCCGACAGACAGATGAGCTAAGATGGACGGGCTGCAAACAACCCGACTCGGGAAGACTGGACCCCGGCGCAACGGGGGCCGTTACCGGCCTCACACCGTCCATGGACTGCGCCTCGATCAGAAGGACTCAGACCCCCGAGCGACACCGGGCAAGCGGTCTTCCGTACGCCACATTTCCCACGTCCGCCCGCCCGTCGGACGGGGATTCGGCGCTGGGCTCTTCCCTCTTCTACTGAGGGAATCCTAGATAGTTTCTAGTTTATTTTCCTTCACTTAGTAATATGCTTAAATTCAGCGGGTTGTCTCGTCTGATCTGAGGTCTAGTCGAATGTGGCCCCGACTCCCCCTGGGGAGAGGTGCGAGGCACGTGGCTCCCGGAGGAGGCTCACGGACTCTGGCATCGGGTACCCCGAGGCGGAGGAGGAGGGTCCGCCGACGTGACCCGCTGGCTCCCCGCCGGCGCTGCCCTCGTTTCCCCCGCTAGAGCGGCACCGGTTCAAAAATGAGCGTCATGCGCGAATGACGCGAATGACGCGAATGAAGCGAATAGTCCAAAATGATCAAGCGGCGCGATACATGCGTCTCACGCGATTGTATTCGGTCTATCGCGTCCGGTGTGAACGCCGCATCAGGAAAGGCCTATTTAAAAGCTGCAACTTTATTAGTTACAACTATGTTTTTTACTGCTCAAAAAATTAAGAAATTTAAAAATGTTCTGGCCCACAGGATGCCAGTTAGTTAGTCCATTTGGGCCAGACCGAATTAGCTCAACTATTGCACTGAATAGTTTGCTATGCACATTCTCCAGAGGATGAATCCTAATGACTTTGGTGATCCCCTCACTTTCTCTCTACTGCTACCAGCAGTTGGACATTTGTGGTTTTGAATTTAATCTTTTTTGTAATTTTGTCCAACAATTTGGTTGATGACTAAACTAATGTCAATCCCATCATCCTCAGATGTACTTTCTGTTCTGTGCCTAGAACCAAAAGGTAGCACGCTAATGTGCTTAACTAGGATGTTGGAACATACTAAACATTGTACCTGCTTAGCATTAGCACATCATTGATGAGAATAGACAGCAGCCAGTCAGAAGACTTGAAGGTGATCCTGAAATTGAAGGAAGGCAGCCGGGGTTTAGTTCATTGAACTCTCGTGATACTTCTCTGACGGTAAGCGCTTTGCGTCATTTCCTGTTTCTCTGTGATAGTCGCTACAGGCTGTGTTTTTCTCTCTAGCCTAACTGTTAATTTAACGTAGTTTCCCTGTTCAGCGGCTTACTACCGCCAAGTTTAAACTAAGCACACGCTATCCCTGCTTCAGCAGACACATCGCTCACTCTCTGAGTTGCCTCGCTAAATTTGCTGTTGTTTACGCGCTAGCTCTGCTAGCTACTTTAGCGCAACAGCTAGCCTAGCCGCTACGATGGCTTTTCTCTTTCCCTGTCCTCCTTCTCTTCTCTCCTGCCCATTGTGTCTGATGTTCAGCTACTACTCTGCCTCCTTTACTGATAACGGTATATGTAATAAATGTAGTTCACTTTTTGCTTTGGAGGCGAGGATAAATGATTTGGAAGCGCGGCTCCGCACCAACAATCCTCCGTCGGCTGCCGCTGTAACCAGCCAGCTGACGCTAGCTCTACACGGTGCGGACTGACATAGCGTAGCAGCTAGCCATCCCCCGGCAAACCCCGAGCAGCCGGGAGGCTGGGTGAATGTCCGAAGGAGGCATAGTTCTAAACCGAAGCCCACGGTTAACCACCATGTTCACGTGTCTAATCTTTTTTCCCCACTCAGCGACACACCCGCTGAGAAGCCAACTCTGGCAGCTCCATAGTGAGACACATGAAAATAGCGACACCAGCGACCATAGTCAAATGTGTCCCAGGGGCTAGAGCGGGCAACATCGAAGCTCAATTGAAACTGCTGGCTAAGGATAAATGTAAATACAGTAAGATTGTTATTCACGTTGGCGTTAATGACACCCGATTATGGCAATCGGAGGTCACTAAAATTAATGTTGGCTCGGTGTGCGAATATGCAAAAACGATGTCGGACTCCGTAGTTTTCTCTGGTCCCCTGCCAAACTTTACTAGTGATGACATGTATAGCCGCATATCATCTTTCCACCGCTGGCTGTCGAGGTGGTGTCCAGATAACGATGTGGGCTTCGTTAATAATTGGCAGCCTTTCTGGGGAAAACCTGGTCTGATCAGGAGAGATGGCATCCACCCCACTTTGGATGGAGCTGCTCTCCGTTCTAGAAACATCGCTGATCTCATTGGTAGTCCTAGAACATGACAAACCAGTGTTGAGACCAGGAAGCAGAGTTGCAGTCTTACACACATTTCTCTGCGCCTCCTTTAGAGCAGTCACCCACCCAAAACCAAAACCACATACTGTCCCCCGACCAACCAAATTAATTAGGTCAAATAGAAGAGAGATTTCACATGAAAACCTAATAAAAATTAGCACTTCCGATGTAGTAAAACAAAATAAGAGAATTGAATGTGGACTCTTAAACATTAGATCTCTCTCATCCAAAGCAGTATTAGTCAATGACTTAATATCAGATAATCATATTGATGTATTCTGCCTGACTGAAACCTGGCTGCGTGATGAAGACTATGTTTGCTTAAACGAAGCTAGTCCTCCCAGCCATATTAATACTCATATATCTCGAGGCAGCAGACGTGGGGGAGGAGTTGCAGCCATTTTTGATTCAAGCCTGTCAATCAATCCGAAACCAAAACTAAATTATAACTCATTTGAGAGTCTGATTCTCAGCCTTTCGCACCCAAACTGGAAAACAATGCAGCCAATTCTGTTTGTTATTGTGTATCGTGCTCCTGGTCCATACTCTGAATTCCTATCTGAATTCTCTGAGTTGCTATCAAGTTTAGTCCTTAAATCAGATAAAGTAATTATTGTGGGGGATTTTAATGTCCATGTGGACGTTGTAAATGACAGCCTTAGTGTAGCATTTACTTCCTTAATAGATTCTATTGGCTTCAGTCAGAGTGTACAGAAACTCGTAAATTAAAACAAAAATTGCGTAAACTTGAAACCATCTGGCGCTCCACCAAACTGGAAGAATCCCGCCTAGTTTGGCAGGACTGTCTTAAAACATATAAGAAGGCTCTCCGTAATGCCAGAGCAGCCTACTACTCATCTTTAATAGAGGAAAATAAAAACAACCCTAGATTTCTTTTCAGTACTGTAGCCAGGCTGACAAAGAGTCACAGCTCTACTGAGCCATTGATTCCTAGAGATCTTAGTAGTAACGACTTTATGAACTTTTTTAATGATAAAATTCTAGCAATCCGCGACAAAATTACTTGCATCTTGCCTTCAATTGGAACCGCGTTACCCTCAAACTCAGGAGTTTTAGAACTAGCATTAAGACCTGATATATATTTAGACTGCTTTTCTCCAATCAACCTAAACCAACTAACGTCAATGATCTCTTCTTCTAAACCTTCAACCTGTCTCCTAGACCCGATACCAACCAGGCTACTGAAAGAAGTCTTACCCTTAGTTAGCGCGTCGCTATTAGATATGATCAATGTGTCTTTATTAACAGGCTATGTGCCACAGTCATTTAAAGTAGCTGTAATTAAACCTCTTCTTAAGAAGCCTACTCTAGATCCAGGGGTTTTATCAAACTACAGACCAATATCAAATCTTCCTTTTCTCTCTAAGATCCTTGAGAAAGTAGTCGCCAATCAGCTGTGTGACTTTCTCAACAATAACAGTCTACTTGAGGACTTCCAGTCAGGATTTAGAGTACATCATAGTACAGAGACAGCTCTGGTGAAAATTACAAATGACCTTCTTATTGCTTCTGACAAAGGACTGGTTTCTGTACTTGTTCTGCTAGATCTTAGTGCTGCATTTGACACCATTAACCATGAGATTCTAATATGTAGACTGGAAAAATGAATTGGCATCAAAGGAACCGCATTAAGCTGGTTTAAGTCCTATTTATCCAATCGATCTCAGTTTGTGCATGTCAATGAAAAATCCTCCAGGCAAACTGAAGTTAAATACGGTGTTCCTCAAGGTTCTGTGCTCGGACCAATTCTTTTCAACTTATATAAAATGTAAATGGCCTCATTTATATAGCGCTTTTGTCCAAAGCGCTTTACAGTAATGACTGACATTCACCCATTCATACACACATTCACACACTGACGGCGGAGTCAACCACGCAGGGCGACAGCCAGCTCGTCAGGAGCAATTGGGGTGAGGTGTCTTGCTCAGGGACACCAGGCACTCAGCTAGGAGGAGCCAGGGATCAAACTGGCAATCTTGCGGTTACCAGCCAACCCACTCTACCTCCTGAGCTAAACCTCCCCTTATATATGCTTCCTTTAGGCAACATTATTAGAGGACACTCTATAAACTTCCATTGTTATGCTGATGATACTCAGTTATATCTATCGATCAAGCCTGAAGGAACCAATCAGCTAGTTAAACTCCAGGCATGTGTTGATGACATAAAATCCTGGATGACCTGCAATTTCCTGATGTTAAACTCCGATAAAACGGAAGTTATTGTACTTGGGCCTAAACTCCTCCGAAGCTCGCTGTCTAAAGATATAGCGACTATTGATGGGATTGCCATCGCCTCAAATGCCACTGTAAGAAACCTTGGAGTTATCTTTGATCAGGACCTGTCCTTTGACTCGCATATTAAACAAACCACGAGGACAGCCTACTTTCACCTGCGTAACATTACTAAAATTAGGCCAATGCTGTCTCAAAAAGATGCAGAAATACTCGTCCATGCATTTGTTACCTCGAGGCTGGACTATTGTAATTCTTTATTATCAGGCTGCTCTAATAAATCTCTTAAATCTCTCCAGCTGGTCCAGAATGCTGCAGCTTGTGTTCTGACTAAAACCAGAAGAAGGGATCACATTTCTCGTGTATTAGCTTCTCTGCACTGGCTCCCAGTAAAATCCAGAATATAATTTAAAATCCTTCTCCTCACTTACAAGGCTCTTAATGGACAGGCACCATCATATCTTAGAGAGTTCATTAAACCCTACTGTCCTCCTAGAGCACTACACTCTCAGAATAAAGGGTTACTTGTAGTTCCTAAAGTCTCCAAAATTAGAACAGGGACCAGAGCTTTCAGCCATCAAGCTCCTCTTCTGTGGAACCGTCTTCCGGTTCTGGTTCGTGAGGCAGACACTGTTCCCACATTTAAGAGTAGGCTTAAAACCTTTCTCTTTGACACCGCTTATAGCTAGGGCTGGCTCAGGTTTGCCCTGAGCCAGCTCTTGGTTAAGCTGCTATAGGCCTAGACTGCTGGGGGATTATAGTGACACACTGAGCCTCTCTCTCTCTCTCTCTCTCTCTCTCTCGCGCTCTGTGTATGTTCCCCCGGAGTCCCTGTGCTCTCTTGCCTAGCAGGTCTCCCTGGACCGTGGTGGAATCTGATCCGGACTGCACCGATGTTGTGGTCTTGTTTGCCTCTTACCGCCAGTATTTTCAATTAAAGTAATTGACTAAAATCGGCATCTCTACTGTCACTAACTTGACTACTCCCGGGATCACCTGCCCGCTGTGTGACTGCTCAACTACTCCTGCTTTTTGGTCTACGGCGACGTGGTTGGGATGGATCCATCTCGGCGTGGCTGTGCCTGCTGCCATGGACTACTACTGTTGATAATATTGCTTCTGTTAATACCACCACTACTGTTAATGCTACTACTACCATACTACCAACACCAAATGCAGTTGGAACCCAAGGGCCTGGGCTGCACGAGATTTCTGCCTAAAAGCCTATTAAGGCAGTTTTTTCTCGCCACTGTCGCTGTAACGCTTGCCCCTGGGTGTTGTTGGGACTTTGAAATTGTGTTGACTCTTGAAATTTTGAGCGTATTCTAGTCCTGCTCAATGTGTTAAGTGTCCTGAGATGACTTCTGTTGTGATTTGACACTATAAATAAAATTGAATTGAATTGAATCATTGTGAGTTACAGAGCTGCTAGCATGGCTGTAGACTTGTTCATAGATGTCTTTCTACATGACAAAACAGTGGATTATGTTATCCCATAGAATAGACAGTTTGAAAACTAATACAAACTTGTAATTGTGGTGGAAATCAGTTTATGATCACCTGATGAGAAATAAGAATACAACTCCTAACAGCGCTTTTAGTAATTTATTCTATAAAGAGTCCAAAACAGTCTAGCAGTCGCTACAGACAGACTGTAAACAGACAAAGTCTAATAAGTCAAAGCCCTCGCAAACAGGGTGTCCAAGTCGACCGCATCACCGACATACAGCTTCAGAGCAAACTATCTGGCCAGATAGGGGCAGACTCCTTAAGAGTCTGACCAAGTCTTCAATCTTGAGAAGGGCTTTTTATACAGTTGTTTGTGATGTGTCATCAGAGAAGCATTGTTCCGTTTTTGTGTAGACGGAGAACTTTGTCCAGAATGTGGTGTTTGAACCACTCATCAGTGTCCATAGATCCATATTGACTTGCCAGCTGTGCTGGTGTCACAAGATGCATTTCACAACTCATGTAACACATGGAATAGTATGAGTTAAAACTACTCAAACTACTAATTATACTACAATGAACTACTAAATGAAAAATTCCCATCACAGTAATCATTCATGTTTTCTTTGTAAATTAATAAATTAGTCCTCATTGTCATAGTTAAAATATAACATAATAACTAAAGTAATTATGTAGCTGACATGTTTTAGAGAAAAAATTCAATTCAATTAATTAATATGTGCACAAATGATGACATCAGGATCCACACTTCATATCTCATCTCCTCCCAAGTCACTGTTGTTGACATAATTATTCTCGAACGTTAACCACCGACAGTGAAGCTGCCTGAATCTCCAAATTCGGTAGAATCCCTCGACTGTCTTCTTCCTGCCATTGTGAAGCAGCTTAGCTAGCTAGCTATATGCTACAGTATGCTATACTGCCATTTGATATGAGCATTAGTAGGGATGCACAGTTGTCTATTCCCAACATTCCCAATTCCCAACATAGCTTTGGCCTTAACTTGTTTTGCCAAGTAGTAATGTAATTCTGCTCTGCTTTATTGAAGGCAAAACTGGACAGCCACAGAGTGGACTGGCTGAACAAAAAAGCTCAGGCTGACCCGGCAGAGGAAGATCTTAAAATCAAGAGGAGGATGTTGAAGCTAACTGAAGAGTCAGCAAGGAGCAACTCTGAGAGAATGGCGCAGATGAACTCCAACATCGCAAATATCAACAGCACAATACAGAATGGCTTTTCCCTGATGAGGGAATTGCTACTTTGACCCCAGGTTGCATACCCCCACAGCAGCAGCGGACAATTCCATGGGTACAACACCACACCCCACTACACCAGCCTTCCAGAACACACCTAGGACCAATCAGCCTGTACGTACAACAATATGCACCCAAGAGCATGAAACCACGTTTTCATTCAGATGAGTACTGCTGCAAAATGATGTGGAGTGACTGCACTGTTCTTAACTTTGTTGCACAGTTGCACTTTATGAACACTTTGTATTTCTTGTATGTAGTTGATGTGTGTGTGTGTCTTCTGAGGACAGATATTTATTACATTTGCACATTTCAAAAAAAATATTGATAAAAACAAAATATTTCTGAAAGTGATTGCAGTCATTTTAGTTTCAGTAGACACACATTTACAACACTTTTTTAAAATGACAACTGGTAAACAATTCAGTCTTGGCCAGTCTTTTGTTAAGGGTCAAGGTACTTTGCAAGTAGTATTCTCACTCTCTTTCCCTCTCCCTCATTACAGTCTGTGACATAGTTGTAGCATTGTGTAGGAGGCTGCAAATCGTTATCACAGTGTAGTGTTCTCATCACAGCCACAGTCTCCTTACTGTAGTCACAAGAGTTATGGAGAACAAAGCAAGCGTAAATGACAGCAAATCTGGCTTTGAGGTGCCCCAGAAACTCAATGACTATGCGTGCCCTACACAAATATAGTCCAAAGTATTGGTCTTGAGGTGTGGAGCCACTGCTGGGATATTGAAGAAGGAAAATTGCTATGGCCTCCTCGTCATCCACAATCTGCTTTTTCAGAGCAGGGATATTGCCAGTTGTCCCCCTTGTAGTCACATACAGCCTGGACATTAAGGGAATGCATGCCTTTCCTGTTGATGTAGTGCATGGAGTTGGTAGATGTCTACTTTTTTTCGATGTGGGTGCCGTGGAACACTCCCAAACACTGTGGCATGAAATGAGCACGATGGAAGCCCAAAACCAGATCCACCGCCTTGGGCTCCGTAAAAGAAAGCTTTATGTATTTTGGACCCAGATGGATAGTGATAGCTTTGCAGGTCTGCAAGACAATGACAGACACCACCTGTCGTGACATGGCAAAGCCAAAACCAAAGCCAAAGCCAGTTTTCCGTAGCCGTCCTTCGTCGCTCAAGTAATAGCGCGTTAACACAACCTTTTTGACCGTCTCAATTGGTGCCCTCATGAATGTTGTTTGCCTTTCGATGTATGGATTGAGTTCTTCACTCAGGGCGACCAGAGATGTTCTGGACATGCGGAAGTTCTCCCTCCATTCATTGTACACAACGCCATTGACAAAGTTGTCCCACCAACTGCTGGTTCTGCCTGGTCTTACCCAAAATCTTCTCCTTGTTGCCCTCTAAAAGGATGTGGCGTATGCGGCTGTAACTTTTTAGCTCAGCGTAGTGGCGGTGGAGCAGAATATTTTGCCCTAGTAATCCCAATAGCCTCAGTATCTGCTTCTGCAAGCATGTAGGTCACCATTGTTGTTGTTATGAGATGTCGCGGGGATGAGTGGTTAATGGCTAGAGGGTCAAGGGGTGGGGCAATGACATCATTGTATGCGTATTTGCCATACACTAACATGAAATGCAGGGGTGCCGTTTGTTACTTCTTCACCCTGAGACCTGGTTGAAAAAAAAGTGCGTTTACAGGCACAAAAAACTCTGGATCCGTGTGGACGGTCGACCCAAATGTGCAAGACTTCTGCATTAACATACAAAAAACGTTTCTGCGTGGACATGGCCTCAGTTTTGACTGTTTTTTTTTTTTTTTGCCTGCCCATTGTGATTTGTTTGCCTGGCTGACTGCCTTCACGAGTACCGATAGTTTCCCATTTAGTGTTTTTCTATCTCTCTCCAGCCTCAGTGTGATAATGCATTTGGGTCTTGTGCCTAGTACTAGTGTGATAAAACCTGTAACATAAAAGTGACAGAGAACTCATTAAACTGCCATATGGATAGTTTTGGAAGGCACTGACAAATAATGTATTTTATATACATTTTTTTATTCCCTTGAGCTTTTGTAACTGTAAATACAGATTCAGCACAGGATGCTTACAAAAAATGCCATCACACCTGATTCCACTGTCATGGGCTTGAGGTGAAATTGTTTTGTAGTGGAAGGCATGAATAATGCTCACCTCCCTTTTGTATCTGACACACCTGAGTGCGTCTCCCACATCATGGCATGTCACAGAAAGGCAAACTCTAGCGAGCCACATCAAAAGCACACAAGCGACTTTTTTCTTCCTCAAACTTTAAATTGAGCGTGAAAAAGCCTGGCCAGCGCAGGCAGACAGCATCAAGGCTGAGCGGTTTTCACTGCCCATATCTCATTTAATGCGGCTCTTGTCTCCCATATTTGTTTTCGCCTTGTTAACGTAGCCATCTGTGAAGACAGGGATCCTTGTAAAAGGATCATAACATTATCTAAGGATGTGGACAGCGAGAGCAAGACGCAGAGATTAATTTATCTTGCCATGGTTTTACATGACATATAATCACATCAGTTGTTGAACCCATACAAAGTAGATTTCTGTCATAAAAACAGAGGTTTTGGTTTTGTTCACTGTTGGAGGTTTGACAACTCTCTCTGCCAACTACTTTCCAATAGCACAATCAGTTCAAAGTTCAAGTTCAAATCTGTAGATGTGCCAAGAGTGATAATTGATAATAGTCATGTGCACGTGAGCAACGATACTCTCACAAGATCAGGGTGGCTGCAGTTTTTGTAGCCAGTGCGCCGTTGCTCTCCGCCAACAGCAAGACCTGGGGCATGATGGTTAAATATAATCACACAGATTTCCTGTGTGATTCTATTGAACCCTACATTCTGGGCTGTGTTGTGCAATGCTATTTTGATTATGATTAATAATAAGAATACTAATAACGTTACAATTTCATTGTCCTGTGCTTGTATAGATACTAATATTTAAATATGTACATAATAGTGAGATGTTTGTTTACCTTCATTCAGTTTATCTTTGTTTTAGTTGTATGTCTATTTCTGTGTGTATATGGAGTGTGACAAAAAGCCAGAGTTAAATTCCTTACTTGACCAATAAAGCTGATTCTGATTCAGGTTATTTACATAGCACTTAACAATTATATGCATGCATGAGAAAGCCTAATTACAACTGGATGGCAACATTTGTCAGCCACATTGAAATCTAATGCGCTCATCCTCCATAGCTGAACTGTTACAATGTAACAGAAAACCTATTAAAATAATAAGGCAAGTGTTAGGAAATAAGTCCAATTTGTGTATCACTGAAAGAAAACTTTGTCTTTATTTGCTTTTCCTCCCAGTGTGAATGTAGTATGTATTGATGTTTGCACTGTTGGTTCAGTAGTTAAATTTAATTTTGTATGATTCAATAAATGCAGTGCATTTATATCCATTTTCTATGAAGGCTAGTCTCATCATTACTATGACTACCAAGGACTTTCATTTGCACATTCATTATCAGATGATCTCCCCAATTATGACTGTGACAAAAAAAGTTAGAACACTGTGAAAAGTAGATTTATTGTGATGGAACTTTGTGTGAAAACATTGAACTGAAAAAGTGTCATCAATTAATTGGTAGAGTGTTTCTATTTGTCACATCTGTGAGATTAAATATTAAATGTCACCGATTATATCTCACTTTCCCATTAAGATGATTAAGACAGTGGAATTGATGTGCAATGTAGCGTCTTATAACAGTAACTGTCAAAGAAGATATAATTAAGTCAAACATTTGTTCTCAGAAATGTAATGCTCATTTATTGGACAACTGCAGTAAAGCAGAAAGAAATCATCAGCACACAACGCAACAGCAATCACATTAAGAGCATACTTGTTGACAATTACAATGGGTTAATTGGAATGACTTCTCCCACAGAAGGATCTGCTCATTTTCAAGCAGGTGTGAGCTCATTTATTGTTAAGCAATCAATGGAACAATGGAGACAACTGTAGTTGTAGTGAGAGATGACATAGGTGCCCTTGAACTGAGAGTGAGCAGGGAAACCGCCGAGAGACTGTCAAGTGGTGAGTATAAAAAAGTATGAGACTTTAATACATTATACATTTGGATGGCAATGACTTAATGAAATCTGCTTTATTTCCAGATAAAAAGTTAGTTACTGAAATTATGCAACAAGTGAGGTTTGCTGAACACAATGAAGGTAAAATGTCCACATCACATTGGCAATCCTGAACATTTAAATGCGTTATTTTCACTTTCTTTCTCAGCAGCAAACCCACTTACAATGCAGCAGATGCAGACTGCAAGCTGTGTTGTTATCCAGCCTCCTGTCTGCCACACTCCTCAACCTCCACATTTCACCCAGTGCCCCACTCCTAAACCCCAGCTCCCAGTTTCCACCACCCTGACTCTAGTTCTGAACCAGCCAGTAGCTACATTCAACCGGTTCCCCACTTTGGAGACAAAGCTGTTACCACAGCAAACATTCACTTCAGACAGCTCGGTCCAAATGCCATCCTTGCCGCCACAATGTGACGAATCCCGGACAGGTAGAGTGTTCTTTTTGTTTGTTTTTTTTTACAGAATTTCAACACAAAATAACATTATTATTGCTTATCAGTGCTTTCGAAAACCTGTACAATGGCAACAAAATACAATTTTACAAAAAAATGGAACAAGCCTTCATTGTCAAAGGATACTGATTCACAAATTAAACGTGTTCATCAAGTTGGTCACCTGATTCTAAGCACATGCTGTGCAAAATGCTACATGCTGTTGCACTGATATGTTCCACTGTTTTCATGTGCAGACACTTGAGTCTCCGGAACTTTGAATTAAGGATGCCAAACGCATGCTCTCTGTTGAACTGCTTTTGCCTTGCAGTGATTTGCCCATTATCCCTGTAGGGTTTCATTAGTTGACTTGACAAAGGATAGGCTGAATTTCCAATGATGTGCATTCCCTCTGGGACCAGGGCCTGGGGATCTGCTTCCAGTTGCCATGCAACATCGGTGTTTCTAAATGCTCTGGCATCATGCCAACTACCAGGATGACCGACAGTAATGTGACAGGAACGTCGTTCACTGTCACTGAATTCAGTGAGGATGCTGGAATAAAACGCTTCTCTATTATAATAATAGGCTATGGGATTGTTGCAATGTGGTTTTACTGTTGGAATATGAGACCCATCGACAGCACAGACTGTATTAGTAAATCCAGCTGTGTGAAATATTCACTGCTTCCCCTGTAGGCCCACTCAGTTAAGTAGATGCAATTTCCCTGCATTCTGGTGCATTCTAACATGTTTTTAGAACATGTCTCTTCCCTATCTAATGTCTCTTATTCCTAGAAATGAAAATGAGAATTAAATAGGCCTATCATTTTTAGATTGACATTTTTATAATGCCTTTGCAATTATAGTTGCTAAGATTCTGTAGTCAGTTGTAGTTATACAACTGACTACAGAATCAAAACAAGCTTTTGTACAGTGTATATTGCATAGTGGCATACACTCATGATAGCCTAAATATTAATCTGAGAGTGCATTGTTAAATTTCACAAGGTTTTTTTTTCCAGCTACGTAAATTACTCATTTCTTTCTCATCTCCACCACCTTTTTTGTTGTTGTTTTGTTTTCGCTGTGTAACTTCAGAGGGAAGTAAGTGACGCAGGCGAGGGTCAGGCTGAGCCAATCAGATTGAACAAAAAGTGGAGCAGTCCAAATTGGGACCCCCCCCCCCTCGATTGACAGTATTAAACTAGCCCAGTCTGACTGCCCGACCAGCTCTGCGAAGGCCGTACCGTCACCTGTTCTAATACGTCCATGATTGGAACTGACATCTGAAATTGAAATATGACCGATGGCCAGTCCGCCCCTGTTGCTGGCGTTAACTCTTTGACCAAGTAGCTGCAAGAAGCATACTTCCTTAGGTGCTTGTGCGTGCTGTGGGTGTGTGTGTAGGAAAGCAGGGTAACACAAAGTGGATTTCTATTGATGTGGGTATTCTCTTACTGATAAAGTGGAACGTATTTAATCGTGAAGCAATGAAAAGTGCGCTGGACAAATCCAATCCATCACGCACTGATATTTTTGATGGCAAATGTAGATACACCAACCTCCAGTTATTGAAAATTAATTGCTGACCAATCAAAAGCAAAAAGACACCTTTTTATAGTAATTAATAAAAAGTGACTATAAAATTCCTAGATTTAATTGATTTTCCAATGTTCAAGATGTAGAATAATTAGACAACTCATTTTCACTTTAACTTGGGAATTATTAGTGCAAAAGGCAAAGCACGAAGGTAAATGAACAATGACATTGGACATATCCATCCAATCCCAGCTATCATTGGGCGAAGGCGGGGTACACCCTGGACAGGTAACAAGTCTATCACAGGGCCGACATGTAGAGACAGACAACCATTCACACTCATGTAACAGGGACGCTACCCTATTTAAGTTTAGGTACTAACAGTTAGCAAGACACACAATTATCGTTTGGCTAAGTTCAGAAGACCCAGGTTGACTCTTGGAGTGGAGAAGAAGACACTGAAGGCAGCTTTAGGTTTAGCACACCATATTTTTTTTATAAATTGTGAACCATAGACAGTAATATTAGCAGTGATAAACAAAATAGAAATACAAATGGCCATTCATAGGAAATAGTATATACAGTTCATTTCATCAATTCTCATTTGAATGACATTGCAGCGCACAGTCCACAATTGCCCAAAGGGGAGAGTTCAACTTCGCCTGTACGGGCGAAGCACACGCTCAGTGCAACGGCCCAATGTTTGAATGTCCAGTGGGAAGGGGAAAAAGTCTGTGTTGGGGGTGAGTGTGTGTAAGGTGTGTGTGGGCCGTGCGTGTGTGGCAAAGGCAAGAGTTAGAGAGAGGAGCGGCTGCACAATGGAGCCTCCTACCAGCCCGACAGTGAGCAGTGGAGGTTCAGTAGGTTCCTTCCTGGCGCAGTCTTCAGGCTTTGCGCCCAGGCTAGGCTCTAGCTCGCCATCAAACCTGGCCTATATAGAAACAGGACCAATTAACCATCTAGTGTGCACACAATCATCTCAAATAATACAAACTGTATTAAATAAATAACAATATAATATATATCCCAGTACTATACAATATAACCAAAATCTTGATTGATGATTCAATGTGAATAAATAACACAATATTTGTCATATTAAAATATTCACCACAATAATCTCAATATCACAACCCGCAAGCATCCAGGACAAAAGTGCATAGCGGTACCAGTGACTACCTGGACTGCATGGAAATACACTGGAAGCAAATCATCAACCACAAAAGAATAACTATAAAGTAGCGTTTCATGTGGCAGGACATATTCAAAGGACTTTGCATATAAACACTATTAAACCGCACCAAACAATACACAGGTAGTGGCTAAGGTAAGCTACATGGATAGCATTAGCTCACTCACCAATTCCAAGAGTTAAATCAGCATACGGCTCTGCATTCAGACGCTCAGCGGCTCCGGTAGTCGGCTCCTATATTTCGACAGTGATTGCATAAGTTTCGGCGTGTTTAATGTTACATTAATCGAGCGTTAATACGACGTACCTGCAGCAAACATTTCCCCAGTGTGCTCCTCTCGCTACCGCCGCGGCAAGCCGCACTGGGCTATGTTACCAGTGTTACCAGATGCGCTCTGTCACATGACGGCGTAACGGCGCGACGACGTACGGCCTATCATATTTTATGTTTTAAAAGGACAAGGGAATATTAATAAGGGTTTTCACCCGGGTTACACTCACATTTACACCTACGGGCAATTTAGAGTCATCAATGAACCTATCCCCATCCTGCACCCACTACACCACCGTGCAGCCCCAAGAATACCAACCTTAGCTTTAATACTAATATAAATGTCTGTTTCAAGGCATTTGCCCTCCACTTCCTCCACCTGCCTTGAAATGATGGTCCCCTATGTCTGGATGCATTCCACAGTACATGGGATCGATGATGAATGTACATCTGTGCGAGATACCACAGCTCTTCTCCTCATTCCTGCCCCTGGATTATGACAACATTTGTCAAATGAAAAAGTAAGCGAGAAGAGTGGAACGTGGATGGAAGAAATAAAAACTCAGGGTCCATCCTCTCCATCTGAAGGACCTGCTGTCCCTGCCATCTGTCAAACAGGCAGTGTGAGGTTTTATAGATAACTTTGTGTCCTCATCTGGCCCTTCACTCTTTGGAGGGTTCAATCCTTGATCCCATCATTTTCTGCATATATGCAATACCTCTAGGCAACCTGGTTAGTCAGTTCAGTGGCAATTCACACAAGACACAGCTGTATTTTACAGATAAGCTAAACTACATGGGTGTCCCTTCATTTCCTTCAGCTTAATTGAGACAGAATCAGGGTTCTTGGTCCTGATAAGTTAAACCCACAATTGGCCCTCTGGCAGCCAATGTTAAACCCTTCATAAGAATTCAGGAACCATCAACTGTTTAATCTCGTGCAAATATGCTTCTTCTCACTTCACAACATAAAAAAAAAAATCAAATCATCCGACTGTTATGCTCAGCTTGTTTGAGAGCATAACAAAGCAGGGAGGGCCACACGGTAAGAGCTGAAATTAAAGAAGTAGTTTGTTGAAGTTGACACATGCAACCAACCAAGAGTTTTAAAGTCTAACATAACATGAACCAAGGTTACATTTAACACAATCAAAAAACAAAAAACATAACCAAAACCAAAAATGAAGTGCCCAGGGCCATTTGATCCGTACCGTGCCTCGGCACGACTGCCCCCCACGGGGGGGTCCCCAGCCGGGTTGCACTCACACTTCTCCAATCCCAAATGGGCCTGATTGGCCTGATTGCCTGTTGTATATACGTCATCACGTCGTAATACAACACACGCATTATGTTGTTTGTAAGGAGCGCCTTCTCGAAGTCAACAATAGCAATAACAATAACAAACAACAGAGAATATGATTGAAACTTTACTGACAAGGTTGGTGGCGGATTTTGGACGGAGACACACAGCAGCATTTTTATTATAAAAGTACTGCTCACACCACGAGTCTGAAGCCCCAAGCCCGAACGAGAATTCTGCTGGGTCCTACACGTCATCAACATATTATCAGTCATGAATCAGCTCGATAGCGGAGGGAGATCCGAGTTGAACACTGAGCGATAATGAGTGGGGCGGTTTATCCATTAAAGCTTACGTTATGTCCACATTGCATAGTCGTGCATGTGCACGTGCATGAACTGTACCGTACTTAAATCCACCTCTTCCAAGCGTGCCGGTCCGATGAAGCGTACCATTCTTATGTACGGAACGGAGCGCTCACACTGGCCAAACAATCTGGACTTTAGCCTCAATCGTGCCTGGGCGCGGTACAGTTTGTGTAGTGCGAGTGTGCCTTAATAGAGAGTGCCATCTTGAACGTCCCCCTGTTCAAGAAAGTTCCCAACAGGTGACTTCAATCCCTTGATGAGGGGGAAGGGACCAGGCCATCTACCATCGTACCAGCTTCCTCTCAATACTTACCTCGTCTGCTGACTCTCCTTACCTGTATTAATAATAATATTTAATGTATTTTGTCCTGTATGTATCCTATGTACATTTTAACTGCCTAGGCAATTTCCATTAAAACAATGATAATAGTTATGCAGCTTATATTTAGACAGTCTTGTTAGACTTACTTTTCTTCTCTATTTTAATGGAAGGTTCAAGTTGATTTAGCTTCACAGTTAGAATGTTGTGAAATAAATAGATAAAGAAAGACACTGTAGCTTTTAAACAAATTACACACGGATATTATTGTATCATTTAAAAAACTGTCTGCATTATCATTCACTCAAATATGAGCCCTGAACCAAAGCGAGCCAAAAGGATCCACAGTCTTCATAAACACAAGAGAGGTAGTCATATTATATAAAGTATAAGAATTGCAGAGACCGTAGATGTACAATCCAGCTTTACAGCAAAGAGCATGGACGTTTTCTATGTGAGGCCTCTGGGGACTAAAGCTCAGGCCTTGGGCCAATTTGTTCCTTTCACAGAGGGAGGTTGGTGTGTGGAGCATGAAAATGTGGAAGGAACAAATTATGTGAAAAGATGCTGGGAAACTGAACTGCAAAATCAACATGGTTAAAGAAGAATATCACAGTTTTCGTGGATGACCTGAACTCAAGACTAAGGTTTAGTATGTCATTTCTGTCTTGCATTAATGCCCACCACATTATTGTTACCAAATAATGATCCTTCCTGTTTAAATGTTGGTTTGGTTACCAACCCATGGACCCATTTCCATTTAAGGCATCCAAAGCGACTTACAAAAAGTACATTTGTCGAAAGAAATGTGGCGAGGCGATAGGCGAGAGTAAATTAAACTACATAAACAAGAAAAGAAAAAGGAACCAACAACGCCACCCTAGGAATTTCACCCAGGGAATTAGTTTGCAGTGCAAGGCACACAGGTACGGTCACTCATCAGAAAGGCATGAGACGTGGTTTCAATGTTATAACATACAAATTTATTAAATAATTTCTCTTTTGTTAAAAACAGACTTGTTAACATTCGCACTTAAAGCAAGTAAGGGCTTGGAGCCGAGGGAGTGGACTATGACTAGTGCAGGGGGGGGAGGTTCCACCAAAATAAGAAATCAACCAAAATCACCCAACACGTGGCACACACGGAAGTACACCCGCTCCCAGGACACAGCAAACGAGACAAGGGGGGACACCACCACCAAGACACCAGCACGCCACCACCGGTCTCCAGCAACTAAAAATAGAAATAAACAAATCAGTGGACAATTGACAAATTCAAAACTCAAAAATTAACAAAATATGACTAATGAGCAAATAGACTTGATAACTGCTCACTACTAACTTTTATAATAACAAAATATGGAAACCAAAAATTCAACAGAAAAACACAATATAATCAAAATAATTAAACAAACTGACTACGAAAATAGTCAAACCAAAGTAATTACCAACTTACTCAAATAATCAAAAACACTTTAACACACTCATTCACGCATCAACGAGGAGCTCAGGTTAAAACACCCGCGATGGGCGCTCCTGGCCGACCTACTCGGGAGGTGTGCGCCCCGAAGGACCGGCGGCAATAGGTACAATATGCCAGCCAGAGCAGAAACACGTGAGGCAACCACAGCGTGAAGCAGCAGCGAGACGAAGCAGCGGCAAGCCAAGCAGCGTGGAGCCAACAGCAATGGGGAGCAGCGGCGAGCGAAGTAGCGTGGAGACAAAGTATCAGTAAACAAAGCAGCAGCGACCCCGATAAGCTGATGCAGATAGTCCTAATCATAAAAAATGCTAGTGTTAGTGTTGATACTAAATGCTGCGGTGATTCGCTATGCTAACACACATACCTGTTTACGACCAAACACGGACACCCGCACACACCCGTTCACACAAGAGGAGGGAGGGAGAGAGGACTCCGACCGCCATCGGCGTTTACCTGAGACCACACTAGTGTTAGCCATCAGACAGCATCAACTACATCGCCGAAAGAGAGAATACGTACCAAGCGAGCCATACCCCACAGCGCACACGGGAAACCCGGAGCAGCGACAAATAGTCACCCTGTCAGACAACACAAACGCCGTGAGTGCACAGAGAAAAGACTGAGTGACCAACATCGGGGGGAAGCAGCAGCCATACCTGTCGGACCAGACGACCTTCTCCCCGGAAGTGAAACACCAAGGACAGGAGCGCAAAAGGAAGAGGGAGGTGGGGGATGGCTGCTTTTATACCAGCCCACCTCATGACGACCACTAGTGGTACTAAACAGTAATGGCACTCAACATGGATGGCACATCTATGCTGTTACAGAAAGAAACAACATACATATTGCAGATAAAGTAAGAGCGAAAAAATAGAAACAACTGTCAGCTCCTCGTCAGTAAAGTAAAGTAAGTAGCTGTTCAGCAATGATACCTTAAGAACAACAATGCTATGATCAGTGCTACAGGTAAGAACATAGAAGTGCATTTTTTTTTGGGGGGGGGGGGGGGGGTCACACTATGCAGAGCCGAGGTGAAGTATGAAAAGGTGAGTCTGAATCTTTTGTGGAAGATGGCATGTGACTCTGCTGTCCTGACATTGGTTGCATAGCTTAATTTAAACTTCAAATTATTAAAAAAAGAAAAGAAAATAGTTGTGAAAATTATTAATGCTATGCTCATTATTTTGTGACTAAATGTGATCTTTTAAATTACCACATTACTCTCCAGACCCAGACCCAGTTGCTGTTATGCCCCAAGCGGAAAGTGGGCACTCATCTGAAGTACTCAATGTAAACACATGCCAATAAACTAATTAATTCACAGACTCCAGATGAAGCATTTCATGAACTCAACTCAACTTGACAACTTTAGATGTTATGGGAAAATTAAAACCAATTAAAAAGTGCATAATTAGGACACTATTGCAACCAATATGATTTCTCTCCCGTTTGGCAGGCATATAAAATGGAAAACATGTTGTTTTAATGAGTGCTGCTCCCTTTGCATACCCATGAGATTCCTAATTGGCTAGATGACCTGAAATTCACACCTATAGGGCAGAAAGAGAGTAGCTGGGAGGATGTCCACAGCCGCTGGATGCATCAGTGCTGGCAGGTCAGTGACCGTGACCTCTGCAGTGACCTCTCAAATAAGTGGACATGAAAGAGGAGTGCTGGATGGAATTAACTCTGAAGGTTGGACTGGACTTATGAACAGCAAGTGCAGTCATATATATATATATGTATATACACTCAACAAAAATATAAACGCAACACTTTTGTTTTTGCTCCCATTTTTCACGAGATGGACTTAAAGATCTAAAATTCATTCCAGATACACAATATTACCATTTCTCTCAAACATTGTTCACAAATCAGTCTAAATGTGTGATAGTGAGCACTTCTGCTTTGCTGAGATAATCCATCCCACCTCACAGGTGTGCCACATCAAGATGCTGATCTGACATCATGATTAGTGCACAGGTGTGCCTTAGACTGTCCACAATAAAAGGCCACCCTGAAATGTGCATTTTTTTTGCTTTATTGGGGGTCTGGGGACTCAGAACCAGTCAGTATCTGGTGTGACCACCATTTGCCTCATGCAGTGCAACACATCTTCTTCGCATAGAGTTTATCAGATTGTCAATTGTGGCCTGTGGAATGTTGGTCCACTCCTCTTCAATGGCTGTGCGAAGTTGCTGGATATTAGTGGGAACTGGTACACACTGTCGTATACGCCGGTCAAGCACATCCCAAACATGCTCAATGGGTGACATGTCCGGTGAGTATGCTGGCCATGCAAGAACTGGGACATTTTCAGCTTCCAAGAATTGTGTACAGATCCTTGCAACATGGGGCCATGCATTATCTTGCTGAAACATGAGGTGATGTTCATGGATGTATGGCACAACAATGGGCCTCAGGATCTCATCACGGTATCTCTGTGCATTCAAAATGCCATCAATAAAATGCACCTGTGTTCTTCGTCCATAACAGATGCCTGCCCATACCATAACCCCACCACCACCATGGGCCACTCGATCCACAACATTGACATCAGCAAAGCGCTCACCCACACGACACCACACACGCTGTCTGCCATCTGCCCTGAACAATGTAAACCGAGATTCATCCGTGAAGAGAACACCTCTCCAACGTGCCAGACGCCATCGAATGTGAGCATTTGCCCACTCAAGTCTGTTACGGCGACGAGCTGGAGTCAGGTCAAGACCCCGATGAGGACGACGAGCATGCAGTTGAGCTTCCCTGAGACGGTTTCTGACAGTTTGTGCAGAAATTGTTTGGTTATGCAAACCAATTGTTTCAGCAGCTGTCTGAGTGGCTGGTCTCAGACGATCTTGGAGGTGAACCTGCTGGATGTGGAGGTCCTGGGCTGGTGTGGTTACACGTGGTCTGCGGTTGTGAGGCCGGTTGGATGTACTGCCATATTCTCTGAAACGCCTTTGGAGACGGCTTATGGTGGAGAAATGAACATTCAATGCACGAGCAACAGATCTGGTTGACATTCCTGCTGTCAGCATGCCAATTGCACGCTCCCTCAATGCTTGTGGCATCTGTGGCATTTTGCTGTGAGACAAAACTGCTCATTTCAGAGTGGCCTTTTATCGTGGGCAGTATAAGGTACACCTGTGCACTAATCATGATGTCAGATCAGCATCTTGATGTGGCACACCTGTGAGGTGGGATGGATTATCTCAGCAAAGCAGAAGTGCTCACTATCACACATTTAGACAGATTTGTGAACAATGTTTGAGATAAATGGTAATATTGTGTATCTGGAATGAATTTTAGATCTTTAAGTCCATCTCATGAAAAATGGGAGCAAAAACAAAAGTGTTGCGTTTATATTTTTGTTGAGTGTATATACACACATTTTTTTCTGGCTGATTAGGAGCAAGTGTGGTTTGATATGTGAATGGCGGGTGTCTGGAGGGAATGCCGAGCATCCAATGGACAGGTTGTGAATGACAAATCTGGAAAGAAATGCAGGGAAAGTTTATCTGCATAAATAAAAGCTGTATATGTTAAGCTAAATATGTAGATGAATTTATGTAAAATGACGTATGTTAAAAGTATGTTAATTAAATTATTTTTGTTTAGTCTTGCAGAACCGAAACAAGCTTCAAAAATAAAAAATACAAATAAAAAATGTTTGCAAAGTGAGGACTTCTTCAAAGGCCTGTTTGAGATTTTAAGACTTGGTTTCAACGTTTGGGTTAGAAGTTAGTTTAGCTTAAAGTGAGAGTTGGGGTTAGGCATGTAGTTGTAATGCTTAAGTTGATGCATTATGTCAATGGCGGTCCTCACAAAGATAGAAGTACAGGGATGTGGCTGTGAGAGAGAGAGAGAGAGAGAGAGAGGCAGCCTGGACTAGAATACAATGCAATTTCGATTTCACACTTTGCACTCACATTCAAAGCATCAGAAGCATGTGGAATGAAAGTCTGTTTGGTCACCACACGCTGAGCGGCTCACAGGAGCACTATTGATCCCAGGCTTTGAAGCATTGTACGCCACATTGGGCAGACAGGAGAGCGCAGGAAGTGAGACGATCACTCCTCCACCTCCTCCTTCAGATCCAAAGTCTTCCATTATTTCAATCAGGCCAGCCTTCAATGAGTGTCCCCCCTCCATGTTCCCCGGAGCAGTGCCCTGCATAGGTGAGGCAGACAGCAATGTGCTAAATGTGTTCATTTGTAGGCGGCCCTCATTTTATTGACTTTTTCAAGGCTGGCTGATAGATGTTGCATGAGGCTAGCTCAACGGGGAGAGTGACTTAACCAAAGGGCATCTGTCAACTCCAAAATGGGTTCACATTCCCAGCCACAGCTGATGAATCTTTTAATAAAACATTAAGAAATAAGTCTCACATGTGGTCTCTCACACTTTGGGTGACTCTTGAAAACTGACAAACTTTGTACAGTGGTTGGCCTATATGAAGGAAATACTTAAATTGTTTCTTTCTGTAATAACACATTTAGAAGAAACAAATATCCAGAATTTCATAATTATAAATTGGAGATTTGGCCACTTGCTAGCTTTTAGTTAATAAACCTCATTTCAAATGATCTTTTGCTCGTATCTGCTTTTGGGTCCTTAACTTTTTCCTGTTTTTTGATAGAACATGAGGAATACTCCTTTGAGGCACCGGAGAGTATAGTATACTATGAAGCTTCAGTGGGGACACGCCTTCGCTGATGGCCTCCAGAGCCCTGACCTCTTGTACTTCCCTGCCCAGCCTCCCTGCCCAGCCTCATTGGCTCGGTCGCCCTCCTGAGCATTTTTTTGTTTACAATATTTTCCCTTTATTTGGGATCACATTACAGCAGCAAACCATCTTTTACAAGATGATCCATTTGTTTTAGCTTTCTACAATGCAGTTATAAAACAAAAAATTGAACAATATTTTATTTTTATTTGAGAAAGACTAAATAAATAAATATTTAAACGAAAGAAGGAAATTTTCTTTAAATGTAGTTTCCTGAAGCCTCATGGAGAAAGTAATTATTTACATTTATTTCATAAGTGATACAACACCAAACATATAGATACTTATAGATAGATAGATATAGATGGTTATATAGATACAGATATAGATCTGGTTTAGCCATTTTTTGTCACTGATTTTCTAGAAGCTACACTCAGTATTCCAAATAGGCATTTTGTTTTAATATTTGTTGGTATTGAACGTAGAAGCCCAGATAGGAGTTTGTCCTTAATAAAAGTATTTTTCCCTCCAAAATAAAGTAATGAATTTTGTATCTCTCAATAAAAAAGTATAACTTTTGGACAGACCCAAAACGTGGTAGAAATTGGCTTAACTGGGAGCCAGAATTCCTCCAGCAGTTGAAAGCACCCGTGATACTTCTCCTATCAGGTGTGATAAAGTATCTTCTTAGACTCGCCAAACACTCATGGGGTTGAGCTTGATATACTCCACTGAAATTCTCAATATTTTGTCCAGGCTGCTTCTTGAATGCAGACCTTTTACCATTTATTTTTAATGTTGTGTGCTTCAACCTCCTGGAGTCCCGTGTACTGTATAGCCTTGAAATGAAACTTACCCTGGAATATATACTACAGGCACTAATAAACCCTTTAATTGGCTGTTCTGAAGCAATTTAACATGTGTTTTTCTTTTAAATGTCTGAAAACCCTTTTGTGTCCCCTGATTAGTACCAGAAGTTTATTTTGGAAAAGGCGCTACAAGCAGAAACTTAAACGATGTTCCTGACAAAAACTACCACTAGAGGGGAACACAAAATGTCATAGTTTGAAGGATAGGAACACTGACCAAGCAGCGACAAGTTTGATGAGTTGGGAGTGAGAAAGTGTGGAAATGGAATCTTAAGGGGCCTTTACACTATTAAAAACGTAAAAAAAAACAGTGGCACATTTAAAATCAACATAACTGTAGCATGTTTGACCCATTCAATTTAAACATTTTAATTCTGGCAGTAGCTGTGTGGAGTCAGTGACTGCCTGCAGTAGATTCCATTGTAGCTTCCAGGGTTGACTGCCATCTATGGACACATTATCACCATCGCCCTTTTTCTTAGTGAATAATGCTTTTAACATTCAGTTAAGGTTTTTATGTAAGCCATGGAGAGCACCACGCTAATCTATTCTGTCCCTAAATTACTATTCACGCTAAATTATTATATTGCTTTTTAGAAAAGAGGTTTGACACATTGGAGGCTGTGAATTGGACCACAGTAGCGGTTGGCTCGCTGGCTGTCACACCCACATGTAGTCATAATGTAATCTCAGGCAAGCAGCAGCAGAAATGGACCTGTCACAGGTCTGATGAGCCAACTGTAGGCAGAGATAGGAAGAGTTGAGTCAGGACGTTAAGCTTCAGCCTGCAATTCTGATTAAATCTACATCCTGCATGTGGTGTATATTGAGATGTCAATCATGTTGTTCGCCGTTCTGCCTCAGACTGTTGACAACAGGAAACCAAATGTCACCAGCAGACAAGCCTGTGTTGGCTTGTGTGTCAGTCCACTGGTTTTCTAATTAGATTTACAGTGGATATTTATCTGCTACGTGATCTCATGGGAAGGCCTATAAATTGTTGCCACGTTTAAGGACACTGTGCGTTATATGATACGCATTTCAAGCTCCTCATGTCAATTCATGCCAAAGGATTTACATGGTCAATGTCATTGCATGTCACTTATCACCACCCCAACGTGAATGGTTATGTTTAGGCAACAACACTACATCAACAGACTCCGAAAAGACTAGGACAGCCCATTGCTTGAGATAACATAACAAAACTATGTTAATGGCCATCATTTGGTTTAGGCAACAAAATGCAAGAACGTCCAGAGTCAAGTTTAGGTTACAAAACTACAGCAATGTCTGCAGTTACGGTAAGGGCAGCCATGTGGTTAAGGCAACCAAAATGCGGTAACGGCTACAAAACTACAGTAATGGCAGCCATTTGGCTTAGGCAACATAACAACAGCAACTAATACAAAACTACATTAACGGTAGTCATTTGATTTCGGCAACATAACTACGGTAATGGCTACCGGCAACAAAACCACTACATTTTGTTCAGGAAAACATCACAGAACGGCTTAAAATAAGTTGCAAACTCAGTTAAACACATACAAACAACGTAACATATTTAAAGAAAACATGTGATGTCATTAATATGATAATTACATCACTTAAAAAGGTGTACTTGAAAACGGGCTTTTGTATAGGTTACCGTAGTTTTGTAAAGTTTTACATTGACAAGTTTAACTTTAGGTTAATTTGGACAAGATTAGGCCAACACATTACTAAAACAATTTTTTTTTTTCGTTTCCAAAAAAGTTAATGTTGGTACATGACATTCACTTACTGGCCATAGTGGCCCGCAGAGAATAACTTTGAGAAACTGAGGAATTAACTTACTTATTAACTTAATTACTTGTATACTCCACCTTGAATATCATATTGTATGTAAGAAAGTGCGTAGCGGAAGGAATGTATTTTGCAAAAGCTCTTGCAGAGCCGAAGCGTGTAATTTAACATGTATTTCTGAAATAGAACCAATTTGACTCGTATCACAGATTAAATGGACTCTTATGAAGTAGACTTAATTACACTAATTACACTCAATTAGCCTCAAGTATAATAATTAGAGTTGAAAGTAATCCTTGAAGCCCTGACGTGCTTGAAAAATGACAAAGGAGGAAGTTGCTGTGGACATTTAAATGTTAATTCTTTCAACGTTTTGCTGAATAGAAGTCAGAAGGAGTCTGAAGGAGGAGTGAATTCTGTTTTCAACATTCTATCAGCTGTCAAGATATTAATCCTGGCGCGCACATCAAAGATATAGACATGAAAGAGAGTAGAAGCTTCTGTCAATGTGTGAGATTACAACCCTATGAGATGTGTTTCAAACCGAGTCCTGGAGTAGGAGAGCTCAGTGTATTGATTCAACACAGCTGCAGTGTTTTTTGTTTAAGTCATTCCCAGATACACCTTCTTCATTTACATTTTTTTTTAAATATTGGTCAGTTTTAAATAATAACTGACTTTCATTACATTATTAAATCAAACCATCACTTTTAAAGATTTCTTGGGGAGATGAGTGTAGGTATGGGACGAACAAAATTTCATGTCCCGATTATCCTCCAAAATTGTGATTCACAATATTATCCTCATTATCATGAAATATGCTTACAATTAGGTTTGGTTATAAATAGATAATATTATTGAAATTATTAGGATTATTAACTCATTAAAAATAGCAGAGCACCACCCTGGAATCAGGTAAAGATAACTAAACCTTGAAATCCGTCTCAATATTTAAGGATTATACTGAAAAATCAATAATTAATAACTAATTGCGTGTGAGTACAAATGAGTGAATAAGAGCACTGGCCTTCACAAACAGCTGCTAACCAGAGACACATGCACAACAAACACAACAAACTGTTGGTGAAAATGTTATAGAATTTAGAATGTATTAAATACAAGGTATAATTATCACCATGAATAACACTACAATAAATACACCTCTTTTACACCTCTATGACTAAATTCACAAACAACTAAACCTAACTTGAGAGGCACACACTTGTGAAATGTGTGATTCCTACTGATGTCCAGATGTTGTGATGTTGTGATATGACACTATAAATTAAATAGTAATTTCTTAGCAAATTAAACATTCTTTTTATATTACCCATCATGACATGAACTACAGAAGTTTCTGGCACACCGTGCCCCGGCTTTTCATGGGAACAGTCGGGGGTCACATCTTTGGACCCAGAACACATCAGTTGGAGACACAAACTGAGGGTGCTGAGTTCTTGAAGATTATTCTGATGCTGTGGAACGCCATGTGTTTAGTGCCAGCAATCTGCTTCATCTCTCAGCTCCTGTTGTGAATGGCTTCCGAAGGTCCACTGTTAAAAAGCATCCGGAGATGAATGTACTCAACGAATCAGCAAAGTCTGAGCATTTGAGAGACAGACAGGGATGCATCATTAATAACATGTTGAAAATAATTTTACTTTATGATTTCCATTAACTACTTATAAATATCTCATTGAAAAAACTAGTCTGATTGCATGGAAGTCTATGAGAATGACCCTACTTCTCAGTAAACATTATAAACATGAGTTTATGGTCTCAATCTCTAGTTTCAAGTCTTCTTCAATCCAGCATGATGTTCATTTGGTAAATTATGTCCCATTTAGTGTCAAAGACCATAAAGCAGGGGATGCTTTTGGTCCTGATTAGCTTGTGATTGACAGATTGCATTGTTATTGTCTTGCAACCATAATGCGATTATTTACTATTACTGTAACATTTAGCTGTAAAGTTTACCTTGTTTAATGGAAACTAACTTTGTTCACAGCTTCACACCAGAAGCCAGATAGATCCAGATGCAGCAACCACATTGGAGTTCTCCTGGGGTCCGTTTCACAAAGCAGGTTTAGTGAAAACCTTGAGTTAGTCAACCCTGAGATGAAGGAAACTCTGGTTTTTCAGTTTCACAAAGCCAGTTCACATAAATCTGAGTCAGTTACCTATGGAGCTAGAACAGTCTCATAATTCACAAATGCACACAGAAATTCACAAATGCACAAAAAAGATTTACAAATGTATTTGGGGATTTGTATATACATGTGACTCAAAACACAAATACATTTTCAATGCACACACAAATATGTTTCATTTCATATGTAAGTAAAAAATATTCACATATAAAAAACAAGATTCATAAACATATTTCCAATGCACACACAAATCTAAAAAAAAATCACAAATACATGAATGTTAAAGTATTTGCAATCTTCATCAAATACGCATTTGGGGCGTGTTACATTCATATATGAACTGTTGGACCTGTATTTACAAAGTGCTTTTAATTTGTAAACCTCCCTGCATTTGTGTGTGAAACTTTTGAGACTCCCCTGACGTGACTCCGATCCACAAATGCGTTTTTTCTAAGAGGAGGTTGTCTGTAGCCAATCATATGTCTCCCTCCTTTACAGCCAATCACGTGAGTGTCTCCCCCAAAAGTCTAAAACACAACTCCGCCCGCACCGGTTCATCTTCCCCAGAATGAGGGAATAAATTACTTCCATAAAATGCTTCTTTATAAAAGAAAAATAGATATTTATATAACTGTACACCTAATCTATACAGCATAAAGACAGGGAGCACAGGAAGAAGGGAAATTATCTCCAGAAATAAGGTCGATTCTGGCTCTAGCACCCATATCCCTCCAACGCAACGCACTCACGTGATTGGCTGTAAAGGAGGGAGACATCTGATTGGCTACAGACAACCTCCTCTTAGAAAAAACGCATTTGTGGATCAGAGTCACGTCAGGGGAGTCTCAAAAGTTTCACACACAAATGCAGGGAGGTTTACAAATTAAAAGCTCTTTGTAAATACAGGTCCAACAGTTCATATATGAATGTAACAAGCCCCAAATGCGTATTTGATGAAGATTGCAAATACTTTAACATTCATGTATTTGTGATTTTTTTTTTAGATTTGTGTGTGCATTGGAAATATGTTTATGAATCTTGTTTTTTATATGTGAATATTTTTTACTTACATATGAAATGAAACCTATTTGTGTGTGCATTGAAAATGTATTTGTGTTTTGAGTCACATGTATATACAAATCCCCAAATACATTTGTAAATCTTTTTTGTGCATTTGTGAATTTCTGTGTGCATTTGTGAATTATGAGACTGTTCTAGCTCCATAGTTACCCGGGTAACATACTCCGTGAACCTAACCTGCTCGCTAGCAGGTTTGCTTCAACAAACCCTGAGTTTCTCCCTACATGTCTCCGCCTTTTTTTGGAATCTGAACCAACTCTGAAAAAATGTGCCGTCCTTTCATATTCAACCTAATTGATATGGAAATAAAAGTGATTCTAGCAGCTTTGCGTTGGGAGAGAATTTTGATTACCTTTCCTTCCAATCACATTAGATATTATCTAAACAATATTCTCCGACATTTTCAACATTTCAATTCGGACACAATCTGCAACCAGATTTTTGCAGAGCTAGCTTTTTTGTGAACGAGAGATTTATGAAATGTTTAAGGCAAGGCAAGGCAACTTTATTTGTATAGCACATTTCATACACAAGGCAGACTCAAAGTGCTTCACATCATACAACAAAGTGAAAATAAAGGCAAATTTAAAAATGCATTACAGAAAGAAAGGAGAATAAAAACATATTTGCAATAATTAAAAACAGTGCAGACATTAAAAGATTTAGCAGAAAGCTATGGTGAACATAACAGTTTTCAGTCTAGTTTTAAAAGTGGTCAGAGTTGGGGCAAGTCTTACATCTTCAGGAAGTTTATTCCAGCCATTTGTTGCATAGTGACTAAATGATGCTCTCCCGTGATTGTTGTTTACTCTGGGAATCACTAACAGATTGGTCTCAGAAGATCTTAGTGGTCTAGAAGGCTTATGTAGTGGGAGCATATAAGTGATATACTTCGGCCCTAGACCATGTAGTGATTTATATGTGAGCAGGAGGATTTTGAAATCAATCCTCTGACATACAGGGAGCCAATGTAAGGATTTAAGAATTGGTGTAATGTGCTCACATTTTTTAGTCTTTTTAAGAACTCTAGCAGCAGCGTTCTGAACAAGCTGTAGCTGCCTAACAGTTTTTTTCGGAAGACCTGCAAGGAGACCATTACAGTAGTCTAGCCTACTAGTAATAAAGGCATGTACAAGTTTTTCTAAGTCTTGAGCTGACATGAGCCCTCTAAGTCTTGCTACATTTTTTAGGTGATAGTAGGCTGATTTTGTTACTGATTTAACGTGACTGTCGAAATGTAAATCAGAATCCATTAGGGGTGTAACGGTACACAAAAATCTCGGTTCGGTACGTACCTCGGTTTTGAGGTCACGGTTCGGTTCATTTTCGGTACAGTAAGAAAACAAAATGCAAAATATAAATGTGCTAGTTGTTTATTACTTTTGTGCTTTTAACAGTAGGAACATGCACTGGAGCTAGAATGCTGCTCAAAAATATAAATACAAGTATTTAAAATATTTATTTAAAAAATAAAAATAAATAAAAATAACACTGACTGTTTCTTTAAAAAAATGTCTCCATCTGATGTGCAAAATTGAACAGTTGCAACACTAAATAGTTTAAAGTTGTTGCTCAGATTAAATAACATGAATAAGGCTCAGACTGTTTTTTTAAAAACAAATCTTTTCTCCATCTGATGTGCAAAATTGAACAGGGCAGGGAGAGGCTGTTTAAATGCGGTGGGGAGCTGTGTTTGCACTAACGTTACGCTCGTCTTTCTCCCCGTTGTAGCGATGTTCACGTGGGGGTGGTGCCGTTTCAAATGCGTCAACAGGTTTGACGTGTTGCCAGAAATATACCCGACCTCAATGTCGGCAAACCGCTTTGCCGAAGTTTTCCCAAACGGGAGACCTTAATGTCGCGGGAGGGTCCTCCAACTCTGGCTTGTTGCCAACGCTAGCGGCATTAGCCATGACGTCCGCTACTACTGCTGTTTATTGTGCCGCGGTGTGCGCAACTGCGCATGTGCGGCTGCAGCACGCTCCACAAATGCGGTCCTCTACTTAATATGTCCGTATGGAAACTCGTTCGGTACGCCTCCGTTCCGAACCGAGCACCCCGTACCGAAACGGTTCAATACAAATACATGTACCGTTACACCCCTAGAATCCATAATAACCCCAAGATTTCTGGCTTTGTTTGAGGTTTTCAGGGACAGAGAGTGAAGGTGTTGAATTACTTTAAACCTTTCTTTTTTAGCACCAAAAACAATTATCTCAGTTTTGTCCTCATTTAGTTGTAGGAAGTTTTGGCACATCCAGTCTTTGACTTGCTCAATGCACTGGCACAGAAGATCTATGGGGCGATAGTTGTTAGGTGATAGTGCTACATAGATTTGGGTGTCATCGGCATAGCAATGGTGGTCAATGTTATTATTTTGCATGATTTGTCCTAGTGGGAGCATGTAGATGTTGAATAAAGTCGGCCCCAAGATTGAACCTTGGGGGACTCCACACGTTACATTGGTAGGTTCTGATACAAAGTCGCCAATGGAAACAAAATAGTTCCTATCTTGTAGATATGACTTTAACCAGCTTAAGACTGTGCCTGAGAGCCCCACCCAGTTTTCCAACCTGTCCAAGAGTATTGAGTGGTCGACAGTGTCAAATGCAGCACTGAGGTCTAATAGCATTAATATTGAAGTTTTGCCAGAGTCTGTGTTAAGACGGATGTCATTTACAACTTTAATAAGGGCCGTCTCGGTGCTATGAAAAGGTCGAAATCCTGACTGGAAGTTGTTGTGGCAGCCAGTTGAAGCCAGGAAGTGATTTAGTTGTTGGAGGACAACTTTCTCAATTATTTTACTTATGAAGGGTAGATTTGAAATTGGTCTGTAGTTGTTGATAATAGAGGCATCTAGGTTCCGCTTTTTTAGAAGAGGTTTAATGACTGCAGTTTTGAAGGCCTTTGGGAAATTGCCTGATTGAATGGAGTTATTAACTATTTGCAATACGTCTATTGATAGGCAGTCAAAAACATTCTTAAAAAAGTTGGTAGGTAAAGCATCAAGTACATTCCTGTGTTGAAATACCTGCTTATATTTACTGTTTAATATGTGAAATATGATTAAAATCATATGCCTTAGTCAACGTATTTGCACAATATTCTTATGCTTAATTTTCAACTGAAGCCACTTTCTTTCTGTGCCTGGGGGGATTACACCCAATGAAAATGATAATTTGTTCATTGCGCTACTTTGTGAACTACTAAGACTTATTACCTTTAGATCAATCGACTGTTTCATTCAGTTATACACATTACATCGGGCAGTAATTGTCTGCCACGCCAACTGTCTCTACTTTGCTGCAGTTACGTTGCTCCGCTTTCTCAAAATTAGCTCATTTTCTACATAAACACTCAGTACTATCTAATAATGCTCTCCCGGTTGCCAAGGTGAATAGTATCGGAGCTCCATTGATGATGGCTTTGTAGAGTCGGCAGGCACGTGCGTAACTCAGAGTTTACATACTCAGAGTTGACTGAACTAATTCAAAACCGCTGTTCTGAAACCGAAAACTCAGAGTTGCCCATCTCAGAGTTGGTCAACTCAGAGTTCAGGGTTAGGTTCAGAGTTTGTTGAACCTGCTTTGTGAAACGGGCCCCTGGAGACGCAACACCCTCTTCATCTCCCTGCAGGCTCTACTTTCACTTTCTCACATACATCCTGCTGTTGGTCTCGTTCCAAATTATGAATATGGAATGGAAACTTGGGTTGGGCTTGCTAGCAATATTAAGCAGCATGAATGCATCTTTGTCATGACTGAATTGCTTCTCGAAGTCCGTCGATATCTTTGTTTTCATTTCACAGAGTGGTGCCAAGCAGTCATGTCGGCTATTTCTGATGGTGAGATTGTGATTCACAAAACTTTATTGTCCATAAGACTTCATGTGACAAAAGCATTCGTTTATGCGGTTAGGCCAAGGTGAGGAGGGCGAGATTTGTTAATGTGAGACAACACGTTTATACATTTCTTTTGTGAAAATTAATTTCAGCATTCGATTAATATTGATTTTTTTTCTATTAGAATTATATTCGATTCCCAATTTAATTGCAAAAGCCCGACTACATACACTTTGTATATACAATCTATGCCGAAACCAAACTTCCTATGAAGATAAAAGTTAATTTTTAAAAGACACTATGCATGTAACTAGCCTATGCCATGAATGGCCCCTGCAAAACTGAGGAAAAGCAAAATGGTGTGACTGACCAAGCTGCGTTGTTTGATGCATTGGAGTGAGAACCTGTCATATGTGCATGTAAGCCCGTTGTGTTTTATCCAGTTCAGGGCTGCAGTCAAAGTTACTATCTCAGTGTTATGATAAGAGCTGGGTGAATTCTCTAAACGCTTCAGTGCTCCCCTTCTTATCTACTTCAGCATAGGACATGTCACACAATTCCTTGCGGGCAGCAACATTTAAAACAACGCAACATTTGGCCGTTCATGAAAGCAAACAATATACAGTATTATACACATGTCACAAATAAGTGACAAAAAACACAAGAAAAACAAATAAAATGATAATGCTCAAAGTATGCAAATTCATCACAATCATGCTGCCATGTGTGAATTTGCATCTATTCGTCTCTTTGTATCGACTCTTTATGCAATAGCGCCATGGGCTTCGGACTCATTGTATGACACTTTTTTAAATCATTACTTCAGGCTTGGCTGGAGGGTTTATTTAAAACCTGCCACTGAGCAGCTTTGGGTGTGTGTAGATGATGTTTTTGTAGCAGCAAATAATAATTGTCTTTGTAAAGATAAAGCGGACTAATGTCTACCTGAACAGAGACACTCCACCGGCCCGGAGTGGAGTCTCTCCACAAAGGAAGCATTTTTACATAATTTCTTTGTATTTCAGTCAGGCGGCTTTGGAAGCCTTTCATCGGTATTCATGTTATTTCTGATGGTTTTAATGTGACGCAATTTATTATTATTTGAATTTTTTGCCACTTTAGTCGCCTTGTGCACACCTGCCTGTGGTGTGGATAGTTAATTCCACATCAGTGACTGCGAGGTGATGCAGGCATTCTGCTCGTCTGCAGTATCTCTGCAATAAGGTTCAATTTAACTCACTGCCACTTGAGCCGGCATTCTCATGAATACAAAACAGTTTGCACACAATAGTTCCATGTGTGGCTTTACATCCTTCCAATTTTCCCGACCCATTTTGTAATTTAACACATGATATACATATAGGTGGTCCTTCTCTTCTATACCACGGCACTGACACACCAACAATGATGAATATGGGAAAGATGGTGATATATGTAATATATGCATTCAATCCTCCCTTTCATACATCCACCACAAAGGGCGCCATCAAGAAAAATAGATGTCATATATATATATATATTGTCCATAGTTAACTCGCGATTAATCGCAAATTAATCGCATTTTTTGGCAATTTTTTTTTTCTTCTAAATGTACCTTAATGTATTTTTTTCATATTCTTAATACTTTTAACAACATAAGGGCAAATATACTTGATTTATGAAAATGTTTATTTAACACTTCAAATATCCCCTTACCAAAACATGGGATCAAAACAGGGTTATAAGAATATATCACAAACAATTAAAGTGAACATGTCACAGGAGATAGTGTAACAGGAGATAAGTACAGTTAGGATATAAGTGCATTGGCTTGCAAGTGATATCTCAGACTGGACGTATTTCTATGGTAGCTCATTTCATACCCACAGTACGCGCAGATGACTTTGGTCTTATCGACTGAACCATCCGGCAGTCTTTTGAAGGTGAATTTGCCGTTCACAAGACCTTTCTCCATTTCTTCGCTTCCTCCTTTGTCCCGTAGTGGCGCCAATCCTGCTTCTTCTTCTTCTGCCTCAAGGTACGTGTCCACAGGGGCGTTTTTAAACGCGAGTGGACGCGCCGCTTCCCAGTATTGCACGCTTGGTGGGCTGCCACTAGAGGATGATTGACAGGCGCTCTCCTTTAAACAACAAATTTTTGCGAGCGTTCGCGAGCGTTACCGAGGCGGCGAGTCGAGCCCGGTGCCTCCGATTAGCATAAAGTAGATTCGACTTCAACTTTAGGCAAATGAGGAGCGGCCAACTCGCGCGCCGTCTCTCGACATTCGCCGCAACGCTACCAGAATGCATAGCACGGCTTTTCACATAGACAATGAACGGGACGCGGGGAAACACCGCTGCCTGTGGACACGCACCTTCCCTCTGGATCAAGACTACAGGTGCCACCGACGGCCATAAATCATACAATGCGCGTTTTTGTTTTTTTTTAATACCGAGCGTTAATCGCGCGTTAAAAAAATTAACGCCGTTAAGAGGATGTTGCGTTGACAGCCCTAATATATATATATAAATATAAAATTGTAATTTGTTGTTATTTGTTGTTATCGTAATTTTGTAATTTGCAAGATCTGTAATCTAAAAACCTCTTTACCTCAATTAAGGATAGAATATTTTTTGACTCTCTTTCACTAGAGGGTTTTTGTTTCTAAAGAATGCTTATATTGACCGTTGAAGGTTATCTAATTGTTACTAAATCTGAGGGTTTACTATGTAAGTGGCCATTCAGAGCATAAGCAGAGCAGAGCACTGTAGATGTGTGGATTTACACATCTTTCAACACATATAGCAACACATATATAGCAACACATGCTGAAGCAGTATCCCTGAGGCATTTTCAGATGACAGTGTGAGACTGGAGTGGGCTCCTTAAAATTATTTGTTTCCTTTGTTCCAGTCATTAACTGGACACCACACAGCTAAAAGCCCCTGGAAAGAGTGAGTATTGAAATGCACTTAGTCTTTAGAAGTAAAATATCACTGTACTGTTGTGCCATGTGAGCAAACACCTCTTTCAATGTTATTGGAGGAATTAATGTAGCATTATCAATAATAGGTAGCATTACTGGTAGCAGCAGAATACATGATAGGTCTTAACTTGACACCTTGTCATAATATAGGATGGTAATAACAGAGGTAACAACCTGGTTATAACTAGTCCAAGATATCCATATCCATAGATATATCAGTATGGGTTCATTTGGCTTTTGATAGCCCGCCAATCATTAAACGATAACTTATTAGAATGGGGTGATAATAGGTTAATCTGGTCATATTAATCTTTTTATACAGAGTACAACATCTTGACAGAGATGCATGTTTTTATTGGTATTGCTACTTAGCTTAGCTTAGTTTCATCAGGTTCTTAAAGCTAGACAGAGACTGGAAACTGCAAGAAAAAAGAACTTAGTTTAAAACTCTTGGTGTTGTTATTTTCAAATCTCAAACAGTGGCTACAGTACATCCTCTCCCATGCTGCTTGTTCAATCTAGTCTTAGTGTGGGGGCAATCTTTGCACAAGACAATGTTAAGGTTCAGGAAAAAACAATCTACATGATCTGTCACAGTGAACCTTCCGAAAGCAGAGTGCCTATCTGCCACACTGGTTCATTAAGAACCTTCTACTGGGAGTAGTTTATCCACATGACACTTAAACAGCTGGACAGAAGCAGAGGGGAATAATTAGTTAACTGAATGGATGGAGGCAAATCTTGACTTTTATTATTTTGAGTTTGTGAAATTGTCCACCAATTGTCTATCACTTATCCTGTATTCAGGGTTGCGGGGGGGCTGGAGCCGATCCTAGCTGACATTGGGCGAAGGCAGGGTACACCCTGGACACGACGGCAGTCTATCACAGGGCTAACATATAGAGACAAACAACCATTCACTCTCACATTCACACCTACAGCAATTTGGAGTCATCAATGAACCTATCCCCATCCTGCATGTCTTTGGACTGTGGGAGGAACCCTGATAACCCGGAGAGAACCCACACTTACACGGGGAGAACATGCAAATTGCAAGTTACAAGTTTTTTCATGTCGCTAACCACAACAACCAAAACTAATGTCTTTGGGCCCTAGTTTCGTGGCGCAGCGCAGGGCTGTGCAGGGTGGCGGAGCCGGCGTAATGCAAGTTTCGACCCGCGCAGCCTTGCGCAAGGTCAGTTTGGCAGTTTGGTGGATCGCCTGCGCCAAGATGGGTGTGGCGGCGCAGCAGGGGGAGGCGTCACAGATTCAGCTTGGCGTAGTGGAAGTTTTGTGGCAAAAAGCCTCGCCGAGACTGCGCTGAAAGCCCGCCAGCTCCAACCTGGTCTACTCTCGGCGTAAGGCGCAAGGCGCAAAAAAAGTCCATTCATTCAAGGCGAATCACAGCTGGCGGAGTGGAAGTTTGGCTGACGGCGCGCAGTGCGCACACGTCACCGAGACCTCACAGGCAGGTTTCCACAGTTCCAGGCACATTTAAATGCAATAAATAATCACAACAAACACTATTTAATGCAACTAATTGAATCAACACGTGAATTTATATCTATATAGATTGTCCCGTCGCACCTGACGTCAGATCAAAGGCGGATGGCACGCGTAACGGAAACTCAGCCTCTCGGACCAAAACATCTCCCTCTCTCTCTCCTGTTTTTTTATAATATCAGCATTGTTATTATTATGATACGCACGCACAACGCGTGATGCGCGTGGTGGGAGCGGCGCCGCTGCTTCTGTCATCGGCTTGTCAAGTGACGGAACTTGCACTGAACCTCCCCTAACGCATTAAAGGCGAGGAGAGGAGCTCATTTGATTGGTGAAGATCTGAATCGGCTGTATTAATCCCAGTCCACGCCTCGTCTCCACGCCTCGTCTCCGACTCACGCCTTCTTCTCCTCCCTCTTTCCCACTTGCACGGTGTGCCTGCGCGAGCCTGCGCGGTGCACGAAACTTGCAAAGTCCAGGCGGACACACCCCGTCGGCGTGGCGCAGATGCGCTGAGTGCTGACTACGCCTGGTCTACCAAACTAGGGCCCTTTATGTTATAAGTAGGGGTGTGACGAGATCTCGTACCAGATATTTCTCGTCGCGTTAAAAATCCGTCTCGCGAGATTTGTGAGCTATACATATAGCTGAGGTTTTACAGACAGCTGTTACTGACTGGGAGCTTAAAAAACCCAACCACGGCATCGCTTATTGTTACCGACAATGCACGTAATATGGACGTGGCCGTGCGTGACGCGGGATTGAAGTCGCACATCTGTTTTGCGCACACTATAAATCTTGCAACCCAAGCTGGCTTCGGTGTTCCCCGCATCGCTCGTTTACTCGGGCGGGTGAGACGTGTGACTGCTTTTTTTCATCGTAGTTCAGTGGCTACCGCATTGAAAATGTCCAAGCAGAAACGGCTACAATTGCCATCACACAAGTTAATCACGGGCACGTTGGATATGCTGGCTCGTTACCTTGAGCAGCAAGCTGCCATAGCAGCAGCTCTCACCAGCCCAGAGATAAGACAAAACTCCCGAAGCATTGATACACTTGACAGCTGCGATGTTCATGACATACTTGGTCAGGCTCCGTTTGCACTATTTGCACTCTGTATTGACAAAGTAGAAGTTTGATTTGGTTATGCACATATTTACACTTGGGAAAAATAAATATTTTATTTTATTTATTTTATTTTAACTTTTATAAATTTTAGTTTAAGTTTAAATTTGTGAAAGAAGAAGTTTATTAAAAGATCATGCTTACATCATGCATGTAAAGAGTTATAATAAAATATTTCAAAATGCATGTGCAACTCTGTTAAATTAAAGTCTGTTAGTCCAGTCATATATTTTGTCATTGTAGTTTTCTTAAAATCTCGTCTCGTCTCGTTCTCGTGAACCCAATATCGTGTCTCCTCTCGTCTCGTGAGCGGAGTGTATCGTCACACCCCTAGTTATAAGTATTGTTTGTGCCTGCCGAATGTTAGCTTCAGGCAAGAAAATCACGGTTTTGCCTATGTACAGTAGGTTAGGTTAACTCTAAAAATATCCTATTTTCCATTGGCATTGTTTGAGTACTGAGCGACGCAACAAAAAGTGTCCCTCTACCAGGCAGCAACCAGCAGTTCTGAGAAGTGTATGTCGAAATTGTACTCCAATACACTAGTGTGTCACTACTGTGCCAAGTTACCTTTGCTGATACCACAGATAGCGATTAATATGGGTTTCTTCATTTTTCCCTCACATAAAGGCTCCCTTGATTGCAGTATTAGTGTCTTTAGCCGAAGGGCTGGAAATGTTCATTTGTAGACATCCTAATCAATTCAGCTACAGGCGCTCATTGACATCATCAGTCATGTTAAAACGTATCTGATCAAAGGGCATAGTTTCGATGCACACGGAGAAGGTGGGGGGCATTAAAACCGACATAGACTGCCTGCCTGCCTGTCTGTCTGTCTGACTGTCTGTCTGTCTGTCTCGCCTCACAGCGAGAGGGTCTCGATTCCCGGCTCGGGCTCCTTCTGTGTGGAGTTTGCATGTTCTCCCCAAGTAAGCGTGGGTTCTCTCCGGGTTCTCTGGCTTCCTCCCACAGTCCAAAGACATGCAGGATGGGGATAGGTTCATTGATGACTCTAAATTGCTCGTACGTGTGAATGTGAGTGTGAATGGCTGTCTGTCTCTACATGTTAGCCCTGTGATAGACTGGCGTCCTGTCCAGGGTGTACCCTGCCTTCGCCCAATGATAGCTGGGATCGGCTCCAGACCCTCCGCGACCCTGAATACAGGATAAGCGCTAGACAATGGATGGACAAATCATTCATTGGACCAACCAAAGAGCCTCAGGAAAAGCACTCCATATATTTTGAATGTCTGAACCATTCTCTGTCAACATCAGCCCCCCAGCTTCCCCTTTCAATGGTGGTAAGGTTCAACCCCCTTTTTGTTTTGTCATTTTTTTGTTCCTCCCGTACACACACATTATTATGGGTCAGTTATTTTAGCATTAAATTAATATGATTGTAAAGCCTTATTATAATACACCTGTGCTGCCATTTGGATCAATTGCTCACCATGCTTATCTGTTTTTCAAAGACTTCCCTCTCTATCTAAAGCCACAGCTTGGGTAATAAAATCCTCTCAATGAAGATCCCTTTCTGTTTTTTTTTCATGTTTTATTGGATAACGGCAACTTCAAAGTGTAGATGGATTCTTACCTTTAATTCCAAAATGGAAAAGATCTGGCTTCAAAGAGCAGTCATCATCTGAATCATTGGATACCATCAAATAGAGTTATTTCTGGAGTCGTTCAGGAAAAGCAATCATTCTGTCATTATCTGTGTTTTTCTCGAGTTCATTTCCGGTTTTATTTTGTAATTTTGTCTCCTGTGTGGTTTCCTGTCTTGTACTTCCTGGTCCTCGTTTCTGCTGTCTTGACTCCCCCACCTGCCCTAATGTGTTTCACCTGTCCCTCGTCAGCTCCCTGCCTCCCTGTGTATATAGTCTGTGTTTCCCCTGTCTCGCTGTCGGGTCAACATTGTATATGTTGATCCCTGCATGCTGCACCATCCTGTTTCCCTGGGAATATTCGTCTCCCTGCGTCCAGCCTCCCGTGTCCCTTTGTGTTTTTGTTGGTATCGTGTTTCTTTTTGCCTGACTATTTTACCCTTGTGTCTCCCTAACTTTATACTTTGTTTTATTAGTTAAATAAACATTACTTTTACATTACCCTTTGTCTCCTGCCTGCTTTTGGGTCCAACCCCTTGTTCAGTCGTGACACAATCCACTGGACGAGGGAATGATATGATTGGCTGTATAAATGTATGTTCATTGATTATAGTCAAAAGTTATGTTTTATCTGAATACATTCTGTCATCTCCCTGTGTAACCATGGGTTCTTTCCGGGTTCTCCGGCTTCTTCCCACAGTCCAAAGACATGCAGGATGGGGATAGGTTCATTGATGACTGAATTATCCGTATGTATGAATGTGAGTGTGACTGGTTCTGTTGGCCCAGCGATGAACTGGCAACCTGTCCAGGGTGTACCCCGCCTTCACCCAATGCCAGCTGGGATCGGCTCCAGCTTTATACTTTGTTTTATTAGTTAATTATACAACAGGTAGTTCCGACCGGTCCCAACCGAGCAATTTGATTGGACAAGAGACGTTCCATGAGTGCTGATATACAGTATAACAGCACTGCGACTTTTTACAGACATAATCACTCCGCTGTACGGGCGTTCTAATAACCGTTATTAGCTAACGTTACATCAGCTGTTAAATAGCCTATCTTAGATTGTGGCAAACTTTGCACGGTAAAGATGGACATATTTCCAAAAATAACATTTGATTTGAACTATGAATGGTCATCATCAGACTCGGAGGAGGATGAAGGGAAGGAAAGAGGCCTGGATACATCAGCGCAAACCAGGTGTGCTGATATGACATCAGCCGACCTCGACAACTTAGAGAAGAGCAAAAATGAAGCTAACACTGTAAGGCAGACAACCTGGGCTCTGAACTGCCTTCAGACCTGGATTAATCTAAAAAATATCCAGGTCAACTTTCAGTCGATTAAGAAGACCGAGCTGAACACGGTGTTGAGGCAGTTTTATGGATCGATCCGGACAACTAAAGGGGAGCTCTACAGCATCAGCAGCTACCTTGGACTTCGGGCTGGATTAAATCGATACATCAACGAACCTCCAGTTAGCCGTTTGTGGAATTTGATGCAGGACCCAGAGTTTACATCAGCTAATAATGTTTTCAAAGGAGTCGTCAAAGAGATCAGAAGGGCAGGGAAGGACAGAACAACACATCACCCCCCGATCTCACCTGAAGACCAGCGCATCTTAAAATATGCGGCAGCGCTGAGTCCAGACAATCCTCAGGGTTTACTGAACAAGGTCTGGTATGACATTCAGGTGCACTTTGGACGCAGGGGCAAAGAGGGGAATCGGGACCTCAAACCTGACTCATTCATACTGAAAAGTGACGACAACGGAGCAAAATATTTCACAATGTCGTTCAATGAGGAAACAAAAAATCATAAAGACCCGCTGGAGAGAGACAGAGAAAACCGGAGGGGCGCTATGTACGAGGAGCGAGGAAATGCGCTCTGCCCGGTAGCGTCGCTCGCAAAATATTTAAAGAGAATTCCACCTGGTGCAAAGGCCCTGTATCTGCAGCCGAGGAGGGGGACAGTGGAGACAGACGGCTTCTGGTTTACCGCCGTTCCCCTGGGAGTAAACCAGCTGGCACAGATGTTACCCAGGATGTGCAAGGAGGCGGGGACACACACGTCTTACACCAACCACAGCCTGAGAGCCACTGCCATAAAGAAACTGTCTGATGCGGGACTCGAGGCGAGGGAGATCATGGCAGTGAGTGGGCATAGGTGAGATGCTTTATACATTTTGACACTGTGTCGCAGAACATAAAATACATATCTAAACAAAAACTTTTTTCGTAGGTCTGAAAGCTCACTAAAAAGCTACTGGAGACCATCTATGGAGAGCCGGAAACGCTGGAGCAACGTGCTGTCTGATCGAGCTGTTAACTCACCAGAAACACACATCATGCCACCAAAGCGTCTGTCAACGGTGTGATTATCTGCGGCACTCGGCCTGCGGCCTCGTGCCTACGACCGAATCACAGCCGTGCTGATATACAGTACAACAGCACGACCTCGAGTGTGATATTGCTTAAATAAACATTACTTTTACATTACCCTTTGTCTCCTGCCTGCTTTTGGGTCCAACCCCTTGTTCAGTCGTGACACATTCCACTGGACGAGGGAATGATATGATTGGCTGTATAAATGTATGTTCATTGATTATAGTCAAAAGTTATGTTTTATCCGAATACATTCTTTCATCTCCCTGTGTAACCATGGGTTCTTTCCGGGTTCTCCGGCTTCTTCCAACAGTCCAAAGACATGCAGGATGGGGATAGGTTCATTGATGACTGAATTATCCGTAAGTATGAATGTGAGTGTGACTGGTTCTGTTGGCCCAGCGATGAACTGGCAACCTGTCCAGGGTGTACCCCGCCTTATTATTGGCCACATATGCCAGGAGGGAAGATGCAGAAACAGCTGATCGCTACATCAGAACTTGTATGGTAAAAGCATATCCATAACTCTCTTTATTTGAGAAAGTTAATTAAGATTTTTTAAAGATGAATTAAAGATGAATTAAAACATTTCTAATGCGATACATCTTCAGCCTGAAAGGATAATTGTGAGAATAGGACAAATGCACAATAAAAAATTGTGTCAAAGATTAATAAAAAAAATAATTATTAAATAAAAATATGTATTTGGAGTCTCACTTGCCTCAAAGACCTCTTTCCAGATTTACTGCATTTTGGGCATGTTCAGAATATGCATAGTTTAAAACAATTAAAAAACTCTTCCATTTGAATTATTTCCATTAATTCAAGTTAGTTAATACATGTGCTTCATTGTAAATGAATTTTTTTTGTGGTATGTCTCTAATCATTTCCATTTCCCATCTTCTTTTTACCTGATGTGTGTTATTCAAAGTGATGTCTAGGAATATCTGATAGAAATGACTTATTACTTTCTTTCCCCAATTTCCTGTTCAGACTTTAATTAAGAACTATTCAATTGGTTCCATAACTTTATTCCATTCTTTATCTTTTGTGAGTAATTTTAACATAATGATATATCATATTCACATCAAAATGTCAATTGATGAACCACATTGTACGTGATCTGAAAGCCAACCTTCTAATGCAAATGATCAAGTCTAGTTTATTTATATAGCACATTTGATACAACAGGCATGGACTCGATATGCTCCAAAATGAAAATAAAAAATAAAGCGAAAGATTATATCGCAAAAATATATAAGATAAGAAGGTACATCAGGTAACCATGGCAATCTCATTAAATATGGCAGCTTGGTCACTAGCCCTGCACATCAAACTATGAAGCTCTAGGTCCCCCCCCCCCCCCCCCCCCCCCCCTCTACTTTCAGTTTAATTCTTTCATTTTCACAGGAAACAACTTGGTTAGGTTTAGGAAAAACAAGAACACAGCAAGTTAAGCCGGACCTGGATACAATCCAGTGGGGATAAGTGTTGATGAATTATGTTTAATGTACACAACTATCTGTGTATCTGATGTCTAACACAGCAGTATTGTTTGCACGCATTTTATGACTTCACACCTTTGATCACTATGCCAATAAACAGGAAAGAAAACTGTCCAGGGTTATGATGGGTTAATTCAGGTTTTTCCTATGTGACTCTGTTGTGGATGGACCAACATAGTCCAGCTGTAATGGAAGTGGCGTTCCTGTAGAAACTGCTTGTTTTATTGTGTTTTATTTACATAGCTGTATTACCTTCACAATGGTGTCTTGAATTACTTTTTTGTAACTGCATTAAAGGGGCCCTATTATGCTATTTTTCCACAAGTTAATATAAGTTATTGATGTCTCCAAACCTGGTCTTTGAATTCCTCAACTGGAAAAAACATTCGGAACATGTATTTCGGAGTGGATCACACTCCTCATTTTCAGCTTTTTTACCCCACTTTTTCAAACGGGTGATTCTGTCGGGGTGTAGCCTTATGCTAATGAGATTACCCCTGACCCCGCTCCTACTGAGGAAGTGGTTGTGTCTCTCCGCCCCGTGCTGTCCGCGTCCAGCTTGTTGCCATGGTTATGGTTCTACGCTACAAACTAACAGCGGTCCAGCCGTACCGCTTCGAACCGGACTCCGACCCAGAACCAGGACCGGCTCCTGTAGAAGTTCCGACGCCGCGGATGCAGCAGGACGAACCTGGATGGTTAGTTAACATGTCTGTGTAACGTTTTGGACGGTAACTCGATGTGTGTTAGCGTAGCTAGCGCTAGCCACAATGACGCTAATGCTGCGTTCTTCGCTCTATAAGTAACGTATCTGTGAGCTATTTTCGGCAACAATTAATATTGTTAGTAGTGCCGTGTTGTTGACAGTTCATTGTTGCATGTTTTCCAAATGGGGAACATTATATTTAAACGGATGAAAACCCGATGAAAACAGCGTCCTGTATGCGGGCAGTTTGTTTACATCACATTAACGGGATTAAAAACGTCATCCTCTACACATATAAAGATATACAAGCAACAGGATTTGGTCAGTATGTCGTCCTCCAGAATTATGTGCTGAATTGTGAATCATAGGCTGTGTGCTGTGTTTTTTAAACGTGATTGTGCTCCATCTCAACATTATGTGCTAAACTTACTGTTACAAAATTCAAACATGAGGTTTACACCTCAGCTTGTCAGCAAAGTCAGTCAGGTTACCATATTAACAAGATTTGTTGTTGAAATGTTCAAATTCTGTACTATATTCATCTAGGTGACTAAGTGGGCCTTCAGACACCGAACACGTCTGCTGCATGGAGACACCACAGGTAATGTTACTGTCTGTTACACCAAGTTGTCTGTTGAGATTATTATCCACATAACATGACGATTATCATGATTCACACTCGGTAAGAAGACGGATGCAGCAGCTGGAGGAGGAAGAGGCTTGCATGGTGGGACATCCTGGTTGGAACCGTCTGTCTGAATGTTCTCTCTCCAAAACGCATGAAATATACAGTTGGTTATGGTGCTTTACACGTAAGAGGAATACAGCAGTCTGTTGTTTGTTTATCAATTGTGTTTTATAAAAATAAATCCCTCTATGCAACATATTATGCAGTCTTCCTGACCATTACTTCAGTAATATCAACCATGACACATTTTACAATTACTGTAAAGACTTTATTGTCAAATTAATCAGCAGTTGAAATTCACAGTTATCTCAGAACACAAACGCAAACTGTTTGTGGCCGACTCTGCAGGGTCATATCAAGCTCTTCTGAAGTCAAGGAAGAGCTGCCCTCCAAAGTATCCTCCTCCTCTACCGGGTCCAGGCGAGCTCTCTGTGATGGTCTCCTTATTGGGGTGGTTGTGAAACAGGTCTGGAACCATGGCTGTGCCAACACCAAAGTCCTTGCAGGACACAGTAGCTGTAACAGAGTTGTATGGAGGAATGAAACCCATGATATCACATAATAGAAATACACATCTGCACAACTACTAGTAGTTGCTGTTAAACCTGATCTCAAGTAGGCTACATGTCAGGCTACACACCTTTACTTGGGTAAGGAGCCTGTAGTCCTCCTAGACAGGTGAGTGCCAACAGTAGCTGTGGTGGCTCGGTGTGGGACGCTGATGGGAGCTGCTGCTCTGTAAGCAGACAGACTGTCAGACAGACGGTCAGAGTTTACCACTACATCTGAAATGTGGAACACGTTACTATTTCACTATAACTGATGTGGTGACGCACCAATAGCTCGTAAAATCCCTTCGTTAGCGGTGCAAAAACAAACGTTTGGTGACGTCGTCTTTGCATCGGTGTGTAAACAAACACAGATCAGCTGCTCTTGCTGCCGCATTCAAGCTACAAAACGTTCCCAAGCAAACTGATGTCTAGCGTTATTTCACAGGTTTGGGCCCCCGCAGTACTACGTATCGTTAACGGTCCTCAATATCAATACAATGGAAGCTTTTAACGCAACACGCCAATGCTAACTTTAGCGCAACACACCATGCTAAGAAAGCAACGGTAAACTGTAACACGGCATATTACATAATATTTAGAAACTTACCGCTTCAGTGTCTGTGGTTGGCTCTCGGACTGTCGGTACTGATCCAAACTTTAGCCCCAGGTTAGAGGTATATCCTGAGCTGTAGCGAACCATGTTGTCAGAGCTCCTGTCGGTGAAGTGCGTCGCACACACAAACACACATTTACGGACGCGTGTGCGCACATTTCCATCGTAGATGCTCCGACGATGCCAGTAAATATCAGCAATTGGACTGCCAACTCGCTTTCCGTTGATTTTGGCATTTTGGTCCACTGGTTTGTATGTACATCACACTGACAGCCAAAATGTATGGGGATTATGTGGGCGGGACCACACAGGTGGAGCGATTCTAATGAGCCGAGATGACCCATATAAGGCACAGGAAAATTCGGTGCTGACGTCATTTAGTGGACATTCTGCAAACCGTTCGTTTATCGGGAGGATTTCTTTCAAACTGAGAAAGTGAAACAGGGAGATGGTGGTCTTTTCTGATACTGTGGGGACTTATTGACACCCCAGGGACCCATTTTAGGGTTGAAAAACATGGAAAAGTCGATTTTTCATAATAGGGCCCCTTTAACACATAAACATGCTGCCCATCTTCAACCACCTCCCTACTGCTTACAAATGCAGCGACAGCAGCTGGATTTCAGAGCTGAATGGGGTTGATATTTTGCGTTGGTCTTGAAAGAATTTGCCCAACAAGATCAAAAAGCTGCATATTTTTCTGACAAGCGTGACATTCTTTCCATAGGGCAGACGTTAAGGAGGTTGTGGTGCCCCGATGGAACACCTTGTAGAGCACTAAAGCACAGGGCAGCAATCTTTCACACAGACATCCCGGTTTCAAATCCGACCGTCATCACTCATATAAACGCAACACTTTTGTTTTTGCTCCCATTTTTCATGAGATGGACTTAAAGATCTAAAATTAATTCCAGATACACAATATTACCATTTCTCTCAAACATTGTTCACAAATCAGTCTAAATGTGTGATAGTGAGCACTTCTGCTTTGCTGAGATAATCCATCCCACCTCACAGGTGTGCCACATCAAGATGCTGATCTGACATCATGATTAGTGCACAGGTGTGCCTTAGACTGTCCACAATAAAAGGCCACCCTGAAATGTGCATTTTTTTGCTTTATTGGGGGTCTGGGGACTCAGAACCAGTCAGTATCTGGTGTGACCACCATTTGCCTCATGCAGTGCAACACATCTTCTTCGCATAGAGTTTATCAGATTGTCAATTGTGGCCTGTAGAATGTTGGTCCACTCCTCTTCAATGGCTGTGCGAAGTTGCTGGATATTAGTGGGAACTGGTACACGCTGTCGTATACGCCGGTCAAGCAAATCCCAAACATGCTCAATGGGTGACATGTCCGGTGAGTATGCTGGCCATGCAAGAACTGGGACATTTTCAGCTTCCAAGAATTGTGTACAGATCCTTGCAACATGGGGGCGTGCATTATCTTGCTGAAACATGAGGTGATGTTCATGGATGTATGGCACAACAATGGGCCTCAGGATCTCATCACGGTATCTCTGTGCATTCAAAATGCCATCAATAAAATGCACCTGTGTTCTTCGTCCATAACAGATGCCTGCCCATACCATAACCCCACCACCACCATGGGCCACTCGATCCACAACATTGACATCAGCAAAGCGCTCACCCACACGACGCCACACACGCTGTCTGCCATCTGCCCTGAACAATGTAAACCGAGATTCATCCGTGAAGAGAACACCTCTCCAACGTGCCAGACGCCATCGAATGTGAGCATTTGCCCACTCAAGTCTGTTACGGCGACGAGCTGGAGTCAGGTCAAGACCCCGATGAGGACGACGAGCATGCAGTTGAGCTTCCCTGAGACGGTCTACCTAATTGCAGATAAGTCAAACTTCTCAACTCAACGATTATTTTTTTAAACACCACATGAAATGAAATCCATCTCTCTCTCGACTCGAACTGTTTCTACAATCTGCAGCCCACCAGTCAGTCACCATTGCAACACTGTTGTTGATGAAGCAGACCAATCAAGTGATTTCCTTGCTGCATTAGCCCCGCTGTACGTCATACTGTGATATTTTGGTAAATTACGGTTTATAAGGTACACCTGTGCACTAATCATGATGTCAGATCAGCATCTTGATGTGGCACACCTGTGAGGTGGGATGGATTATCTCAGCAAAGCAGAAGTGCTCACTATCACACATTTAGACTGATTTGTGAACAATGTTTGAGAGAAATGGTAATATTGTGTATCTGGAATGAATTTTAGATCTTTAAGTCCATCTCATAAAAAATGGGAGCAAAATTAAAAGTGTTGCGTTTATATTTTTGTTGAGTGTATTTGCTGTTATGTCCACTAAAGGTAAAAAAAAAAAAAAAAAAGCCAAAATAATTAAAAGGAAAAATAAGTTTTGGCAGCAGCTGCATCAAGTTCCCTAATGTTTAAAATAGACTGAAAAGAGGGATTACAATTGTACATCCTGTTTCAAAATAAAACCATAATTGTCCATAATTATTTAGTAGCAGATGTTGAAAATAACTGGAAGTGTGTTCATTTCATTTCTGACCATGGCTAGGTTAATTTATCTCCAAAAATGTGTGGTTGCAGCACTCCTGCACACTGCCACAGGTCAGAATGGTGTGAACCCTTGAACCAAACTGTAAATCTGTGGGCTTCATTACTACGACTTGATAACACACATATTAGACTATGCTCCAACTAGGCCTACATTGATAAGTGCAGCTTCAATTTGTTAAATATGATGACCAGAAAGCTGCTCTAGGCTTCATCACAATTACATTACTAATATGAATAAACAGATATTTCCCAGAAAGTTAAAGTACTGGAAGTATAACGATATGTGAAATATTTTTCTTTTTCTTCTTGCCATTTATTATTAATTAAATGTATGTTATGTCTTGAGAAATTGCCACACAATGTGAATGAATCTATTTCCATGTTCTGAAATAATCATTTAACAATGCTTTAATGACTCAGGCTCCACTTTGAGTACACTGCAATGCAAACAGGGTTACAGTAGGTCACGGCGACGCGACAGGAGGTGGAGGTGATCTCCGCCGGCTCTAATCTAAAGTACTGCAGACACAGATTCTACAGAATGTAAACCCAAGGGCCCTGAGGATATATCATTAATAACAGCAGGCCACTGTTGCTGCAGCGACAGCTCAGGACCAAAACTCCTCTATTATCTATTACTGTCTCATTGGGCATTAAGCCGGAGGTGACACCTGTACACTTCACCTGCTTGCCACACACACACTTCTACAAAAAATACATTGCACACATTATACAAACAGATGTGGGTGACATACACCTACGCTCATTTCTCCACATCTGTTGTCTTTTTAAAAAGGCTAATAGCATATTTGGCTGCTGATTCGTTGTATCTGTATGCAAGGTCTCAGCGTGGCATTTGTGGGAGAGAGATGCTTGTGCAGCAAACGTTGTGACAGCCTTGACATTTTAGTTCTTAATGTTGCGCACGCTGTTTTGCATCATAATAGTTCTCGCTAAAATCATAAATTGTATTTCATCCACCTTTATTCTCAAATACCAACATTTGACCCAAACTTTCAACTCAAACAATGAGAATTTAAGGGCTCATTTTACAAGTAAATGTGTTTGATGAGAACAGCTATGTCCTCTTTTTATTACATACTATGGAAGGAATGATGTTTGCAAGGTAGGATATCAAGGGCACCAAACTATTCATGAGGTTCAGTAAAGAAACAACTTAAAGGGGTCATATCATTCTCATTTGTGTATTTTGGGTTTCTGCTAGAGATGTTTACATGCTTTCATGTTCAAGATCTCATTGCTGCTTGTCCTCTCATTGTAGTAACTGTCTTACGGTAACTGATGGTTGTGAAAAGGCACCCGGCCTTTTCACTAACCCTTAGAGTAGGTTAATTCTTTTGAGCAACAATCATGGTGAAATGACTTGTCTCAGAATCAGAGTTTGAACAATGTTGTTCAATAACACTATTTAACTTATTGTTTATTTCTATTATAAACTATATATCCCTATTTAAGTTAGCATAAGGCTAAATCGGAACTTAGATGGTTAACTGCAGTACATTAACATTCTGCAAAGTTAGCGTTTGAGCAGTGGCTTGTATACTTTTTTTCTTATAACTTTCTTATAATTTCTTTAAGCACTGTCTTTATTTGATTTTCCAACATTAGTTCACCAGCTGTAGAGTGAGTTAGTCAGAGCTCTTTCATTGGAAACAGCTGCTGCCTGCTGCTGTGAGACTGGACCTAATCAGAAATGTTGAAGGGCAATTAAATCTATTGTAGAATTGGTGATAATTATTCAATGTGAAGCTTTGTTCCTACAGTGGAGCTACTAGTGGCTCGGGAGTGAGGTCGATACACATAAAAGTCTGTAGACTGGTGTAGTACAACATATTTCAATAACCTGATTTTCTATTTTAATCATAAAGCAGTTTATGAACCGTTCCAGCTGTAGATATGCAGCTAACACTACAATTACATTCTTAAAAGCTCTTTCACACCTGGTATGCCCAATATCAACATTAAATTAATTTCTATATTATCCCAGTAATCATCAAAATATGCTCAAAACTCTTAAAATGGCACTTATGTATTCTGTGAGCATTTTACATTTTGTTAAGAAACAAATATTTTTTAGAGAACATACTTTTCAGGAACAATTTTGTTTCCTGTATCAGGCTGTATTTTTCACTTCTCTACCATGATTGCAATTTCACTCATGATGATATTTAAGATTATCTCGAGAATGGAAATGATCAACTTATTGTGAATGTTTCTTTTTATCGTGATCTGCAATAAAATCCTATATGGTCCCATCCCTAGTTAATCATTAGTGTCCTTTTTTTCTTGGTATGGAATTTCACACAGTGAATGAGTATTTCAAAGCAAACCTTTTTAAAACTTAAAAGCAAAATAAAGTGTACAGCTAGTCTGAAACTGTGTTTTAGTATCTCAGAGTGTGAAAATGATGTCGGTCTCCTTTCCCAAACCCAGAAAACATGCTGATGGTAAAATAAATCTCTCCGCCAGTCGTTCAGCCTCACTACGGAACCAAAACCACCAACAACAACTCGAACAATAAGCTTCTGGTCAGCTTTGAAGCAAGGTTATCGATGAATCCAATTAAGCCTGATGCGCTCTGGCTCCACCACCATCACGATAAATGTATTACATGTCCATCATGAGGTGTTAGGAAGACAAATAATGGCGCCTGAGTTCAGACAGTGAGGTGGGGCTAGAAGAGCCCCCCCTGGAGCTATTAGCTGCTGGATTGGAGTGATCAGCTTGTGATGAGGAGCTTTTGGACAGGCCCAAGATTGGGGCTGTGGGAGATGCTGCAGAGGTTCATTCCATCTAGTTTATTTTGTGTTGTGCTGCCTTCAGCTGCATTCCCACCCATGTCCACTCCCTACTCCCTGGGCCCTTATGTGTCTCAGTATAATCAAGCTCTTCAATGGTGGAGACTTTCCGAGGCCTGCAAGGCTCCAAAAAGCAGACTGATTGCCTGAGACTGGACTGACATGACTGAGTCAGACTAAACTTTAGATCTAAAAAGGTGTGTAAGTATGCTGTCAAGACAGGATTACTGGATCAGTTACCTTTCCATGCAGGTCATTTTGCATGGTTTAAACCTAAAAAGGCAACACAATCTCATGGCAACTGATATGATGAGCAATCTACTGATTTGTGTACAAGGACACAAATGTTCAATATTTTTTGTGTCGCTGAACAGGACTTTAAAACAAATGTTTTTTTAATTGTCAGTTGAGAGAACATGCTAGAAATGAAAGTTAGGTTAAGACAACAAAAACCCGAGTTAAGTTTCATAAACACAGTGTTTGAGCTTCAAATGAGTGTGCATGGTTATGTTCAGGCAACAAAATGAAAGGTTTAGAAAACAAATGAACAGTCAGGTTTATGAAACAAAATTAATGTTAGGTTTCGGCCACAGTACAAATGTAAGTTAAGGCAACAAAACTAACAGATGGCTTTAGGCAACAAAACAGATGTTAGGTTAAAACAACAAAAGGAACAGTTAGGTTAAGGAAACAAAACTGCTATGAGACTGGGTTGAAAAAGGATCATAGCCAACTGAGAAATAGTTTTTACCTTATCATCCTACTTTTGGTCATCATTTCTAACAGTTCTAACGTGCACACAAAAAATAGAGACCATTTTACATTGAATGCATCACAAATAAATGTCATGAAAATATGAAAAACTCGAAACAAAATTGTCCAATCAACAGTATTTAGGATTGCTCTGGATTTTAATATTCATCCCTGTTGCCCTTCTTCTTCCACAATTTCCTCAGATTTTACCAAACTATTTAGATTATTTTAACTAATTTTAACTAACCAATATGTGAAGCAGACCAGCCACGACAAAGGGCACACACTTGACCTTGTGCTAGCCCGTGGTTTCTGTGTGGACGATGTCAACTTTCCATTTCTGATAACAACGCTGTGCTTTCCCAGGTTCCACTCCTCTCTTCTGTCAAGCATTTATGTCCTCAAGCACATCTTTTAATACCGGTGAACATCATGAAGAGCTTTTCAGTGGTTTTAACAGCTCTTGCACAGATATTCTGTAGCTCCAGTCAGATATAAAAAGAAACCTGAAACCTTGTCTGCCATGGTTACATGAAGAATAAAGGATTGAAAAGAGACACTGGAGGAGTGCAGAGAGGAAATGGGAAAAAATAGACTAAATCAGTGCCTCCTATGCTTCTCTACAAGATGCTCTCCGATCCGCATAAAATTGAAGAAGCAAGGAGCAACTATTTTCAAATCTGATCGCTAAACAGGGTCATAATCCCAGAATCCTTTTTTAAACCAAAATGTCTTTGGTCTGTCTTTTGCCTAGCCAGTTGAATCCTCCCCAGAGTTGTGGAGCATTTCTTAATTACTTTTATAACAAAATAGTGGATATTCTGCAGCATTTCAACATTGATTTTAGAGAGCTTCGTGTTGACTGTTGATTCAGTGAACTCTCTCTGTGATCCCTTAAACGCACTGTTGCACTTTCAAAATCATCCACCTGCCCTTCAGACTGCGTTCCCGCTTGGATTTTAAAAGCATGTATTTCAGACGGTTGGTCCAGACATTTGAGCCATTATTAACTACTCTCTGTCTACTGGTGTTTCCCCTCCTGTTTTAAACATGCCACTCTTTACCCGCTTTTAAAGCAGACATCTCTACAAGTAATTTCCTTTCAAGTAATTTTAGACCCATCTCCACGCTGCTATTTTATCAAAGGTTTTAGAAAAATTTAAAAACCCAAATCTGGTTTCTCCCCCCACAGCACTGAGACTACTGGTCAAGATTGACAATGATTTGCTGCCGACATAGGCCTTTACTTCATATGAATTCTCCTTGACATCAGTTCAGCCTTTGACATAATGGACCATAACGCCTCAATCAGCCATCTGGAAAACTATGGCATCAGTGATGTGGCTCTGGATTGGTTAGTCTCCCATTTGTCGAACAGGTACACCAGTCCTTGTTGCCCTTCACTGGTTACCGGTGAGTTTTAGAATTGATTTTAAGATTTGACTACTACTACTGCTTTAAAGCCTTGAATAGTCAGGCTCCTGCCTGAGATCCTCCAGGAGGGCCCTAGTAATGGTGACCTTTGCTGTCCAAAGATATCAGGCTGGCAAACTCAGTATCCTCTTTTAAATCTCTTCTTAAAGCTCACTTGTATCGTATATCGTATTCTTTCTTTGATTTGTGTCTTTGTTTTTGAAAGATGCTATTAAAATTAAGTTGTTATTATTATATGATTATAGAAAGCCTGAAGCACTAATTTTATTTACTGACTTATTGGCACATTTGACCTCAGTAATAATTGTGTGTGTGTGAGTGGGGGGAAAAAAACAGGGTGACATTGAAGATAACAAAAATAAGACTGTAGATTTCATTGTCTTGCTTTTTCATTTACAAATGAAATTATACAACTTTAATTAATTATTCTGCAACGCTCTGCAAGTAGTGATGCAGAGCAGTAAGACCATGTGTATGTATTAGAGCCTTATTTGACCTAAACACTAAAACCTTGTTTTATGTGGATCACCAAGTGGTTCATAGCAAACAGCTTTTCTTTTCATAGTTTTTTCTCAATTAAAGTATTAATTGTTTGGATACATGCTATTAAAATATCCCATGGCATCTGCTGGCAGACCTGGACAACAATCTTTTCAATTTTTATTTACATTTCTGTTATTGTTGTTTTTTCAGCCTACAAAGACATGAACATTAGAAAATAATGTACGTCTTCATGAATGACACCAGCTTCTTTAACTGAACCTGGCTGGCATGCATTTCAATGAGAATGCAGATCGAGGACAAGCAGTGACATCAGAGGGCGATGCTGTATACAGGATGATGTCCCCGAAGTCAAAGAGAATGAGGCAATGTACAACAAAGCCCAATAAAATCAAGAATACATTATAGACATAATAGACAACATTTTGATATACTCTTTTAAATACATTAAGGAATAATTGCACATTTCGTAATCATAAAAGTACTGTAAACTTGTAGTGGCATTATAAATACCTAGATAAAATATTCTATTTACAATGTTAATGTTGTCTCAAAACATCTGTGAGTTACTGAGTTATTGGGATAAGATGTTGGTATTCTGGTTTCTGTTTGTAGTCCAAGCAGTATTGACCAATCATGCTTGAGCAGGCTTTGGTTGAATGCAGGTAAACAATCCATGCGGAGAGCAAATAAGGTGGAATGCATTGGCCAAAATGCAATCAGGGAAGCCACCATCTATCATCTGAAGATGATTTAGCTTTTTATTAGTTAAAAATTTGATTGTAAACTGGCTATGCGTAAAACATTCTATTTGTACATGTTGTCAAATCCAACTTAAGTCTTGCATTTAAAGTTGTTAATTGGACTGTAAACAATGAGCAGAGCTTGGAAAATTATGTTTTGGCATGGATATTCACTGACAATACCAGGACCCCCCAGAAAAATAGCCCCTTGCACCAACAGACTGATAGCTGATCGTTGTTCAAACATTTGTTAAAAAATGGTAACCAGCTGTTACGTTGCTGAGCCTTTTTTAAGATTGCATCTTCAGTTGGAACCAATGGACCCAAAGCTGAGAGCAACAGACAGGAAGTCACAAAGCATGGTTGGTTTTGGTGTTTTCATGGGATTTATTGACAATTAGAAAATACTTTTTTATCCTTCCAAAGAATGCAGATTTTTTTTCCTGAGATGTCTGAATAACCACACAAAGTTGACAGTTTGGAAGCAAGGCCAGAGAAGCATAAAGTCAATATTCCTGTAGCTTACAGTTGGAACAGGTATCTGAGGAAAAGCTTTGGGACACATGATGATCTAATTAAATCCAAGATAGAAGTGCTCAGAGCTGCAACTACTGCAGAGAGACAGTGAGTCTTTGGGTTGGCTGGGTTACGCCTCACTCTCTTCCTTTGGCCTCCCTGTGTCTGGACCTGGGAACAGTAATTACCTGTAAATCGTGTCAATGTCGGATCACGGCAAAGTGTCAATACACAAGCCCTTGGCGCTGTCAGCCTGTCTCTCTGATAACATCACAACATCATCGTCCACCTGGACTGACGCTGTATGACAGGAATCTGGCAACAGTTACAGTGTGAGACCCAGGATCAGGTCAGTGAATGTCAGCTGGGTTCTTGCAACAAAACTTTGCCCGCTGGAAATGTATCAGCACAGATTTGCCATGTTATGACTTTTTCATCAACACAGCAGCGATTTTCAAAATATATTTAGCATACGAAGCACAAAAAACATCTATGAGGTGGGATTTGCAATGATGTTGGCTTTTTATACGGGCTGATTATTAAAAGCAGCATATCAACAGTGCAGGAGCAGCAACTTTAGATCTTCATCAGTCAACACTGGAGTCCTGCAGTGCACTGCCGTACATAGTAAAAAGCTCTGATAGCGCTCACAGCCCGACAAATAACCAATGTAGTTATTCATGTAAGTGGGAAATGATAGGAGCTGAAGTGTAAAGTGCATGTGAAGTGCCAACATTTATGCAACCAGTGAGTGTACTGAATAAAGATACAAGTTCATTGTTGACCTTGGAAACATGGTTTGATAGATGTACCGGTATCTGGATATAGCATGAAAAAAGGAATATGTTCTAAAGTGGTTGGCTCCTGTCAGATCACGTTTTTGAAATTATTAAAAAAGCTAAAAGTACAGAAATTGATTCCATGGCAAATTCATTAATTCCCGTTGACAATAACAAGTCCTAACAACGTTAGTTGTTAGCAAAGTTAGCCAACATTAACCACACAATAAGGCTGCATATTTGGTGCATTTAAACATAGTCAGTGAGCCACACTCACTTGAGCTTTCGCCAAGTCTCGCTGCTCAAACACACACTGGCCAATCATAGCATAGTATCAACTAGAGTCAGGCAACTATCAGGCTCTGCTCCATAGACTCTCATACAATAGTTTTTTCTTCATTTTCATTTTGTGGATTTCTAAACTAAGTACTTACATTGGGATGTTTATTTTGAAAAGAAACTGTACGTAACTAATGAGCAGAAACTGACAAAACTGTCAAAGTAAAGAATCATAATGACACAATGCAACAGTACAGTACAATGTTAAAACAAATGTAAAAAAAAAAAAAAAAAACATGTACACAAAAGAATTGTGTGATTTTAATGGTGGAAATAGGATAATGAAACTGTAAACAAAACATTTCAAGAACCAAGTTTGAAAGTAAATCAAATTAGAGACAGGTTTAGAAACAGGATTTAGCATTTTAAAAGTAAAACCCATGAGAGCCAAGACCCTAGGGGGAGGCATAGAGGAACGGTTGGCTCTGGACCTATTATTCTCCTGCATACTTTTGTTTCAGCTTATTACTGTGATTTAGTTTCCCATCCTGGCTGTGCTGCAGCAGTTCTTCTCAGCCTCCCTCTGGAATGCTCTGACCTCCTGCCCCTCCCTCCCAAAAAGCCCAGTCTGCACTGATTGGTCAATCACTTGGTGTGTTTGTTAGAAATGTTACCATAACCATATAACAGGTCTTGTACTGCTGAGGAATAGTGATGCAATTCATTTCAGCGACTTGTTATTTAACTCCTCTTCCTCTACAAGTCCATATAAAGGACACAGCAGAAACCAGTGTCTTCTCAACATGACTCCATGCGACTCCATGCTCAGCTCAACTCTTACTAGCTTTGTTTGAGGGTATGCCAAACTAGCTGCTGGGCAAATATTATGCAAATATGTTACCTGGTGACATCACTACTTCTTTTTTAATAAAAGGCAAGATTTCAATTTAGGCGTTTGAAGCAGTTCAGGAGCAGAGTTTCTGTGTGGGAGAGTAACTTCTTTTGAGCATAGACTTAAGGTAAAAAGCAGAAAAGCATAATAGGTCCTCTTCAAGATGAACAGTGACTTACCTTACTCTGAGGCCCTGATTTGTCCTGGGAGCTGATTCCACAAGCATGGCTCCCAGGCATGATTTCCCATGCATGTCAATGAGGAGGGGGGTGAACATTGAGGAGTTATGTTTAGGGCCACTGACCAAGCGTCAGTATTTGATGAGTTGGGAATGAAAATGTGTTGGCAGGGCAGACCTGTCCACTCTATCAGTGACTGTAACAGGCGCCACTGTTTGTGTTATGTCCATTGAAGTTTCTCTCGTGCCTGCCTCCTGCAGTTTCTCTGCCAACTCGCCCTCTGTGTAATTGGAATAAATGGTATATTAATACGTTTTGATACCTATCAGGTCAAACGACCTTGGCAGCGAGGAGAAGGAGAGCCTGGTGGCAGCCCTGGAGTGTACATTAAGGGCGATGGCAGCAGGCATTACTCTCAGCGACTGTATGCTGATCTCAGACCTGCATCACAGTTAATAATGTGGAAGGTGACACACTTTCCATCACTCCTAATAGAGATATTGTCATAGTCCTGCCACTGCCAGGGTCTGCAGAGTCAATGGGATATAGATGGCGGCTGCAATCTTCATCCGTCCTTCCTTTCATCCATGTACGGACTTCTTTTATGCTAATGTCTGTCCACTCATACCTAAGTCACATGTGTGATTCACATGAATAAAATTATGAAATTATGGTGAAAGACAATATGTTCAATATGTCAACTTACTGCTTTCGGGTTTATGGATCACCAGTCTCTCCTTTGATATGGGTGTCAATCAGTTCATTGGTAATTTAAAAAAAAGGCATTTGATACATATTTGATTAGATTGTGGAAATGGGAAATATAATTAAATTCCTGTTTCTTTGGAGGACAGTGTCTGCCTTGATGGGTTTTTGTCCCACAGTAGAATTGATTTGCCAGAATTGGATTGCAGACAGAGAAACAGTATTTTATGTTTGATCTGTGTGTTGCACGGTGATGGTGCACGTTTTGGATCTCTGGTTGTAATATTCCATGCTATGCTTTTATTCTGAAACTCCAGTACGGAGTAGAATGTTACAAATGTATGTCCATGGTTACTGTTGCCAGAGAGACGGGGGAAAATAAAGAGTAGCGGAGCTACAGACAGCTACAAAGTTACGGTGCTGGTATCCGGTTTGTCGTACAGGATAGATTATTAACAGTGTGAGTAGTCTATCACAACATGGTGTCAGAGATTAGTCGCTAGACTACGGACCCGCCGCGTAAAAAAAAAAAAAAAAAAAAAAAAGAGAAAGGAAGACGTGAAAAGTGTCGGTGAAAGTGCGTCGCTGAAAAGAAAAAACCAACGGTAAGAAGAAATGGAAGCCTTCGGTGTTCCTACTCCCAAAATGAATTGGGACTCAACCAATTTACCAGATGGATGGCGGAGATTTCGACAACACGTCGAGCTCATGTTTACCGGACCACTTAAAGCAAAGTCAGAAGAGGAGAAATGTAGCTTTCTTCTGCTGTGGATCGGTGATAAAGGACGCGACATCAGCAACACTTGGACACTAACGGCTGACGAGGCGAAGACGTTAAAGACGTACTACGACAGATTCACGGAGTACCTCACCCCTAAAGCAAACCCCATCTTTGCCAGGTACAAGTTTCATGAGAAGACACAAGGAAGCAGTGAGTCTTTTGAACATTTTGTGACTGAACTGAAGTTGCTTGTGAAGGACTGTGGCTACGCAAACAGTGATGAAATGGTCAGGGACCGTATTGTGTTCGCCACCAACTCACCTAGAGTGCGAGAGAAGTTGCTTAGCAACGGACCGGAGCTGACGCTGGAGAAAGCAATAGACATAGCGCGCTCCCATGAATTATCACAAGCACAGTTAAAGGCTATGGCAAATGAATGTCAAGTGTATGCAGTCCACCACAAGATGGTAAAGCCAGGCGCCAGGAGAGGTGCTGTTAACAAGGTAAATGACTACCAGAAAAATCAGGAGAGAGCCTGTAGTATGTGTGGAGGAAACCACAACTACACAGCAGAGTGCCCTGCAAAAGGCAAGCGTATGAAGTGCAAGAAGTTCAACCACTATGCAAGAGTGTGTAAAACAAAGCCTCAGACTCAGAATAGAGGAAGATACAAGAACGTTCACACAGTTGAAGAGGTCGACGAGGACTATGATTCTGAGCTGTATGTGGACACTGTTACTGCAGAGGAAGAGGATGAGGAAAGCGCATATGCAGACATCGGACTGGGACCACAGAACCGACAGCTGAAATTCAAGCTGGATACTGGAGCTCAAGCCAGCATAATCCCAGCCACTGCCTTTGCCACACTCATGCCAAAAACACAGTTAAAAGCCCCAGATCATAGGTTAACAGGCTATGGGGGACACTCACTTGAAGTGAAAGGCTACTGCAACATAGAAGGGAGGTATAAAGAGAAGTCAACCATCCAGAAGTTCTATGTAGTGAACTGTAATGGGCCCCCTATCCTAGGCTTCAGAGCATGTAAAGCTCTAGGGCTAATTAAAGTAATATATGCAGTGAGCAGTGAGAAAGAGATAACCACTCAGCCAGACAACATCTTAAGTGAGTATGCAGATGTTTTTGAAGGCATCGGCACATTCCCAGGTGAATGCAGTTTCACTATTGACCAAGAGGTAGCACCAGTGGTTTGTCCACCACGCAGAGTACCATTTGCACTAAAAGATCGTCTAAAAACAGAGTTAGACAACATGGAGAGAGAAAGCATAATCTGTAAAGTAACTGAGCCTACACAGTGGGTTAATGCCTTAGTAGTGTGTGAGAAACCAAAGACAGGCAAGCTTAGAATATGCCTGGACCCAAGACCCTTAAATAAGGCAATAATGAGGCCACACTACCCCCTACCCACACTTGAGGATGTAACATCCAAGTTAGCAGGGGCAAAGTTTTTCAGCATCTTAGATGCGAGATCAGGCTATTGGGCTATTAAGTTAAGCGAGGAGTCATCACTACTCACCACATTTAACACTACATGTGGTAGATATCGCTTTCTCAGGCTACCCTTTGGCATTGTATCAGCCCAAGATGAGTTTCAGAGGCGAGTAGATGAGACATATGAAGGCCTTAGGGGCGTGGCTGGGATAGTTGATGACATCGTTGTTTTTGGAAAAACAAAGGAGGAGCACGACCGCAACCTCAGAGCAATGCTCAGCAGGACCAGAGAGCGAGGGATGAGGCTGAATCCTGAGAAGTGTCGCATCTGCGTTCCTGAAGTGAGCTACTTTGGACATAGGCTGACAGCAGACGGCCTAAGACCAGACCCACTTAAGGTGAAAGCAATCAGAGAGATGTCACCGCCCAAAAGTGAGGCAGAGTTGGACACTGTTCTTGGTATGGTGACTTACCTAGCTAGGTTCGCTCCCAATCTATCTGAGGTAACAGCACCACTAAGACAGCTACTGAAGAAGGACACAGAGTTCAAGTGGAACAATACACACGAGAGTGCATTCCAGCGGATGAAGGAGATCATCACAGCGGAGCCAGGGCCGGTGTTGGCCTACTTCGATCCTGAAAAAGAAGTGACACTGATGCATCAAAAAATGGCCTGAGTGCAACCATCATGCAGGAAGGCAGGCCAGTTACATATGCATCAAAGCTGCTTAATAAGACAGAGCAGAATTACGCCCAAATAGAGAAGGAACTGTATGCAGTTTTATTTGGGTGTAGGAGGTTTCACGAGTACCTCTATGGGCGAAATGTAACTGTGGAGTCAGACCACAAACCAGTGGGACAGACTTTCAGGCGCAACCGACGTCATCTGATCAACAACAACACACCTGTCATACAGCAACCAGAGATCAGTGAGGACGACGCTGGACGAGACACAGAAAATGAACAGCAACAACCTGTGTCTGTGAGTGAGCCAGATCACTCTGGGCCTTATCGTACCAGATACGGCCGTGTGATTAAGCCAAGGAAAGCCTTTGACTTATAAACTTTCGTATGAAAAAAAAAAAAAAAAAAAAACGTATGTCATGTTGCTGTGAAAATTGAATATTGCATTTAAATGAAAATGAATGAATTTTTAACTTGTGTTTTGAAGAAGAAAAAAAAAGTCCTTGAAAGAATAAGACACATTTATTTACAAATGTTCTATGCCATGTTTAGAAATGTTTACATATACGTACTAAATCAACAGGAGAGTTGTAATCATTTTAAACTTAACTTATTTGAAAAAAAAAAAATGTTTGCACTATGGAACACTTGAGATAGCAGCATAGGCTACTGTGTTACTTGATGTAGTCAAAGTATTTATTATATTGTTATTTGTGACTTGCATAAGCACAGCTTATTTTTTCTGTTGAAGGGAGATGTAATATTCCATGCTATGCTTTTATTCTGAAACTCCAGTACGGAGTAGAATGTTACAAATGTATGTCCATGGTTACTGTTGCCAGAGAGACGGGGGAAAATAAAGAGTAGCGGAGCTACAGACAGCTACAAAGTTACGGTGCTGGTATCCGGTTTGTCGTACAGGATAGATTATTAACAGTGTGAGTAGTCTATCACAACACTGGTTAGTATAAAACAGTGAAGTCTTTGATTTGTTGTTCACTTAAGGCCTTAATCACACCAGGTGTTTTTTTTATTTATTTTGTAAATTGTAGATTCTTGCAAATTTGTTTTTATTATGGATATTTCCATGCAGTAATTGACACATCGAAAAAGCTGGAATAAGATTGTTTTTTTTTTAGCTTTGTCACCGTGAATAAAGGCTTGAACCATCACGTTGCGAGAAATGCGTTGAGTTATGCCTGTTTATAAAACAATACAAAGACTCCGTAGAGCGAACCGAGATGCAAACTTTATTATTCCTTTCTACCTTGGCAAAGAGCAAAGCCTAGACCAGATCCACTCCTTCTGTTCTTACCTTTCACAATAACAGCCCAAGATGTATAAAGTCAAAAGGCATTTTCTGTAGTTTTTCCAACATAGTGAATATGGTATAAATACAGTATATCAGTGGTGGAACGAAACTGCAGTAAGTACCTTCCCTCAAGTACATCATTATAATTCCAATGCTACTTTCCACACTAGATTTTCAAAGGCAATTATTGTACTTTTTACATCACCCTTTTTTAGACAGATGCAGTTAGTCACTTGGAACAGCAAGAGTTTCTATACTGTACGAAACATGGTCATCTGAGGCTAAAAACACCATATTTATAATTAGAAACCAACACCCCAGGTGCCAAGACGGCATCAGGGGCCGTGTGAGAGTGTGTGAGAATCCTCTCAGAGAACTCTTGGGCCAAGGTTGGCAGTGGTTGAGGAAACTTCTCGGAGAAACTCAGAGCAGCTAAGGACGTTTGGAGCAGCTACAACTGATCGATTCAAGCTCCATTAAGTTAACAAGCATTTTTAAAGTTTTTTGCTTGTCGTCTTGCAGACATATACGACAGGTGATGGCTGTTGATCGTTCACTTGTTGTCATAGCAACGGCAAACATCCAGGTCAAGCTACGTGATTACTTCCTCTATGACCGCTAGCTCAGCCAAACCACCCAATAAACAAACACACATAAGATGACAATTTGGCCCATATAAAATTAACCAACACTGACCATCTAGAGCCATCACCCTAAGGACCTTAGCAAAGCGTTGACACACGTTGGGATGGATTAATTAGAAAGATAAAAGTGACATTCATGGGAAGTTAGCTAGCATAAATGCGGGTTGTTAACATCATAATAATATCGCAAATTTGCCACTTTAAAACTAGCAAATTTGTGACTTTTAATCTCAGAATATTGCCCACCTCTCTTGGCTCCGTTTTTTTTTTCAACAGTGGCCCTAATATGCCGTCGTAGACAGACCTAACAAAGCAGGACTTCAGACTTTTTACAAATCGCCATTATTATGTAGTTATTTGTAAATCCTTTTTATCCGTTTAATTGCAATTGAATAACAGCTATATCGTTTATTTTGGTGTATCTTACTAAATAGAGTGAATACAGCTTGGAGGAATTCACCAAGCTCCTCTGAATGATGTTATGAACTCAGACAGCAATAGTGGTTCTTTCAGCCATTATTGATTAAACATCATTGGTGTCTACATGGAGGATACGAGTGATGCAAATAATCACAAATTATTCTGCAGTCTAAATTGTGCGAGTAGCGTAAGCTGGAAATTTGCTTTGCTTTTTGGTGTGTGCATCAGGGAAAATTCTTTAAAAAGAATCCTTTGAATTTCCTCGCTATGAGCATCTCCTCGTAGTCAGAAGCTTTATGAATCCAGCTCTTGATGTTGCTCATGTGTCTACATGGTGTTCTAGCATGCTACCTCAGCTCACGTAGCCCATAGGAGGATTGGTATTGTACAAATGTGTATTTGTTGGCTCTATTTATAAGAAAGGCAGCAGAGTTAAAGAGAACACTAGACCTCTGTGCCATGCTCATAAAACCGGAGTCAATTGTGTTTAATAGTACCTTAATTCTATCTAAATAATAATTTGGCTTTTATTGCAGAAATTCAGGCTGAGAGCTCGGGAGGCTTGCAACTCAATCACTTCATTGTTCCCCTGAATGTCCTTAAACACCGCTGTGGTGCGTACGGGCTTTTGTTCTGATTTACTATGCAGGCTGAAAATCTACCCTTTTATCTTGTACAGCACTCTGGTGGCACAGAGAGATTACAAAGCTGGTCTTATCCAAATTAATATATGAAGTTGTTATTTTTTGTTAACAATTGTATTGAAACTGAGAGAGAACTGAAGGTGTTTACCTTCTTTTTGTCAGAGGTAATCCTCAATATACCTTTAGTTCTGTTTGGGCTAGGCTTTAATTACAGTAGTATTGCAATGCTCAACTACTGTAGTCAGTGCTCATGTGTTGTCTTTGGACTTTCTGTTTGTACTGTTTCATGGTCTGTGCATTAGGTGGTTCCATGGCTGGCAGACCCCTTCTTCTTTAAAACAAGCTGATCAGGAGAGCTCCATGGGCATGTTAAGAGTGAGGGGGCCCTTGGCAGCTAAACCTGCCTTCGCGCTTATAAAACTGTTTAGAGCTCAAGGCCCCTCAGTCCATACATCGAGCGTAACACCTGGGACCAGTTACATACATGGCCCCACAGCCGGCTCTCAGCTTGCTTGGAAAGTTCGAGTTGAAGTTTCAAGTCTTCTTCAATACAGCAAGATGTTCATTTAGTAAATTATGGTCCTATTTACAGTTAGGAAGTAACAAAGAACAAATACTTTGTTACCGTACTTAAGTCGAATTTTCAGGTATCGCTACCACTGTGTCAATATCTGCTACCGTGGCCTCACTGCCGTGGCCTCGCTACTGTCGCTACCACTGATAGGGATTGAGTTTATTTGACATAGGCTTTAATAAAATTTTGCATTGTATCATATGAGTGACTCTGACATTTCCTTGATTTATAACCTGCTTCAGGCTACATTAACACAACAACGGTCTCACTAAAAATAGGAAGGTTTTTCATTTGTTTAGACAGTTTAGACAACATTAAACATTAAAAATGATGAAGTATATATGCCAGGCCAGTAGCGCTGAAACTTTGTAAAAGATAGCCCTTCTGGTGCATCCGCACAAACATCATGGCGAGTATGTAGACAAAAAAAACGATCATTTTGTTTAGACGAACAATGAAGTGAATTTGTTACTCCAAGTGACCCTGGATGAAATGGAGCCGTGCCATCAATGTTTTCACAGAGTTTGTTTTTGATGCTAGAGTTGCATATTCAAAAGATTTTACGTTTTCTATTTGTTTGTTTGTCCCTCCTGTTGTTTTAAGATGTGCTATACAAATAAAGTTGACAAAGTCCCCTATTCATTGACTGCATTAATACATTTTATTGGCTTATAGGATCGGTTGATTGCAGAGCATGGTCGGCAATAACTGAGTTTATAGGATTGGTTGATTTTACGGTCTGAGTCCCAGCGTCACTCGGTCCGTCGGTCAGCAAAAGAGTACTAAGTAGTTGCATTGGTTTATGGGATTGGTTGATTTCATGGTTTGAGTCACTGCAGCACTCAGCCAGCAAGTGAGTAGGCCTATTGTGTGGGATTGGTTAAAATCCTGCCGGTACCAGTCTTCAGTTTGGCAAGAGAACTATGACTAAACACTGAGTATGTGGACAGCTTTCTACCAAAGCTTTAGCTTTGGTGAGAGCATATGTACTTCCGCTTCCACAATGAATTAATGCACCTCAAAGAACCGGCTCTTCGGACAGATGGTCATCTCTTCTGGCCACCCGCCTATTATTATTTTCTGTAAAAAGTAGTATAATGGAATGGCCGAAGTAGCATGTGAGCTGACTAGCAAGCTGTCAGCTAGTTTGCTAGCTAGCTTGCTAATTCCAACATGCTTAATACTGGTTACAGAAAATAAGCTGTCACTCATCTGGCAATAGCCAAGCTTTTTCCTACACTCTGGCAAGAGTATTTCGATGATTTGACATGTTTTAGTGGTTGCTGCAACACCTCAGTGAGTATGGGACTTGCTGAAAGTTAGTCAGCTTTAAAAGTCACAATGGCAATGGTACACTTGAAAATGGCTGATTAGCTTGACCATCCTGCTACATTGATTTCAATTACAATATCTATTCTTCTCCCATTCAGTTTATGTGGTTGTAATGTTAGTATATCCAGCAGCAAAAGTGAACTGCAGTCAAAGAGCCTGTAAAGCCCTGCCTCAGACAAACTCAACTCAGTCCTGAGCTGCACTGTTCGCTTGTTTATTCAGAGTTTATTAATATTGAACATGTCGCATGTGTAAATGGCGCCAACGTTGACACTCCACGTACACCCGCCAGGTGTCAACTAGATCGGATGAAAGGTTCTTGAGATATGTGAAGGTCACACACACATACAGAATATTTGATTTATAGTTACAGTAACAATCATGATAAAACAAGCTTTTGATGGAGAATAAACACTTCCTCCATGTTTACCAGCTGTCTTCTGTATAAATCTGTATAATGCTTTAATTATACACACCACAGCAGTAACTTCATGAATACAACGTAATACTCCCCATTCTGCTGTCCTCTCTATCTCTTCTTTTGACATGAACGCTGTCCTTGTTTACTAATGAAATCAAGTTTTTATATAACTGTTAAGCTGCTGTAACATTAGCATCTACCCAAATGTTCATTGACAGTAGATGTGACTATTTCTATTACAAATAAAAAACCTGAGTACCAGAGTGATGAGTACCACTCTGCGTGGTATTGTTGGAATATAAGTACATATATGCATTGAAACATTGCCTTCTTTTTTTTGGATGGGAAACAAGTTGCTCTATGGTTGGTTCATTGAACTTTGAAAAGCAAAATGGTTTATTGTAAAACAAGTATTGGAAGCCTGCAAACTAATTTGCAACTTTACTTCTCTGCACCCTTAATTGTAAACCCAAGTGTTGTATGATAATTGCATACTGTATTCACCAAAGCTCCTTATAGAGCATTTTTATGCAGTGCTCGATTTTCCTCCAAGACGGGAAGAAAAGCGATGTGGAAGGCTGGTGAACAACGAAAGCCAAGTCAGCCTTGGGGGTAATTTTATTCACACTTTGCATTAGTGGCACCTCCAGTGTTTTACTAATTTCACTGTTGAGTGACCTGCTTATAGTAACCCATTTGTTTTTGGGCAGTGCCCCATGATGCAGCTTTTTACTGGAACAAATACTGGGAACTGTATTCACATGAGAAACTCAACTTGTTTTTCTTGAATTATACCTTCAGGCCAATGAGTTTTGAATTTCTCTGGTGCCGCCAGTGCCACTCTGCTAAAAGGTATGTTTATGAATAGCCTATGCAATGATGCCCCCCCTCCCTTCTGTTTGTTTGTCTTTATTTATTCATCATAACGACAGTGAGTGGAGCTTTTCCTTTCCCTGTACTTTAACAATGAGAAGTAGCATGCAGCTCCATCCATACAGAAGGCACTGAAGCACTAACGGATCATGTTATCATGTAAATAAAACTTGAGCAAATTGTTATGTTATTTCATATAAATATAGTAAAGACAATAGTTATGTTCTCGAATATTGTTTTGTGCATCTCAAGAGGTCAATGAAAAAGAGAACAACACTTTGTATTTCTTAGCTGTACAAAATGTAAACAAAAATACAAACACAATGCAAACAAAACACAATGAAATACATAATGAAAATAATTAGTGTGAGCAGTGTGGCTGATGGCTGATTGAATATTATTGTTTGCTGTGATTTCATTTGTTGTTGCGGACTATTGTTCTGGGGCCCGTTCCAGAAAGCAGGTTTAACAAACTCTGAACCTAACCCTGAACTCTGAGTCAACCAACTCTAAGATGGGCAACTCTGAGTTTTCGGTTCCAGAACAGCAGTTCTGAGTTAGTTCAATCAACTCTGAGTATGACAATCGTCAGTTACGCGCGTGCCTGCCGACTCTACAAAGCCATCATCAATGGAGCTCCGATACTACGATTCACCATGGCAACCGGGAGAGCGTTATTAGATATTACTGAGTGTTTATGTAGAAAATGAGCTCATCCTTAGAAAGCGGAGCAACGTAATTGCAGCAAAGTAGAGACAGTTGTCGTGGCGGACATTTACGGCCCAACTTAATGTGTATAACTGAATGAAACGAGTCGATTGGTTTAAAGGTGGTAAGTCTTTATTTTCAACCCTGCAGAGCGACACTGTGGTGTAATGGTTAGCAACGCTGCCTACAGTACAGGTGACAGGGGTTTGACTCCCGTAAATCTCAAAGTAGTGCAATGAATAAATAACAATCTTTATGTGGGTGTAATCCCCCAGGCACAAAAAGAAACTGGCTTCAGCTGAAAATTAAGCATTAAAATATTGCACAAATACGTAGACTAAGGCATATGATTTTAATCATATTTCACATATTAAACAGTAAATATAAGCGGCTATTTCAATAAAGAATCTGCATTATGTCCGCGATATGAAATGTCGAAAATATTGTTTAGATATGTGATTGGTAGGAAAAACGGTAATTTCCTTCTCAGTAATCAAAATCCTCTCCCGAAGTAAAGCTGTTAGAATCACTTTTATTTCCGTATCGATTAGGTTGACGAGGAAAGGACGGCAATTTTTTTCAGAGTTGGTTCAGATTCCGGAAAAAGGTGGAGACATGTAGGGAGAAACTCAGGGTATGTTGAAGCAAACCTGCCAGCGAGCAGGTTAGGTTCACAGAATCAGTTACTATGGTAACTGACCTAAAGGTTGAGTTACCTCTCTTTCTGGAATGGAAAACTCAGAGTATCCCTCTTCTCAGGGTTAACAAACTCAGAGTTTCAGGAAAACCTACTTTCTGGAACGGGCCCCTGGACCTTTTATATTGTTTACCTCTCCCATGAACACGGACGTCATTCCACTATTTGACACACCTGTTGAACCCCGCTTCAATCAGCATCTGATTGCCAGTTGAACAGATCCTCCCTATAAAAGGGTGCTAGATCTCTTACCACAGGACTCTGCTCGGATGAAGGTGCTGCAGGCTGTCGCGGGCTGGATCGCCTCCTCAACGCTCACAACACTCAAACTAAGAGAAGTACCGGATCCTGGGAGCACGGCGGAGTGATGAGGACGTACTTGTTGATGGGCCCGCATAAGATTACCTGCAGGAAAGTTGTCACGTTAAAAGTCTAGTGTGTTTTGAATTCAACGCGCTGCAAGGCATACACTGATTTCCTCCTGTCTGTCTCTGGTAGCGGCGAAGCGGCCCCTCAGAATCCCCGGTGCTGGACTTTCGGGTTGGAGCAAGAGCTACTCGTAAGCCCTGGAGCACACTCCCATTGCAGTAGAAAAAGGAAAACCAGGGGCCAACTGGAGACTGGAATGAACGGAGTATTTCCTCCCTTGGTATAGAACATTGGACAACCAAAAAGACTCTGCTTTTTAAATTATTCTGTCCTTTTTAGTGAAGCAATTATCTTGATAAGCTTGTTTTTAGAAAGGTAATAAAACATATTTTTATAAGAACTCTTGTGTTGTCTGACTGTGTTGGTGTAGCTGGGAATTCCAAACTTAAAATGTTATTGAAATTAACAGACTAGTAGCTCTGTTACACATACACATATTAGACAGATATGACGCTGTCTTGTGTCACATGTTTTTCTTGTCTGTCATGAGTGTAGGTTTTTGTAGTGTTGGTTTCCTGTTTTATTCTGTCTTGTGTCGTCACGTGCTTTGCTGTTCTTTGTTTTTCATAGTGTTTTTGCACTTGTGGTCTCCCTGAGTTTTTGGACATTTTTGTTAGCTTATTATTTAAATAAAGCTTTTTAACTGCATTTGGGTCCATACCTCCTTCAATCAAAGTACATCCCCTGACAGACTGACCAAGCCAACAACAAAACCCACAGTCATGACAGCTGTGTCCCGAAAGTCTATCAGCGTTGAGACTCTGCGCTCTAGATTACCTTATTTAGGGTGTTGATGGAGCAGCTAAAATGTTAGCATAGCCTAGCACCCATCAATCCAAACTCCATTCTGAAAACAAGCATTTTAAAAAGGTTTGCTTGTCATCTTGCAGACAGACTTAACAAAGCATGACTTTATACTAATCACCATCATCATGGATTTCTTTCATCACCTTGTTGGTGTCTTCATGGAGGTAAGCCCCAACTCTTCTCTGATGCATCTAGCTTGAGTGATGCGAATAAACACAAATTATCATGGTGGAAAAAAAGGCAAAAATCTGCTTCACATTTAAAGATTTGAAAACCATACGGCATTCCCATAGCACATGCATGTCTGTACCCTGTTCTGGTTTACATTTCCAACATAAACAGCCTTTAGATTAGATCAATTTTATTGAGTTTTGTTGGTGTGTAACAATAGTTACTGAGTATTTAAGTCTTGAATACATTTGGATCTGGCTTCTCTGACATTATTCTCTGCTGCTGGAATCATCTCCCATGTTTCTGCATCAAATGTACAACCCAGATATTTTCCCCATATCATCCTACATTTTTTACAGCCACCGTTATTCGACCAGGGACATAACTCATACCACGCATAATCTGTTTATAGATATTATCCCAGCAGCAACGCAGTTCAGTCACTTACTATAAAATTATATATTTTGGTTATCCAGTGGGAAAAATGGAATTTCTGACAGCAAGCTTGTTGAATGCAGTCTTTTTTTTTCTAGCAAGGTTACATTATATTGACATTTAAGTCTCATTACGCAAGTCTTTATTTTGTGGACTGTTATTATGTGGAATGTTATAATTCTTCCAAAAATATGCTTTACCCCCATAATAATACCTGGAGCCAAAAAAAGTCCTGCAGGAAATTCCACAATTTAGACACATTTTTAGTGTTGGTAAAGGCCGGTGCATCTGTGACAGGTGCCTTTATGGGCCCTAGTTTCGTAGACCAGGCGCAGTCAGCGCGCAGCGCACCTGTGACACGCTGACGGGGTGTGTCCGCCTGGACTTTGCAAGTTTCGTGCACCGCGCAGGCTAGTGCAGACACGCCTCCCGTCACTCCCACCCGCGCAAGTGGGAAAGAGGGAGGAGAAGAAGGCGTGAGTGGGAGACGAGGAGGAGACAAGGCGTGGACTGGGATTAACACAGCCGATTCAGATCTTCACTAATCAAATGAGCTCCTCTCCTCACCTTTAATGCGCCAGGCGAGGTTCAGTGCAAGTTTCGTCACTTGACAACCCAATAACAGAAGCAGCGCCGCCGCTCCCACCACGCGCATCACGCGCTGTGTGTGCGTATAGTCATAATAATTATAATGCCGATATTATATCACTATAGAAATTGTAGGCACATTTTAGGCATGTCTATCACAAAGCAGGGTCAGGGCGCACAGCAGACATAATAGCAAGCCGGCCGGGCCATTCATCATCATCATCACCGTCACCAGAGCGGCGGGACACCGCTGGTCTGAGCGTGCAGCCCCAACTCCGGTTCCAGCTTGCGGCAAAGTTGCACATTTCCACGGACAACAGGCTGCCGCGCAAGACCTCAGACCAGGCATGAGCTGCTGTATTTTTTTTAAAGATTTTTTCAGGCATAGACAGGCATTTTATTAGCAGTGGATAGCCTAGATATGAAAAACAGGAGAGAGAGAGGGAGATGTTTTGGTATGAGAGGTCCAAGTTTCAGCTGTGTTAATTCAGTCAGGTTGAGTTTCCGTTACGCGTGCCATCCGCCTTTGATCTGACGTGACAATCTATAAAGATATAAATTCACGTGTTGATTCAATTATTTGCATTGATTGCATTGCAATTATTTGCACCAAGCTGAATCTGTGACGCCTCCCCCTGCTGCGCCGCCACACCCATCTTGGCGCAGGCGAACCACCAAACTGCCAAACTGGCGGTGCACAAGGCTGCGCTGGTTGAAACTTGCATTGCGCCGGCTCCGCCACCCTGCGCTACCCTGCGCTGCGCCACGAAACTAGTGCCCTATGTGTTTTGCACATTGTGACAGCTTACTGTAGTTTCATCTGGCATGTGTGAACAATTTACAGTTAGCCTCAGGATATGAGGGCCAGAGAAGGAGCCCCAGTTTAACTTGGGAGTATTTAAAGGGGCCATAATATGAAAAACAGGTTTTCTCTGGTCTCTACACCTATACACTGGTCCTCCCTGAGCCTGCCAACTCCCAGGATGAGGAAAACAAGCAATTCCTGCATGGTCTCTGCAGGCCACCCTCTGGTAAAAACGGTGCTCCTACAGGCTGTTGAGATTCAGCTCCTTTCTTTACGTAACGAAAGGAGTCATTTGCATAAGCCCAAACTGAGCCGACAGCGCTGACGGAGAAAGCGGACAGACAGCGCCAAGCAGAGAGACCCACGGAGAGCGCTGAGGGAGAGCACGGACAGACCGACAGCAGGACTGACAGCCCGGCTGACAGCACGGACCGGCACGGACCGACAGCACGCACGGACCCACAGCGCACACAGACCCACAGAGCGCACGGACCCACAGCACACATGGACCCACAGCAAGCATGGCGAGTGTGACAACATCATGGCAGACAGCGCGACCGACAGACCCATAGCGTGCACTGAGAGCACTCACGGGGAGCGGCACGGAGAGCACAGGCAGATAGCGTGCACGGACCCACAGCGTGCACGGAGAGTGCAGCCCAACTTACCGGTCATGGCGCTGGGTGATCCGGCTGGTGCTCCGTGAATAAATCCCTGTGCAGGTGAAGCTGGAGACAATCCTCCCTCTGTCTCACGCTGGTCTCTTGCGTTTCATTTTTACGGCTAGGGTCCGTGTTTGCTTCTATGTGTGTGCTAACCACTTCACATCGGGCTGCTTCAGGAACGAGGGTCAGTACAAAGCTGGCTTTGCCATGACACTGACCCTAGTAAAAGGATCTGTCCCCACAATACGGGCCCCAGCAACTTTACCTGAGCCACATAGGCGAGCCATAGCGATACATCCACCTAAACATTGCTGCATGCTGCCTCGTAGCGCAAGCCGTCCTGTCTCTCTCTGAGTAGGCTATGACAGACGGAGCTCATTAGCATTTAAAGGTGCAGACACAGAAGCAGCATGTTCTCAGTAGAGCTCATTTGAGCAACTTTTAGACAGCTGAAATTCAGGACCATGGATGGGTTTGGGGCAATGCATATCGAATACAGTGTTGTTGGACCTCTGACAGCTGTGTGAAATTGATGAAAACAGTATAATATGTGACCTTTAAGAAATAAACTGGTACTGATTCATAAAGTTTGAGTATATTTAGATGAAACTCTAGTTCTCTACACTATTCCATAAAGAAAAATAAGGCTACTCTTTGATGCAGTGAAATGTTCTGTACACAGTTCCAAAATTGTAAATACTTCTTTAGAAGTCGTTCCTGACTTATTTCCTTTCCTTTTTTATTTTGCTGTGTTTTTTTTTAATCATTCTGCAGTATCATTATGACTAAATAATAGGGGAATGAGTGCCTTGCCCAGGGTCGGATGTGCAGATAAATCACTAGCAGCAGCAGAGATGCAGTGAGACTGCGACTGGTTATTCAAACTTTACTATGACCTCAGCTTTCTGGAGGTGGGCAGAAGACTAATCCATCCTCTGGCATACTCTTTGCTTGACTCTGGCAGAAATGCCCTCCCCTTAATATCCAGTGAGTGCCCGGCTCCGCGGTGATTTAGTTACTGATTACTTGTCACAGAGTAATTTATGGTGCAGCCTTTGGTCTTCCAGGATCCACTCCTCAGCACTGCAACAACCTGCAGAGGATTTTCAGATAAAACAGGACTGGATTGACTCCATGTCCTCAGTCTGTTGGTTCATTCTGAAAATGGCAATGCAACTTGTTACATCAAAGCAACAGATTGTTTGTATTTATGAATTATAATCTGTGAATCAATCTATATTGAAAATGACTGCAGTTACATAGGTTTGGTGACGTTAAATAAAATACTTTACCAGCTTTATGTATGGTAGCCTACTTTACTTTTCCGAGCTGCAGTAGGCTACGGGTGATAGCTGCTCGGGCTTCGCCTCCACTGAAGAACTGGAGATCTGGCATGAACAGCCAGCCCGGAGGACACCCCTCGGGAGCTGGATGGTTCGTCGCGGACATGGCCTTCGCTGTCTACGTCAGCTTGCTCTTTTGAAGTCTACGAATGCCAAAACAAACTGTCTCTGAAATGAGACGGTCTGGTCTAAAGAGGACTCCCTGTTTGCATTACCTTCACCTAGCAACCACCTGTGGTTGACAAGAAAGAGCATAGCAGAGGTAATTAATGTTATATGGTTTAAATGGAGCCAGAGATCATGTTTTATCCTTTTTATTTTATACTATGATGACAGAGTATATTTCTGCCACATCTCCCACTGCTGATCCACTCAAAGATGCCACGTTGTATCTTCTTCTGCAGCATTTCTCAGCCACAATTGAAGGACTTTTTTGAAATGGGCCAAGTTTGTAAAAGCTGCAGTGATGCATTCGGTCTTCAAATCCAGCCTCTGAAGGATGCGGCCACTGGATTGGGACAAAGCTTATGTTTCCACGATGTTGAAATTTTAATTTTATGTGTTAAGCCCACATTCTGTCCAGAATTGTTTTTGTAGCTGCCGTTAGATGGAAATTAAAAAAATTGCACCACAGCAATGCGCTATTGTTTTTCTTCTGTTTTGTTCGTCCCGACACATTTAAACCAAACGCTAGAGGGTACATCACGCTTCGATCTCCAATGCCAAGGGGCCCTGACCAAGTAAGAATATGTTTGGCCTGAAGGATCACAATGGTTGTAACAACCACTGATTCATCAGGTGAAAACATTCTAAATGGGTGCTTAAACAGATGTTGGGGTTGTAGCAGGAGCAGATTTGGTTATCAACAGTTAACTATCAATATCAATATGATTATCGGTATTAATAATTATATTTAATATATTATCATGATATAATCATGAATAAACGGGGCACCACCCTGGGATCAGGGAAAAGATAACCTAAACCTGTATTCAGTCTCAATATAAAGGTTTTATACTCACATGCCAATCATCGTGATCATTGGCATGGAAGCATAAAAACAATCTAACAATTAAGAAGGGCGTGAAATTCAAGCACTAGCCTTCACAACCTGCTGTTATCCAGTGACATATACACAACAAGCACAAGAGACCGCTAGTTATAATATAATAAGATTTATTAAAATCAGTAATAATGATCACAATCAATAACACTGCAATTAACAAAGCCTTATTACCTAACTACCTAACACACAAAACTAAGCTAAACAGAAGGAGAGACACACGTGGAGTGTGTGTGTGCATATGTGTGTGCGTGCGTGTGCGTGTGTGTGCGTGCTTGTCGAGAGAGAGAGAGAGAGAGAGAGATGCCTATGTGCGGCCACCAGATGGAGCTATTCCTCGCAGCGTTCAGGGGCGGAGCCACTGATGTCCGATGGGGTAGCGAGAGAGAGAGAGAGGTGGAGCTATTCCTCGCAGCGTTCAGGGGCGGAGCCACTGACGTCCGATGGAGTAGCGAGAGAGAGAGAGAGAGAGAGAGAGAGATAGCCGTATGTAGCCACCAGATGTAGCTATGTCCCTAGCGTCGGCCGGGAACAGCTGGCTTAGGACACGTGTGTGCGGCGTGTATGTGTGTGTGTGTGTGTTAGCGGGACACAAACAAAGAGAGAGAGAATGCGCGAGCGATATTCTGAGGCCCAGAAGCCGTGCCGCTATCACACGGGCTCGCGTGAATGAACTGGCGTTTATTCCGCGAGACCGGTCTTTTAACTGATAGTAGAGGCTTTCTGAGCTCGCGAATATGGCGGAGGTTAGTCGAAAACACTGTTACAGAAATCAACCCAGCTGCGTGGGTACACGATCAGCATTCACATACAGCAGCACATGAACAAACGGACTCGGCGGTCCGCGATCAGAACTTAAAACACATTAACAAGAATTACAAGCATGTCCTACACTATCGAATCTCTGCTTCTGCCCAGACAAATAGCCTCTTACTTTTGTCGATATGAGATGCGTCGATGTGAGGTTTCCGTCCCGTGCAGCGATGGCGTTCCTTGATGCCGGCAACGGACGGTAGTTCGTGGGCGCTCGTTCAGCGCCGGATCCAATTGGTTGAAGAAAACCGTTAGTTATTCTTCCTTCTGCAGGAACAATCGCGGGGCTCGGCGATTTAGTCAGCTGATTTCAGACAAAGACGGGTCGAGTTATCCGTTCTGCTGGCAGCTAGGATGAAGAAAGTTTTTCTTCTTACCGCGGGGAACGGGAGAGTCACGCTGTCGCGGTGGTCTCCTCGGGATCCAAAATGATAAACAAAAGAAAAATAAAACGAGTAGAGAAAAAGAGGGGTAAAACAGTCTGCTGCTCGTCCAGCGAGTTTGGGGGAAAGACTGCGGCCTAGGACAAAGTGAAACGCTGCAGACGTAATCTTCACCTCCTGGCGTAACGCAAGTTACTTTGGAGAGAGAGAGTTTTTCTGGTGGCCGCGGGATTTATAGCTCACGGCTGGTCCGGGGGACCCCCTGGAGTCCCATGCAGTTGCCAGCCAATAGGGCACCAGTTGTGTGACGTCAGATCTCGCGACCAGGTGGAGGTGACACTAAAATGGTGGTTGTAGTTTTTTATCTCCTTTGTCCCATTGTCTGGCCGCATTGTGTAGGCTTTGTAGGCCGCATTGTGTAGTCCTAACGGTTAGGTCCCAACAGTCCCCCTTTTGGTCTGAAGGTTGAGGTGTGGGACGCAACCTTCGGAGCAACATAAGGGCCGAACCGTCCATGTATTCCTTGAAACACGTGGGAGTCCAAACAGTCTGTATATTCCATGGAAAAGAGGTTAAACAGTTAATTCAGGTTAAAGTCCATAACTTTGATGGAGGCGTTGTCTGGACAGAGATTAAGGCAAAGTCTGGGCAGAGATTGAGGCAAAGTCTGGACAGAGATTGAGGCAAAGTATGGGCAGAGACTTCTAACTATCTAACCTATATTAAACATCACTAAGGCACAATTTATACAAACATCAGCATTATCATTTCATTCGGGAAATTTCAAACAGGACCCATTCCTATTATGAAAAACAGAACGAAGACGGAAGGGGAAAGGAAAAGGGGTTAGTGGTCGCTAGGCTTACTCCGGGAGGAGGTTGGAGTTAGCCTGTGGGATGTGTGTGGTATCTCTCCAGAACCTAACATTTAGTATGGCTTTAGCCTATGCGTATCCTGTTTCCCTATGATAGATAGATTGAGGATGAATCTTATGCCCAGGTTCCTGGGGTCTACTGAGATCGGGATTTCATTGCCAAGACCATAAACCAAACGCACTTATGAAGGTTGCACCACAGTTGTAATAGCGGATTGGAGGATTTTCGTGACCAGGCATCTAAGGCATGTAAGGTGTTATTGAGCAGGCTGGAGTGTAAGTTGACAGTGGCTACGATTCCCTGAGGGGGTGTTGCCTAAGTTCTGCAGTTGTTGTCACTGTGAGAAGGGTTTGATGTTTAGGTGTTAGTGCATGCGGTTACCCTGCTGTGGCCATGGTGAGTCTTCTCCTGGGTGAGAGGGAGACTGCCTCCCCCTTTCGGGTGCGGCAACTACGATCTCTAAGAGGTGTGACAGGTTTGTAGGGCTTGCTCTGATTCGCATGAACCCACTTGTGTGTGGCTGGGTGCCTTGGTTGGGAGACCCTGATGCGGTAAGCCACTGGTGATAGCTTACCGACGATCTCGAAGGTTCGACTCCTCATGAGGATGTCGTCCACATAGATGAGGTTACCGCGTGCAGCCGCGTCACTCATCGCCTTGTGGAGGAAAATGTTGAACTCGGCGGGGGAGTTTGAATACCCAAAAGGGCAGCGATTCCAGGTATACTGGCGGTTCCCAAAGGAGAAGGCAAGCTTATACTGGTCGGTTGGATCAACTTTCATTGTCCAGAAACTATTAGCGATGTCTACCGTTGAGAAGAAGCGGGCTCCCTTGACTTTAGCTAGCTCCTGATCCAGGTGAATCATGGGCCAGCGGGAGAGAGGAACCTGTTTGTTCAGTGGCCGGTAGTCGATGGTGAGACGCCATTTCCCAGTGGGTTTCAAGACTGGCCAGATTGGAGAATTATATGTTGAGTTGCATTCCCGGATGATTTGCTTCTCCAGCAATTTGTCCAGGATGTCTCGGATAGACTCGTATGCGGCTAACGGGATCCTGTACTGGCGTACGAAGGTCGGTGGCGCATTCGGATCAGTGGGGATGCGGACCGTGTGAAGTTGGGTCTCCCCACAGTCCTGCGAGTCTCGGGAGAAGATCGGCTGGAAGTCGTGGAACAACTTCCGTAGCGCGTCTCTCTGGTCCTCGGTAGTGAGGGCATCTGCTTTGGCAAGCTGTTGGGTTATCTCAGACTCAAAGCCCGAATAGGGTTCCTCAGGTGGTTGGTGTGTCTCACCTGAGGTTGCTTCGGTCGATTGAGTTGTTAATGCGTAGACGACCAGATCACCCCCTTTTCCCAGCGCTGTGCCACAAATGGCTTCACCGTGAAGGGTTTCACGACGGGCCATGGTGATCATTGCGGTTGGGAATGTGATAAGGACATCGTCTAAGTTTTGGACCAGGATGTAGGTCGAACGATTGTTCAACTCAAGCAGGGGCGTGCCGCAGACGGTAAGGTTAAGTTCCCAGAAAAGGGGTAAGGGCTGGAAGAATGCTTGGGAGCCAGGCATCTTCTGTCCCTTAAGGATGGCGAGCCGGATGGGGACACCTGCGGTCCTGGCAGGGACCATCATGTCGACTTCGCTGGCAACCTGACATGCCTCTGGGATGGTTTGGCCTGATGTCAGGTGTTCGAGTTCAATGGACAGGGGCTCGCTCTTAGCATTAGCCTGGGACCACAGAATCTGATTGACCGTGTCCAGTTTGGTGCCAAGTCTGACCAGAATATCAGCACCTAAAAGGAATGGTGGATGTAGTTTGGGCACTACGCTTATGAAATGGTCAACCTGTTTCTTCCCAATATGGATCGAGAGGGCGCACACTCCCACCGCCTTAAGGAGGGTCTGCGGTGATTCTGCAGAAAGGAGGTGGTGGTTGAGAGGCGCGAAAACTGGGAGAGGTTGATGCTGGCACAGATTGTGGTACAGATCTTGACTGACGGCTGTCTTCTCTGACCAAAGCCCCAGGATTGCTTCTGGGACATGGGTGTCATTGAGATGCACACCGCCAACCAGATGAGGGCTGTAAAGTGCTGGGTTTCGGTTCTCCAGCGGACACAGGAAGGATCCGTGGTGTCGGAAAGCACTCAAGTCGCCGGATTGGAGTGGTGGGCTCGCAAGCGGTGCAGTTCGAGCAGAGCCAGGATTAGGCTCTGAAAAAGGCATCCGCATTGGTAGAGGGTCTCTGGACTCTTGGATGACGGCGACTCGTTCGTCGGAGGCCATCAGGCCACCTGAGGGGTGGAGCGGTTTTGGCGGCTCGACCTGAGCCCAGATGCGCCCCTGATGGCAGTCGATAAGCAGTGCCCGCCGGTCCAGGAGATCCTGACCAATGAGAAGTGGTTCGGTGTCAATGGCACAAATGTGGATGGGGTGCACAAGAGTGACTCCCTGAAACGTGAGGTCCACCCACGCACGTTCTGTGATGGGTGACCTGTCCTGCGTGTAGCTGGTGATGCTAACGTGGCAGGGCTCAATTTGAAGTGGTTTACCTAGGGAGAGCATGGTTCGGGTCACCTCCGACTGTACAAGTCTCTCCCTGCGCATGGGACGGTGTGCGTCCGTGTGGGGCGCGGTTTCAAGGTCCGACAGGTCAGGCATATCCGTGTCTGGGGGTGTACCTACCTGGGCAGCCTGAGTTTCCTCACGCTGGAGTTCTCTCTCCTCCTCCCTGCACGGCTTACTCACGAGTTACTTTGGAGAGAGAGAGTTTTTCTGGTGGCCGCGGGATTTATAGCTCACGGCTGGTCCGGGGGACCCCCTGGAGTCCCATGCAGTTGCCAGCCAATAGGGCACCAGTTGTGTGACGTCAGATCTCGCGACCAGGTGGAGGTGACACTAAAATGGTGGTTGTAGTTTTTTATCTCCTTTGTCCCATTGTCTGGCCGCATTGTGTAGGCTTTGTAGGCCGCATTGTGTAGTCCTCACGGTTAGGTCCCAACGCAGAGATATTCAAACATTTTAGCTTGTGGAAATCCCTTTTTAACGCCCTTCCTGCACATTGTTAGTGTGAATATGTATTTTGTAACAAAATAAAGCACATCTCTTATAATGTGGTACCTTTCACTGTAAAACAGCCCGGTAAAGGTCACAACAGAATGTCACACTATTTAGGCGGTTATGTCACACTTCAGTAGTGTTTAGCAAAGGCCATTTACTGTAGCTGGGTGATGGATATAAGTTATTAAATCACAACACTTGGGCTTATAATAATAACCAGGATCTGATCATGTAGGTCAGCAGATCAATATCCAAAGCTAGAAGTGATATATTATTACCAAACAAAGAACACTGACTGATGCATCAGCCACAAGAAAACCAAATTGTTTCTCCAGTAAAGTTAGATGAGGGTAACTGAAAGTAAACGTGAGCAGCTACAAACACACTGTTTACACTGACATCAGGAAATAAATCAGAGCTGCTCTTCAGACACATTATGTCCTAAAAGCAGTTATGTAAAAGGTCAATGAGACTTGAAATGCTACATAAAGGCCACGTAAACACAGATGATCTCGTGGAGTGTGAATATCTTCATGATTATGGATATTCCTCATTGCAGTACGTCAGTGCTTCAGTATATTTAATAACTACCAGTCTCTCAACATTCTGCCCCATGAAAAAGTTTCTTCTGTTTCATCAACTTTCATATCAAATGTTTGATTTCTGAGAAAAACAGTTTCTGTTCTCCCAAAACTTTTATTATGAAAGGATATTATTGTGTAATGTTTCGCGCTACTGTTGTGGAGCTTTCTTGTAACACATCACCTTGTGTGTATCCTTGAAGTCTAACCAACAAGTTGAATGCATTGTCGTCATAAAACATGTTCAAGACTAATATGAACATTGTGAAAACTGCATTGTTTGCATCAGTTAGCAGTTCTTGTTGATCAGTAGACTAGTGTGTGTTTTATGCATGAGACACAGACAAAATAAAACTGTCCTAACTCACAAAAAATCAACCCAATATGTTATGAAGTAATACAAAGATCTCGTATGAATTTCACCAAAACTTCCCCCATCGTCATTTCTTTGCTTTTGGGTTTGAATCACCAGCTGAATCTGAATCTCTGGTGTGTGTGTGTGTGGGTGTGTGTGTGTGTGTGTGTCGGTGTGGCAACATGACTTACACGACTGCAGGTGCGGCTCAAAACCATTTCCAACTGATAAGAGGTGGGTTGCGTTGAGTAAAAACTGCTTGATAAATGTATCTGTTGTGCTTTTGCAATTGTACAGCACTTTGGTCAACTGAGGTTGTTTTAAATGTGCTTTATAAATAAATTGTGACTTGACTTGACTTGACTATATATATGTGGAAATTTGTGATTTGAACATGATTTGTTACATGTTGTTGTCTGTGTAAATCCTTTTGACAGCTGAGATTGTTGAGTTCGTTTTTTTAATTCATTTGATCATAGCAAAAGGGCTAATCTTAGAATGTTGAGTTCGCCATCGAGCTAACATAGGATCTTTGTATTTCCTCGTTGATTGGATTGATTTTGTTTCCTCATCAGGAGCCAGATCTGTCAGACACACCCAGCTGATGTTTTGGAATATGTTCTATCGCCACATAAGTAGAGAGATATTTCTCTAAGTTAAAGGGCCCTAGTTTCATGGCGCAGCGCAGGGTGGCGCAGGGTGGCAGAGCCGGCGTAATGCAAGTTTCGACCAGCGCAGCCTTGCGCACGGTCAGTTTGGTGGATCGCCTGCGCCAAGATGGGTGTGGCGGCGCAGCAGGGGGAGGCGTCACAGATTCAGCTTGGTGCAGTGGATGTTTCGTGGCAAAAAGCCTCGCCGAGACTGCGCCGAAAGCCTGCCAGCTCCAACCTGGTCTACTCTTTGCGCAAGGCTAATTACAGCTGGCGGAGTGACAGTTTGGCTCACCGGCGCGCAGTGCGCACACGTCACCAAGACCTCACAGGCAGGTTTCCACAGTTCCAGGCACATTTAAATGCAATAAATAATCACAACAAACACTATTTAATGCAACTAATTGAATCAACACGTGAATTTATATCTATATAGATTGTCCCGTCACATCTGACGTCAGATCAAAGGTGGATGGCACGCGTAACGGAAGCTCAGCCTGACTGAATTAACACAGCTGAAACTTGGACCTCTCGGACCAAAACATCTCCCTCTCTCTCCTGTTTTTCGTATCTATCCACTGCTAATTTAATGCGTCTATGTCTGAAAAATTGTTAAAAAAAAATACAGCAGCTCGTGCTGGTCTTGCAGCCTGTTGTGTCTGTGGAGAGACGCGCAACTTTGCCGCGAGCTGGAACCGGAGTTGGGTCTGCAGCTGGTCTGAGCGGCACGCGAGGTCCGAGTGTCCCGCCGTTCTGGTGTTGGACGGGGAATCCGGTGCAGCTGTGGAGCGCAAATGATGAAGATGGTGATTGTGAAAAGGCTGCTTTTCCCCCTTTTCACCTGGTCCTGTTCCCAGCATTATCAGGAGTTTGGTGTCTGTTTAATCCTTGGGTTCAGTGTAATGCTTTCGGTTATTTGATAAATGATTAATTGATTGGTATAAATTATACAGTCCTATAGTTATTTATGGGTTTATAGTTTTGTGTTTTACTTCTGCATGTGATTGTAGGGTTGGATCAGCTGCTCACCAGCTTCATCAAGTTGATTGCATGCAGGTTGGTCTGATTAGGTCCTCTCAGCAGGGGGGGTTTGGGCACTTTTAATGTGAAGAAGAGGAGGGAAGATAGCTTATGCCATAAATGACATTTGGTAATATTTGGGTTGCTTCTTGTTAATGTACCCATAAAATGTATATATTTAGTTATGTCAGCAGTTACTGATCTGTGTGGATAACTTGTCTTCTTCCAATTAAAGGGTTTAAATTGTGCTTGGCCAGCTTAGCTCACCCTATACTTACCTGGGCAGGTGGTAGGTTCCATTTTGGGTGAGGCTGAAATGTTTGTGTGTGTTCACGGGGAGGAGAGAGACAGAGAGGCTAGGAGGTGGCAGCTTCCCTGGAGGTTGCAGTTTGTTTGATTTTTGTTTGATATTAATTTTCCGCAGTTTGATTTTGTGCTCTTTGTTAAGTAAAGTTTTCTTCTGTTTTTCGTAAATAAATCATCACCTTTTTGCACACATCCTGTTTCCAGTCCGGCTTCTTAAAGATCCTTTTTGTTGGTTTTTTCGGTGCACCACCTTTTCATCCTTTGAATGAGGGGGTGATGCGACATGAATGGCCCGGCCGACTCGTCAATTATGTCTACTGCTGTGCGTTCTGACCCTGCTTTGTGATAGACATGCCTAAAATTAGTGATGGTGAGATGAAGCCTCTTGAAACATCAAAGCCTCTCAGCCAGATGAACCACCAAAGTGGTTCGACCCCAAAGCTTCAAATATGTACGCTAGGGACACCTAGTGGTGAATGAAATTATGAAGAAAGTAAAAGAGTTTCCAGTCAACCTAACATAAGATGTTTGCTATATGTGCCGATCCAACATCAAATCATTTGAGAATTAAAGTCATCTTGGTGATACATGTGTGTGAGTGTGCCTTTCATAAATAGTTCTGAACTCAAGATAGAAATTAAGTCATTTGGTAAACCACAGACTTGGATTTGAACCTACAACACTTTGATAATGTGTCTCAGTCCTTAGACACTACACCACCTGAAACATGAGATAGGAGTAATACTTATAATGATATATAATAATAATCATTTGTAATATAAGTAATGGATGCATGGGGGTGGATCGTTGTAGCTCTATCCTAGATTCGAACTTGCAACACTTTGACAACAAGTCCAACTTCTTAACCGCTACACCACTGCCTCTTTGTAGTATGACCAGCAGTAGTAATAATTACAATAATGATGTATAATAATAATAATAATGATAAAGTGATATATTAGTCAAAGTGGTAGGCCAACACTGCAATTCCACATTGGATTTGAACCTACAATGCTTTGATAATGTGCCCATTTTTATAATAATGATGTATAAGAATATATAAGAATAATTAATAAGAATACTGATAAGCCCACGAGTTAGTATTCGTGTATGAGGCATTTTTATAGTCATAATGTCCCGCCAATTGTAAACCTGTATCACCGCGGTACCTGTATCGCGAAAAAGTAGCCCGAAACGAAGCCTCGCTCGTCATATGCTACGTCATTTTGCCGAGGTGAATCAGATCTCGACACGGAGCTTCGTTGGGGGAGGAGCCGAAATTCTCGACACATGCCTCGAAGCCTCGACGCAAATCATAACATCACTACCTAAAATGTGCCTACAATTTCTATAGTGATATAATATCGGCATTATAATTATTATGACTATACGCACGCACAGCGCGTGATGCGCGTGGTGGGAGCGGCGGCGCTGCTTCTGTCATCGGGTTGTCAAGTGACGAAACTTGCACTGAACCTCCCCTAAAGGTGCGTGTCCACAGGGGCGATTTTAAACGCGAGTGGACGCGCCGCTTGCCAGGATTGCACGCTTGGTGGGCGTGCCACTAGGCGGGCGCTCTCCTTCCCGGAAACAGGAAACCTTTCCCCGGCTTCTTTCCCTACTTTTTTGAAAAAATTGGAGGGATCCGAATTGCGAAAAGCCCATTGTCGCTTGACATCATGGAGAGAAGAAGGAAGCGAATCTTCGCCGTTGCCCTGCTGTACTTGCGGTACAAGAGCTCCCAACTCCGCCGTCGTCGGTTCTGGGTTCACCCGATCCTCCGAACCCGAAAACAATACGGCGAGTACCATCGGTTGGTGCGGGAGCTTCGCCTGGATGAGCCGATGTTCCAGCAATACTTCAGGCTCACCAGAGGCCAGTTTGACGAGGTGCTCAGTAAAGTCGGAGACCGAATCAAGAGGCTGGACACCACCTACCGGGAGGCTATCGGTCCAGCTGAGCGCCTCGCCTGCCTACGGTAAACTGCATTGATTGCTGTCATATGAAATTATAATGCATAAATTCCATTCCTGTGATTCATGTTTCTGTAAATAACAGGCTGGTGACGTTACGTGACTCCATGGTCGATCCTACTGCCATAATAGCTGTGACAAAACTGTAAAAAATAATAAGCTACAGCTACACCTATAACGTTACCGTTTCTGCTTTCCCATAAAAGGAGCGAGGAAATTACATTATCAACATGTATAGAGTTCTAGGCATAATATTATTACTTTTGTTGTTAAATTCCTCGTGTAGTTTGGATTAATGTGGTTGGGCCCATTAAGTAGCCTGCAGGCAACATGGCTACATAACTAATGTTATAATAATAATATTCCTATTTCAACATTAGTTAGGACAAATAATGTCAACAGAAAGCTCTCCATTTCATACTCGACCCCATGAGCCTTCCTTTAGTTTTTAGCAATTATGTTTGTTTAATTTGCAGTAATACTGATGTATGCCACACATCTACATATTGCAGTGAAAACAACACTAATGTCTTCTTCCTACATGTATTTACAGATATCTAGCTACTGGCGACTCATTCCGCACGATAGCCTTTAACTATCGTGTGGGGTTCTGCACAGTGGCCAGGATCGTTAAGGGTGTGGCAGGAGCGATCTGGGAGTCGATGGTCACTGAGGTGATGCCTGCTCCAACCCTGGAGGACTGGAGGGCCATAGCAGAGGAGTTCCATCGTCGCTGGAACTTCCCCAACTGCGTTGGCGCCATAGATGGCAAGCACGTCGTCGTCCAGGCCCCCTCCAACACCGGCTCACTCTTCTACAACTACAAGGGGACATTTTCTATTGTCCTCTTGGCAGTTGTAGATGCACAATACAGGTTCCGGGTCGTTGACGTCGGAGGATACGGGAGAACCAGCGATGGTGGGTCTCTCCACAACTCCGCTTTTGGAGAGGGACTCCGAGATGGCACCCTGGACCTCCCACAAGATTCTGTGGTTGCAGGAGCAGAGCACAGAGGCTCACTGCCATATGTCTTTGTGGGAGATGAGACCTTTCCACTCCGCAGGAACCTGATGAGGCCATTTTCAGGCTCCAACATCACCAGGGAGCAGAGGGTCTTCAATTACCGCCTCAGCCGCGCCAGGTTGGTTGTTGAGGATGCTTTCGGCATCCTCTCCTCACAGTGGCGCATGTACCAGCGTGTAATTGGAGTCAGCCCTGGCACTGCAGAGCTGTGTGTGAAAGCCACCTGTGTCCTTCACAACTTCCTGAGGGTCACAGGCATGAGGGAGGCAGGACCACATCAAGTGCCAGAGGACACTGCTGCTGCTGCTGTTCTCCAGGATGTTGACAGGATGGGCTCAACCAACGCAACAAGGGAGGCCATTCGTGTGAGAAAGAGCTTCACCTCACACTTTTGCCAGGAGGGTGCTGTTCCTTGGCAAGACAACATGTAGAGCTCTACAACACCAAAGGCTCTTTTAAGAGCCACCTATATAATACATGAAGAGCAATGTTTCATCTGCACAAGCATAACGATATAAAGGCCCAATCCCAAACCTATCTTCTCCCCTACTGTCTACACAAGCACAATCGAACTGCATTTGAGATCCACTATTGCAACTATCAGGGTGGCCTTACTTGTGGTATAAGAAGTGGATTATAAAATAAGCAATATAAAGTTGTATTGTTGTGGAAAATAGATTTAATTATTAAACAAATTTGACAATTCAACATTCACATAAAACAAGACAAAATGGAACATAATATAAGGGTCAAACAAATTATATATTCCATCCATCCATCCATCCATCCATCTTCTACCGCTTATCCTGTATTTAGGGTCGTGGGACGAACTATATATTATTTCTAAAATAAATACCTAACTGAATTGAACATATAAAATAACTGGAACTGAAAAACCGGAACTTAGTCCTCTCCTGCTTAAAAAATAAGTTGGTGAATTTTTAGTTTCACCTCCTCCTTTTTCCTTTCAGGAAGCTTTTTCAGCGATGGCAGCAGGCTCCTGAAAAATAAGTCATCAACATCTGTGATGGGTGCTGGATGGGGGGTTTATTTGGTCCTCCTCCAGGGCAAGGAGGAGTCTCTTTTCAAAAGCACTCATAGTGCTGGTGTCTCCTCGCCCCCTTTTCCTTGAAGGGGGCTGTAGGGTGGGTGCCGCTGGCTCACTATGTTCACCCTGGCTGGCTGGCTGCGCTGCAGGGAGGGGGTGGCTGGCTGGGTGGCTGGCTGCAGGGAGGGGGTGGCTGGCTGTGGCTGGCTGGGTGGCTGGCTGCGCTGCAGGGAGGGGGTGGCTGGCTGTGGCTGGCTGCGCTGCAGGGAGGGGGTGGCTGGCTGTGGCTGGCTGTGGCTGGCTGCACTGCAGGGAGGGGGTGGCTGGCTGTGGCTGGCTGGCTGGCTGGCTGCGCTGCAGGGAGGGGGTGGCTGCGCTGCATGGAGGGGGTGGCTGGCTGTGGCTGGCTGGGTGGCTGGCTGCGCTGCAGGGAGGGGGTGGCTGGCTGTGGCTGGCTGGCTGGCTTGCTGCGCTGCAGGGAGGGGAAGGTGGCGGCATCCTTTGGCTTCAGGAAGAGGAGCGTGGCTGGCTGCGCTGCAGGGAGGGGAGGGCAACTGGCTACAGCATGCTGCTCCTTCAGGAAGAGGAGGGTGGCTGGCTGCGCTGCAGGGAGGGGAGGGTGGCTGGCTGCAGCTGGCTCCCTCCTATGAAGGTTGGAGGAAGTACTCCTATCCTCTACAAATGGCCTGAGGAACTCCATCACAGCCATAAAGCGCCATGGCCACTGTGATGGGGCCCCAGCCCCACTCCTACGTTTCTCCATTTCTTTGTTTTTTTCTTTTTTGTACTGGTCCCTCAGATTTTTCCACCTGCTGCGGCAGATGTCCTCTAAGGACAACATAGGATAAAGAAATCACAACACTTTAATTATAGTGTCAATCAGTGTTTATAAATACAATGTTACCATCTAACCAGGATCATATAGACTAGATTAACGTTACAGACAAATATATATTTTAAACCCACCAGAAACACCAACAATGTCAGCTATGGCCCTCCATGCTGAGTTCCTTTTCTCGCTGTTGAGGTATGAAGGCAGAGCAGGGTTGTAAAGAATCGGATATCCCGACACCGCCGTAATAAGTTTTTCCTCCATGTTTCATGAATGAAAACAACCTGTAAACATCTTCCGATTTATGGCTGCACCTGATTGGACGAACGCTTTCACAGCTGTTCTGTCTGCTCCCGGATTTCAAAACGGACCAACATGGCGGCTCGTTTGGAAACTTTCTCTTATTTTATGAAAAAAGTTCAAAAAATGTGTTTCTGAAAACATTTCATGCGAGAAATAAGCTATGCCGTTGCTGAATCTGTCTTTATTTTAGATCGCTAACATTCAGTTTAGAAGATTTTCGTGAGCGTTGCGAGCGTTCCCGAGGCGGCGAGTCGAGCCCGGCGCCTCTGATTAGCATAAAGTAGACTCGACTTCAACTTCATGCAAATGAGGAGCGGGCAACTTTTTTTTTTTCAATAACTTTTATTATCCACATTATGACATTGCAAAAATAAATAACAGTACAGGGAGGAGTTTTACAAAGTACATGAACACACAGTTTGATTTCATATTAACAAGAAAACAACTAAAATCGTCTGGCAATGTAATCCATAGTGTTCTTCAAGATTCCCCATAAAACAAGTTTGTGCTTGGAAGAGACTGAAGAAATCAGTTCGACGCGCCGCCTCTCGACATTCGCCGCGACGCTACCAGAATGCATTGCACAGCTTTTCACATAGACAATGAATGGGACGCGGCGTGGACACGCACCTTAACGCATTAAAGGTGAGGAGAGGAGCTCATTTGATTGGTGAAGATCTGAATCGGCTGTGATAATCCCAATCCATGCCTTGTCTCCTCCTCGTCTCCCACTCACGCCTTCTTCTCCTCCCTCTTTCCCACTTGCGCGGGTGGGAGTGACGGGAGGCGTGCCTCCGCTAGCCTGCGCGGTGCACGAAACTTGCAAAGTCCAGGCGGACACACCCCGTCGGCGTGTCGCAGGTGCGCTGCGCGCTGACTGCGCCTGATCTACGAAACTAGGGCCCATTATGTTCTGTAGCTGTAGCACAGCGAGGCATTTCAAAAAGGTGATCATTAAAGTCTTGATCTGCCCGAGGATGGATGATCGCCCAAATGCTGCCCTTTAGTCTCATAATCAGCCACATCCCATCACATCAATAAACCCTCAAAATCGTCCTCCATCCATCACAGGCTGGAGGTGACGGTACACACACACACACACACACACACACAGCAGAAGTGAAGGTCAGCTTTTGTCTCAGGCATCATATTTGAGTCCAGCCGCAAAATAGATGACCCAGCGGTGCTGCCATGACATTAGATGGGATGAGGAATGGACGACCTGACTGAGCCAGACAAATGGATATAAAAGTGAAGCTATAGACTCATGGAATATTTAGGCCTGTTTTTTTTCCAAATCAAACAGTTATGCTTCCCAGACATCTGAGCAGAAGCTAACACTGGAACAAACATGGGATCAGAGAGGGTCAGTAACAGTTATTGGGCCCTCAAATGGGTTAATCTGACCCTGTTTGATTTTACTTTATATACATACACAAATAAGTAGTGAACCAGTAGTGATACTGTTAAGGTCAATAAAACCAACCTGACTAGGGCCTGACTAAATATCAGGAAAGCAACGTGATGGAGAGGAAGCACAAGTGATTTGGAAAATAACCAACTGTGACTTTTCTGAACTCTATTATTGTGACCGCATCAGACTGCTGCGATCTGATTAAACGTGCACCAAATCATCATTCAAGGGTCAGGACAGGTGCTATCAGTAAATTGAGAATTGTATTTATGTTCAACACAGAGTCAAATGTTCAGAGCTGGGAGAGCATCATATTCAAAAGTGAATTCAAATTGCACCAAAGAGAATAGTATTATATATTTATGACAAATGACTTTCACAACAACACTTACCCACATCAGGAATGAAAGCTTGGATTAGAGACAGTTGAAGTAGGAGATGAACTAAACTGGAATGTCACTTGGAGTAATGTAAGGCCTCAAAAAACCCAAATCATCAGTATATACACTTGAAATGTTGTCATTGAGCATATATAACTCCAATAATTAGACACCAAATGAAACTTACACACTTACTCTTATTGTTCTTGCTGCCCACAGGGAACCGTGGGCTCTTTTATGCATGTTGTGTGGGAGTGTCCGTGTTTTGGTATTTTGGGGGAACGTTCTAAATCTGAAATTACTGACTGAAGCCAAACTACCTATGGATACATTGGTAGAAACAGGAAGATTTGGCTTGCAGGCTTGACTGCAGCCAAGAAGATGGTAGCACAATGCTGGAAACCACGATTTCTCTCACACATACACTGGATTCACAACTTTTTGGACATCTCTTACCTGGAACTATCCTCAGCATGAATCAACAACGCAAGCCCAACTACTGCTGTAAAGTAGTAACCTTGAGGACCTTCTTCATAAATGATCCCAGTTTGTCTGTGTCCAAGCTGTATTTGATAGTGAACCAAGCAACGGAAAGCAGTATTTTTTCGGTTGCAATATATTTTTAATTTCTAAGCTGCATTTTTACTTTTTGTAATTGTGTTTTCTATCAGTTAAGCTTTTTCAAGGTACATTTTGTAATGGCCGAGTCAGTTAGTCAGATGCTGAAAAAGAAAGTTATGCAGAAGGTTCATATGTCACATGAAACATGTTTTCACTGGTCATTTCTGTTTGGCTCTTGTGTTTTTTCTGAGTCTGCGATAAATGTTATACTTCATATATATGTAACGGTATATACATGACAGTAGTAAGAAAATCTGACACACACACACATCGTTCGTCTAAATGGTGCCAAATGTTTAAAGGGTGTCGTCTGAAGTGAGATGTAATTACGAATAGAACAAGATCAACAACTATTTTAAACAACAAACTTTCGTAAAATTATGAATTTATTCAAGATGGTTTCAAAAACAACAGAAGCAGTTCTGCAATACAAAGGCTGCAAGTACCAAAACATTCATATACTTATTGTAGATAGTTCCACTTTACCAAACCCCTAACAATTTCCATTTACAAGGCACAACCAAGGAACCAATCAGCTCAGTTCTACAGTAATCAAAGCAATGATCATAACTATAAAGTTGAAAAATTAGCACAAAATGCATTCCTAATATTTGCCACTGACTCAAAAGTGAAAGTGGTTCTCTCTGCCCTCCCGATCTGGCTTCATTAGCCATGGCCATCTTCTGGTATGACAAGAGGTACATCCACATGCTGAATGGTTTCTTGCCACCCTGGTAATAGTTTCCGATTTTCCCCTTGTTCGTAAAGGGCTGTGTTTGAGAATAAGCAGCCATCATGAACCCCTTGCAGGCCAGCCAATGTTGACATCCCAAAACGACATAACTTCTTTTCTTCTTCTGTAGTCGTTAGCTGAGTTGTGAGGTGGTGCCAGGATGCCAATGTGAGTATCATCCACAGCTCCTGCACACTGTGCGGACCCCCATCTGTAACGGAATCCTCTGATTATTTCCTCAAATTCTGCAGCTGAACGTGTGTGTAGGTATTGTGGCTTTAGGATGCTGTTGAAGCAACAACTTGTTGGAAGGACACACAAGCACTCGACATTCCCACACCAGAGTGTGAGAGATAGATCTGAGCTAGAGATTGGTGGCCAGCATCCAGCCAGCCTTCCACAAAGACTCACAGAGATGATGGAAGTTGGTTAGTCTCATTCTGAAATTGAGCAGCCAATCTCTTTCTGTCCAGTTCTCCTGCTGCCACCAAGCAGATGTGACACTATGTTTGGGCCCAGATGCTCCTGTAAAATATGAAAAATGCATGCACACACACACACACACACACACACAACATAAATACAAATAACATTATATTCTGAAATTATTAGGCCCAATGATAATGTCAAAAAACATTGGGATCTAAATAAAAAACACATGCAAGAAGGCTGTGTAAAACATGCAGGCAAATGCCTATTTATGAACATATTCATTTCATTAGCCTACATGTTGACAGGCTTAAAACTGTTAATAGGATTGTAGTGTTCAAGACAGTTTCGTTGACCATTAATTGAGATGCTCCTGCCAGTCAGGCTATAACTTTCCACTACTTTAATGTAATAGCATTGGTAATAAATTCAACAAATTAAACTCTTTGCTGTTCTGGATAACCCATATAAAGTTTTAGTGATAATTGTATTCCTATCTTATCTCAATATTGTCTTATCTTGTCCTATCTGGCATTGTAGTAGCACTCACCTTACTGGTGTCTCCAGATACTGCGTTGCCAATGATAACAGGATTGTTTGAAGTCTTCGCCTCCTTGCCTGTCGGTGCCAAAATATATTTTGGATGCCAAACAATAAGGTTTTCACAGTTGATGAGGGGACACAATTAACCAAAATAATATAATAACAAAGCTTAAGAAGCAGACATGACAGCCAAGGAGTGACTTCACTGTGACTACGTCCACTTCTTATATACAGTCTATCATTGGGAGTGAGAACGAATTACTACACATAGACCAACAAAAAAGCAAAGTTGATTATGCAACTAGGACCAAAGATTATGGCCTTGATTTCTTTGCACAGGATAAAAACACTGAGTGGAGCACTGTGGCAAGTATCCAAAAGCACAGCTGTCTTCTCTAATATTACAACAGGGTGTGGAACCCCGGCCATGAGAGAACGTCCCACTGCGTTGCTGCATTGACTCATTAATTCCTACACTGTCCAAACTGTGTGAACATTAAAGAGGTGCAGCGCTCCCTGCACTTGAAGCAATGTCCTGGAGTGTAGTCTGGAGCGAGTCCAACAGCCGTTCAAAAGTCATCCTGCAGGACGTGAGGGCAAAGACCTTCCACACACACAGTCAGTCTTGCATACAGTCATCGCTGTCAGCAGGAAGAGTGATAACCTCCGTGGAAACCTTTTAGAGGTGATACACCAGGCAAGGCGATCAACTCCCTTTCTTTACATTATTGAAGTCCTTGAATGTTTTTAGTGTGAAAATCTTATTTAATTGGGAAACTTCCAAGTTAAACGAAAGATGCAGCACATAATCAATGTCCCTTTCAAATAAAATAGGGTTGTAAAAAGTTTATAGAGTGTTATGCAGCAAATTATGCGTTTTAGTGCATCATTTTGTGATGCAATAACACATTTCAGCTAGAAGGCAGTGCAGTTGATTCCAGAGAGATTTTGAAACAAATGAAACAAACTGGTGTTACTTGTACAGAGGAGAGGTGGATCTGATAAGTAATCAACATAAGACATAAAAATGTGCCAAACTGTTCTGCAAAAGTTTCGGCCCACTTCATGTTTAAGTTTTGGAAAATACTTTCCAACAAGATAAAAAACATGCATGAAAGCTTTGCCAGCCTGTCTGAGGTCCAAGGTAGCAAGCATCAAGCTGTGTTGACTTGTTTGGCTCTGTTTCTTCACAGTCACAGACTCGGGCCCCACTGAGCATCCATGAGAATATTTGCAAAGAGAAGAGGCGAAGCATACTGCACATGGGTAGATGCTGCAGGTTCTAAGGGAAGATAATTTGCATTATCTTCAAAACCTGGCTTTTGTTGTTGAAACTAAGTGCCAATAAGATCTTTGATCAGGCGACAAAAAGATTGAAAGCTCTAAACTGTAGACTAATTCAACCTTGAAATATGACATCTTGAAGATACATTTTATGAATTATAGCAGTGGCAAAATGATACATTTCTGATATGAAGGTAATATATAAATAAACGTAACTAATAAACTATGAAATATTTTTAAACTTGGATTATGTTGACATTAATAATCTTGAGTCTCAAATTCATCAACAGCTAAACTGCCTAACTGGCTTTTAGGTTTAATCTTAATCATTTCTGTGCCACCTCTTTCTACTGAAGCAGGTTCTTTAGCAGTTCATCTTAATCTAATCAAATGTATGATGGTATATTGTTTCTGTATTTATGAATAAATGTTATTAATTTCATTTTATAATCTGGTCTTTTCTTCCTTCTTTGTTTGTGTATCAGTCAGATTCCAGTCCAGCCCTTCCACTCATTGTCTTCCTCTTCTCACATTGCTTTTTGTCCTGCTGTATCCTTCGCTTCACTCCTGTCTCGTTCACCTTCACTTTGCACTATTTTCCCCATCTTTCAAGCTGAGCCACATCTCCTTTAATACGATAATCAGCTAGCGGTATAGCTCCATATTAAGCACAGAGTTCATCAACAGTTCAGCTGCAGTATACCTCGGTCGACGTTCTCCTCTGTGTTTGATAAACGTGGCCATGATATGACAGAGATTGGAGGGTCACAGCACACTGAACACACAAGAATTAATCCTATTTAGGAACTACCAATAAGACTGGTCGTCCTTATGGCCTCTAATATACCCACACAGATCATTCAGTGGTTACATTACTGTCCATTTTATTTATTATTTATATTGCCACTAGAAAAGGGCACATAGTTCATTTCAACATCAACCAGCCGCAATAAGTTTGAAGCATCTAAAGGAATACACACAAATCAGGCACCAGATGGCAATTCAAAATCAAAATATAAATGGAATATAAGTCAAATATGTATTCTCCTGTACATCAACTTTTATCATATAATATCATCTTTGCTCAGGATTAGATTTAGTTTTACTTTAGAGTCATGATTAACTCTTCCCTCCTCTTTTTTGTCTTTTGTTTGAGGAAGAGACAATAGGTAATAAGTAGGGTTGGGCATCGAGATCCGGTTCCAAATAGGAACCGGTTCCTAACCTCCGGTTCCTAACCTCCGGTTCCGGAACTGTTAAGAAGCTGTTGGAATTGCGATTCTTTTTTTTTTTTGGTTCTTAAACGTCCGCACTAGTTTGTTTGTATTACTCCGCTCGCACTAGTTTGTTTGTATTACTCTGCCCGGCGTGCGGAGACTCCGCGATAGAACGATCAGTAACGAGTAGTCTAACGCGCTACTATTGCCAAACCAGTAGTCAGATTAAAGTTACTTATCTAAATACACGGCGCGTTACTATTTTTGTCCGTTAAAAAAAAAAAGATCTGCTTTCTTCGTGCGTCTCGGGGGTGACGTATGTTAACCGACACCTTCACGGACGGTCGCGTGTAGTCGCTATACCGGCAGAAACGTAAACAATGGAGGGGGAGAGATACGCATTTTCCAGCTGGAAATACAAGCATTATTTCTACTTCATCTCAGCTCCTGCTAACTCAGTCTGTGCTGAAATGCGAGCGGAGTCTCTCTTGAGTGTTTAGTGGAGAAATGTCTCGCTGCTTGCTGGCCCCGCCCCCTCCCTTCATCATCACGCCGCTCATACTTGAGGACTGTGTTCATCCTTTGTTCCATAAAACCAATCCTTGCTGCTCTAATGCCGGTTCAATATTCATAAAAAGTTCATTCATGATGTTACTGCCATTACAATATGCAAACAATATGCAAACAATTATTTAAGTTAAGTGAAGTCAAGAGTACTACTTTTCAAAGTAACTGTGGCAACACTGGACCTGTTGACCTGCACCTCAAAGAATCGGAATCGAGAATCGTTTAGAACAGGAATCGAAACAGAGGATCGGAATCGGGATCGGAATCGGCAAAATCCAAACGATGCCCAACCCTAGTAATAAGTGGACATAGTCATTGTGACATCACCCATTGGTTTGTGGACTCCAGTTTTGATGCCTTGAATTTGGCATTTTTGGCCATCGCTATCTTGGAATTTCTGCAACCAGTGAATGGAAGTGATCATATTTGGACTGTGGAGGAGTGACGTGTGAATACAAGCTGAATAGCAGCAACCTTACTGAATGCTTGAAGCTGTTGAAAAAGTTTACTTCCAAAATTCAAGGTAAACTGTACAGCCAAATGTTAGTAATCTTAGTGTCAACCTGTCAATCAAAAGACACCTGTCAATCATAAGACAGCCATGCACTAAATTAACTTGAACTGCTGTATTCTGTCTTTTCTGCAATGAGCTGGAGGATGTTCTGGCTCATTGATACTCATGGATACATTGATTCAGTGAAGGGACTGTAGTCATGTGGTGACACTGATATGTAGTTTTGTGTCATCACTATAGGCATGGTAAGAGATGTTGTAATACTGTATAATCTGAGCTAGGGGGAGCATGTAGATATTCAACAAAAGTTGTGATCCTTTTCCACTGAGATTCATAAATAACCAAATAAACAAAGTAGTTCCGATATTTTAAGTAAGCGTTGAACCAATGTAATGCAGTACCAGAAGTGTATAAATTGATTATTCATTGAGAGCCAAATAATGAAATCCAAATCAGTGTATCAATGTACATCATTATTTATTAATAAAAAAAAAATACAATTTCATTTTCATATTGCCATATGTTTAAAAATCACCCCAAACAACACCCTGTTAGGGGCCCTCACCTTATGGTAAGAACAAAGCAACATGTACATCAGGCTGAAGCCTAAATTTGAGGCCTTAACTACATGAGAAGACCTGGACAATAGGACAAAGCAAAAATCCTGCCTGATTCCAAAGGCTCACTTGAGTAATCTTAAGGTTTTATAACCATTAAGCAGTTTTGTTGTCACCAATTCTACTCATAGGATACGGTTTATGATCGTAGCGTTGTTAATCATTGGTTGATATCGCTAGTGTTAAATACATTGTATTCTTTTCTTTAAAAGGCTGTCTGTGGTCATTGCTGTGTGAACTGTGGTAGTACCTGGTTGAGAGAGAGAGTCAGTCCTGGACTCTGTCCTTTACTGTTTCTCCCATAAGTGAAAGTAGTTTATAAATACCGGCATTCTGGGAGAACAACCTCCATTTGGGACTAAATTAACGGTTAGGTCATTGGTCCCTGATCACAGGGCGGTGCCCCGTTAAAAATATTTTATTAATAGCCGAACCTGCTCCCTACTGAAGCCTGTGATTTACTCACAACATACCATGGTCTGTTGTAAGCAACTGCTTAAGTCTATAAATCTATTGTAAAAGAGGAGACAGAGGGGCAGCTTTCATATTTTAAGATCAAATCTATACTAACTATTTTGGCAGCTGTCTCTCCTTAACTCAATATTTTTTACTTACACTATTAAAATATCCATAATCTCAAATCCTTTTTGTACAAAAAAAAAGTTCAACATATACACTGTATTAGATGTGAAGGCATCACACAAAGCATCTATGGGCAGCTCGCCAGTCCTAACATTAAATTGCCATTACAAATCATGTCAACATCTTGCTCCTGGGAGCTCTTCGGTTCTAAATTTCACATTAAATTCTTGTGTTTTTAGTACCAGAGTTGACTTTCAAAGGCCCATCCTCGATGGTGATTGGTAGTCTTTCTTATCCCAAAGTGACCTTTTCATTACTCCCTACCCACTGAGAACAACCACCTTGATGGTTTGTGAGGCTGGCACTTTGAGGCACACTTGGAAACCTTTCGACCTCCTGACATTTCCCACAGGTCTCACAACATGGTCCAAGCAGAGCAACTCAGGCTGACAGCAGCCTGACCTGGATACTGTTTCACAAAGCACCGTCAGAAACAGGTTGCTCTGATTAAAATCTCTTAGAACAATCCTACTGCTTGTCTATACACTGATCAGGATAATAAATCCTCCACCGAACAGAACATGGTTTTCATTATAAAAATACATATTTTGGTCACTAATAGTGACAGGCGATCAATCTCCTGTCTCTCACTTGATTTATTATCTCACTAAATATTATTGTAAACATGAGTTTATGGTCTCAGTCACCTTCCTCAATTACAGCATGATGTCCATTTAGTAAATAATGGTCCCAGTTATAGTCAAATAGGCAACAAATAAGTGTATGTTTTGGGATGAGGCTATCCTGTGATTGACAGGTTGCTAACTTGGCCTCACCTCAGTCGCTATCACGCTACCAGTGAAATTGGCTACTTTTTTCTGTGTCAGCTGTGTTGTTTGAGTTTTGTCAGCCCTGTTTATTATTATTATGATTATTTTGTTTTTTGACAGTTTGCTTTACTAATTTTGAGTTACTTTAGTTCAGTGTTTTTTGTCTTAGCTTAATTGTAACACGTTTGAAATAAATACATACAAATAAAGTAAAAACAAAATGGTTATCACAATCCAGTTTTTTTTTTTTTTTTTTAAATATCTATTAAATATCCAAATTAGGCTTGGGAGGCTAATTGGTATTTTGCTTTAAATGTTGTTATCTCCTTTCCTTTGGTAAAGGGTGGTCCAGTGTTTCATAAGCTAAAGGAGAAAAGAAAAGAAGCATTAAAGCACCTTTCCTTAGGATTTAGAGGATTCAACCAGCTCTCATCATGGCTGACAGTTACATATTTCTGGATCATTGCACTTTCTGAGGAAGAAAAAAATACTTTTTGACTATAGCCAAATGTTGCACCCCTGAGAGGGAATGGCCACATTAATATTATTTTGTATAATGTGTTGTGGGACACTTTCATTAATATATGTATTTATTTTCATTCATTTTATTTAAATATAGAGAACCATATGAAAAGGGTCATTTTATTTTGAAAAGCAGTGGGGCGGAACATTTGTGGTTGCTCCAGGTGTTCGGGGGGTACGGTAAAGGAGCCCCACCTTCCGCTGCTACCTCAGACACGTTCTGGAGGAAAACAGAGACGCATGGTGTCTTCATTACTCCGCTCTTCACCTGCTTTTACAGGTCGGTAAACGGTGTGAGAACCGGAAAATGTTGTTTGTGTTGTCGCCTTGTATCCATGCTAATGTTAACAAGAGAGTTTAAGATGGTTTGCTTGAGTTATTTACGGGTAAAATGCACTAGAAACGGGCGAAATTCCCCGAGCGGCCGCCATTACGGCACGAGTTAGTTCAAGTCAAGTGCTCGTTAATGAGAGTCTGTGCCCGTTATACACTCTAAAACAACCCACGGGTTATGTTTTGTATCTTTTTATTGAAATGTATTTTTGTTAATGTGAATATTTACAGTTATATGTAAAAGTGACTGAGTTTATTAGCTAGTGTAGCACAAGCACTAGGAGCACTTCTGCGTAGCTAACGGATGTTGTTAAAGGGTTATTCCAACATGTTGGATTTTCATAATACACTGTGGATAGTGATTTCTACCAGTAAAATACTGATTTAGACAAACGTGATGTATTTACTGATACTGTTTATTGAATATAACTGTGTAGGAGAAGAAATGTGATGATTAGAGAAACTGAAATAGCTTAAAGAGAACATATTTCACTAAGGTTGTGGAATAGTTGAATATAAATGACTAAGAACTAAGAACCAGCTGAATTGCAAAGTGAAAACTTGTGTAGTGTTTACATAGCTTGTATTTTGTGTAAAATAAATCAGACTCAGACACGTTCTGGAGGAAAACAGAGACGCATGGTGTCTTCATTACTCCGCTCTTCACCTGCTTTTACAGGTAACATATTTGTCACCACGGTCCTCATCCTTGGGACCCGTAACACAAACACCAAAAAGGCAACCATTTTTACAGAGTGCTTGAGGGCAGAAGTTGTTAAAACCAAAAGGCTACATCTGCTAGGGAGCATAATACGAAGGAAATCTGCCTATTAGAAAATTCCTATGATTTATGTTATTGGACATCCAACTCTGCAACTGGTGATTTACATACCCTTCCTCCTGGAAATCAATGATGTGAAAAGAAACAATGGTTTTAGTGCTATCGACAGCCGCAGCTACACTCGTACCTCGACACTCAAGAACAGCACCAGGCCCGAAGAAAATAGGTGGACGCCTCCTACTATTGAATGAATTCTTCTGTCAAGTCATTAAGATGTTAGACATTAAGTTGTTTGATTTGATTTGTGTGATGTGGAATAAATGGAAGACAATCGCCCAACTTTAGCCAACCGTGGGCTATTGAGTAATGTGTAAATTCTTCATTGGGTACACGAAAAACTGTATTTAATCACAACATCTGAATCCTGAATTGAATCCATCCGAAGCATGAGAGAGAGAGCAACTTGGGGTTCAGTATCTTGTTCAAGGACACTTCAACATACAGGCTGGAGGAGCGGTGGACCGAATCATCATTGAGTCATATTATTTTACGTTTAATCATAATCAATACAGATAATATGATATTTGTTGATTTAAAATGTTGTAATTTTAACTTGGATTAAATATCTTTGTAACCACATTGAACAGGAAGGCAGAAATAATTTCCTCGGATGCCATTACGCTTCTCTGTAGTTCATTAGAAGCATTAGTCATTTCAAATACTTTTCTCTCCACCGACTGAATACTTGCTGTGTTGCGTCTGCTGTTTGCTGCGGAGCAGGTAGTGAACGTGGCTTTGTCTTATTTATGAAAACAGCTGTCTGCTGCTGCTGCTGTGTCCATGAGACTGGACCAGAAATCAGAAATGGCCTGATCTCACAGAAATTACTGCGACCTGTTAACAGTCCATGATGTGCTGGTGGCACATATTATGTGAGGTTACCATGGAAACTATGCCAACGAAAACCAAATTAGGATCGGTTGTTATAGGCAGAAATAGGTTTTGATCAAAGTCCGAATAGGGAGGAGGTGGGGGTGGATTGATGGGTCAAACACAGGACTTTCATACAGGAAACACCCAGGAGACTTTAACACACGCACATGCACACACACACACACACACACACACACACACACAAATAAACACTTCCCAGTTTCCAATGTCCGTACACAGCAATGCGTCCGGCTACAGTTGTTCACTGAGAATGCCAGTATTTACTACAGTGAAGGACAGAGTCCAAGCACTGACCCTGAACAATCAGCTATGACCGGGTTTATTCACTGAGTCACTGCAATCTGGTCTGTCAAATGGATAAAGTTTTCAGTTCGCCCAGCAGTATTAGAAATACTTAACATACGTAATTCCAAAATCAAGCAATCCCATAAACCATTGCAACTACACATTTCATGCTGACTGAGTCAGGGCTGTCAAGTTTCAGAAAATAGTGCCGTCAATGAAGTGGTGAATATGACTTTGCACTGCATAAGTCACCTTTATGTGTATAGCACATTTAACAACAGGAGGCAAGATTTTGAATGTTGGTGGGTAGATTAGTATTCCATATTCCAGTTACTCTCTTTCTGACCGTATGAACCGATCCCAATCACGAGGTTTTAGTGCACAGTTTCTCAACAAAGTGGTGGATATATAAATTGTAATGCATAGCCGTTTCAAATTAAGTCAACAGTATTTGTATAGCACATTTAAAAACAGCAGGAGGGAAAAAATAGTTTCTCTTTGGAGTGCCGCTCCAGCGCTTGTATTCGCCAGATCCACCCGTCGCTTCAGTCATTTGATTTGTCATTGTATTTGCATCTGTTAGCTTGTCGGCTAATCTGTCCACATTAAAACCATTTAAACATCCAATCCAATCCAATTCAACCCATAAATGTCACATATATCACATACGCACATTCATAGGGCCCTAGTTTCGTGGCGCAGCGCAGGGCGGCGCAGGGTGGCGGAGCCGGCGCAATGCAAGTTTCGACACGCGCAGCCTTGCGCACCGTCAGTTTGGCAGTTTGGTGGATCGCGTGCGCCAAGATGGGTGTGGCGGCGCAGCAGGGGGAGGCGTTACAGATTCAGCTTGGCGTAGCGGAAGTTTCGTGGCAAAAAGCCTCGCCGAGACTGCGCTGAAAGCTCGCCAGCTCCAACCTGGTCTACTTTCGGCGCAAGGCGTAGATAAAGTCCATTCATTCAATGCGAATCACAGCTGGCGGAGTGGAAGTTTGGCTGACGGCGCGCAGTGCGTACACGTCGCCAAGACCTCACAGGCAGGTTTCCACAGTTCCAGGCACATTTAAATGCAATACATAATCACAACAAACACTATTTAATGCAACTAATTGAATCAACACGTGAATTTATATCTATATAGATTGTCCCGTCACATCTGACGTCAGATCAAAGGCGGATGGCACGCGTAACGGAAACTCAGCCTCTTGGACCAAAACATCTCCCTCTCTCTCTCCTGTTTTTTATAATATCGGCATTGTTATTATTATGATACGCACGCACAGCGCGTGATGCGCGTGGTGGGAGCGGCGGCGCTGCTTCTGTCATCGGGTTGTCAAGTGACGGATCTTGCACTGAACCTCCCCTAACGCATTAAAGGAGAGGAGAGGAGCTCATTTGATTGGTGAAGATCTGAATCGGCTGTATTAATCCCAGTCCACGCCTCGTCTCCTCCTCGTCTCCCACTCACGCCTTCTTCTCCTCCCTCTTTCCCACTTGCGCCGGTGGGCGAGACGGGAGGTGTGCCTGCGCGAGCCTGCGCGGTGCACGAAACTTGCAAAGTCCAGGCGGACACACCCCGTCGGCGCGGCGCAGGTGCGCTGAAAGCTGACTGCGCCTGGTCTACGAAACTAGGGCCCATAATGTCATCATTTGAATCCTAAATCAACAAATGATGTGTGGCTTTTTTCTGTGTATTGACTGTGTTTTACAGCTGGTATTTCTGCAGTTGCAGATAAAGATCAGCAGCCACTGATATTATTTGTTGGCATTTACCCTTTAAAAAACCAAGATTTTCAACTGCTGGGGCTTCGGTCTCAGTAAGTTTGCATAAGCCCAGAGACATGCAATAGAAGTCTGCATTAAGAGCAAGAAAAATGGATTCCTTCCATGTAGCAACATCAGCATGACAAGGCAGTAACAACAATATGCAACAGCAAGAACACCCAAAAAAGTGTACGTGCATACAGGATTACATCTTCTGGCAGCCGCTGCATATGTACTCATCTTATGGGTTGAGGGTAAAATGTGTGCCTTTACCGGCAGGACTCCAGATCAAGGGGACTTTGATACGGCTGCGACAGCGTCGTTCCAAACCTTATCAGTGTAGGAGAATATAGGGACTAACTGATTCAATGTACATCAGAGGCCAAGCTTTGAAGTTTGCCCTCATTATCTGCCGCTGTGGCGTTGAAAGCAAATTCACATTCAGACAGATTGCAGCGAGTGTCATTTTGAAACGTCTGCCAGTCTGCTCGACAGACACGACGAGTTGGAATTATGTCAATCAAATTACCTCGCAAGGCATGATGCAGTGGAGGAAATCGCTTAAAGCTCTCCGGCTAGCTGCTAAAATGACTCAATAATTGAGGTTTTCTAACCATTTTCTCAGACGCTATTCCTCATCGAGAATGCTTCACGGTAGCGACATGTCTGGATGTGTTGAGTCTGCAGAGTGCTTTAATATGCACAACACCTTTCGCAATTCAAAGAATATAAGACGGTGCTGTGTGAAATGTAGGACAGGCACCTTGAGGCCAAACTTTAGTCTGTCGGGGGATTAAGCTCAAGTCTCCAACCCAGGATGAAAAGTCTGTTTTGGGGGATGAGAGGGAGTCTTCCCCCGAGGTCCGAGGGCAGCGTAGCATCCAGGGCCTAATTAATCACCAGTCTGTCTGTATTCAAAGATTCCAGAGCCCACGCGAGTGCGTCTTCCTTTTGAAAAAAAAAAAACGCAATTCTCAGCTGAAACGGAAACATCAGGACTGGAGCTATCACATCATGTCCTAGGAGAGCCGTGGAAGTGATGAACGTGGCAGAATCCGAGAACGCAATCAGGATGTCAGATTGTCATAAGAAAACAATAAGACATATCAGTTTCGGTGTGAGAGGGGGGCTGGTGTGACTGTGGGGGTTTACCTATCAATCTGAATAGTGTGCTCCTTCGCTGTAGCTTTCCGCAGGACTGTCGGGCAAAAAATGAATCATGGTGCTTTGTCTGCACATATTTCTACCATTTGGGAGCTGTCACGTTGGACGGCTTGTGTAAGTGATGGAAGTGGAGAAATGAAATATGAGGCTGGGAGTTGAAGGAAGGGAGAAGTGTGAATTCTCCGAAAATAAGAATAAAAGGGAGGGTTGGAAAATGACCAGGGTTAATAGCAACGCGCTACATTTAACCTCTGTGATTAAGGTTTCTTGGTGAGGAAAAGTTCAGCGCCCGGCTGGGAGGATACTGTTTACCCACAATCCTGTATTCAGTTAGACAGCAGCGCCTTTATGGGCCAAGTCTTGCCACTATATCACTTTGCCGTGATTGGGTCTGAGCTTGTTTGCACCCGCATCATGGAAATTAGGCGGGGGTGGGCGGGGGGGGGGGCAAATGGATGTCTCAGTGCTTGGATTCACAGCAATAGCACAGGCTACCACAGCTAATAGGACTGATAGTTGTGCTAATGTAAAAGGATAGTTACGGATGGAGTTGCTAATGCATTCCAGCAGTTATCTCTTGGCCAGCAAAACACCAATCAGCATACAAAGAGGGGTGATACGTTTGGATCCTGTTTGTAGGCCCATGCTGTTGTTTTAACCAACAGAGGGAAAGCAATATGTTTTCAGGCCCGTCGACGGCTCATTTCACGTTGTTTGCTTTGGGTTTTCTACCATAACAGGTGAGCCACATCCTATTCACTGGTAGAGGAAACACATTGCCACACACGTTCCTTTGCTGTGATACTACAGCAAACAAGACAAGGTTGAAACCTAGGGTGGATCATGTAGAATGTTATATTTATCTGAAACATAATTTCAAGACTATGTAGCTTCTGTCTGAAGTATTTCTGAGTGACACAGGATAGGAGGCGGTACATAGCGTTGGGCAGAATATTTGATCGTTGAAGTGTTGATCGTTATCTATCTCTCTGCTGCTAAGAGATAGATAGATAGATAGATAGATAGATAGATAGATAGATAGATAGATAGATAGATAGATGGATAGAAGTGCTGCTAAACACTGTAGTTCACACAGTGAGTGCTTGCTACAACGATGACGTGAAGATGCGACAGTACATGTTAAGCATGTAAACATGTTCAATTTGAAACCCAAAATATTAATATAAACCTGAAAATTTAAAACATGAAACTCACCAAGTATAGTAGCTTATAGAACCAAAGCTTGAACGTTGGTATTTCAGGGCAGTGTAGGGCCCTCTGGGATCTCAGGTAAGCTCATACCTTGTCTGTTTAAAGTGCCGACCCAATTTAACTTCAACGCGCCGTCTTCACAAAATCAAATATGGATTCAAACACACAGACATACACACCCAAAACCCTTATATAAAAAAAAATCGATGTAGATGGGAGGGGGGGAGAGGTCGGCTGGATCAAACAAGTACAGAATTTTCACCCAGGAGACCATTGTTCTTGTCCCATGTGAAAATATATCAACTTTTGTAACGAAACTTCTATGCTAAACAGCAGACATGTAACAGTCTTATGGGATGCACAAACGTAGTTATATTAATCGAAACCATGAACTTTGCCTAAACCTAATCAATTTATTTTGTTGCGCAAGTAAACTAAAAAGTAAACCTACGTTGGAATTTTACTTAAAACGAAACTGGCTGCATGTAATGAGTTAAAAATGACATGCTGTCCCTGCCACACCTGAAACCAACAGTCAAGAGGAACCTAGAGCGTCCGAGTGTGGTATTTGAGAGGTTGACAATTCAGCATTACTGGAATTGTTTTTGCTGTAAAAAGGTTAATATCTACTGTTGCAATGAACACTACAGATTGAAACCAGGATAAATTGAAAAAAAAGTAGTTTCAAGTAGGTCAAAATAGTTTTTGGGGGACTTCCGGTGACATGCTGTGAGGACGCCAAAAACGCCGACCACGCCGCTCCTTCAAACAATTAAGTTCTAGATTGAGTTTTATATCTCCCCTAAATCAGCTCTTTCTGGTGATTTATATCAGTTCGTCAAACTTATGCCGTCTACACTCCGCAGTGCAACAATGGATCCCGAAGCATTAGCGAAAATGATTAGAGACATTGTGCGGGAGGAAATCTCTGCGGCTTTTGACACGAAGCTGAAGCCGATGCAGGAGGAGCTAAGTAAGTTAAATCTTACATTAACAGCATGCAAATCAAAAGTGGAGGACTTGGAAATTTCTACAAATACAATGGAAGAACGCATCCAATCTTTGGAGAAGAGCTACAAAGCTCTGTTGGGAGAGAACGAAGAATTAAAAGAAAAAACACAAGCGCTGGAAAATCACAGCAGGAAGTACAATCTCCGAATTATTGGCCTGCAACAGGGGATAGAGGCAGGTAACCCCACTGCCTTTGTTACCAAGCTTTTGTATGAACTGTTCGGGGAAGAAAAACTGGGCCCGCAACCACTTGTGAGCATGGCGCATCGCACCGGACCAATTGCGCAAAATGAGAGCCGCTGTATGATCACCCGGCTACACAGCTTCGAAGTGAGACGCACCATCCAGCGCCTGGTCGGAGCCATGGGAGGAAAACTAAACTACAGAGGAAGAAGAATTCATATCTACCCTGATATGACCACAGAGCAGCGCAAACAACAGGCGCGTTTTAATGATATCAGGGCGCTATTACGCACAGCCAACCTGAGGCATGGCATGGCTTATCCTGCCAAACTGCTGGTGACTTTCAGGGAGAAAACGTACGCTTTCACTAGAGCTACGGATGCGATGGATTTCTTCGAACAACAGGTGAAACCATCTCTTAATATCCCGACTGACTGAACATTTTCTGTCCTCAGTTATCATGAGGTGCGGATACAAACTTTCTGATTCATGACAGTTGTTGGACATGAGTGATGTCTTCTCTTGTCTCTCTTTTCTTTTTTCTTCCACTCTCCCATCCTCTAACATCAAAGTAGTAACTTTGGTAATAAGATTAGAAATTACGTTTAACTATATTAATGAACTTGGGAGTCACTTATAGAAGCGGCGAGGATGTGTTTTTGTTTTTCTTTCTCCTTCTTAAAGCGTGTTACACATCCGCACAGATGGGGCGGAGTGAGAGGAGTCTGTTCAATAGGGCAATATATTTTCTTTCTGCTACATCTGTATTTTTGATTATATTTGTGTCCTATTGGTGGGTGACCCAGAGGGTCGGGGTGGGGGGATGTACAGGATCTTGTTTATATCTTTGTGAAGAATGGTGCTGGTATGAATTTGGTTTATTAGAATATGGTTGAAACTTATTTTTCATTTATATACTTCCTTTCCCTGAATCCTTCAGTATTGAAAACCACATGGGCAGTTTGAATATATTTTGTTGCAACTTAAAGGGCCTTAATTCCCCTAATAAGAGAGTAGCCTGTTTGGATCTATTAGCAAGAAACAAAATTGATTTAGCTATGTTTCAGGAGACACATTTGCAAAGAGATGATGTTAACAGAATGGAAAATCACTTGTATAAAGTATGTGCTTCCTCTTCTGCTTTAAATAAAACAAAAGGAGTCATTATACTAATTCGTAAAGCACTACGATTTACCATCATTGACAAGGGAGGTGATGAAGATGGTAGAGTTGCTTTTGTTAAGTGTATTTACAATGAAAGGAAACTGGCATTTATCAATATATATGCCCCTAACTCATATGATGATGTTTTTTTTACTCAATTGAATAGTATACTGGCTGAACTTTCTGACTTTGAGGTGGTAATCGGCTCTGACATGAATGCCATATTGGATCACAAATTGGATAAATCAAGTAAATCTGACTCTAATGTACAAGCAACCAAAGCAATACAGCATTTACTCTCTGACTTTAATCCTATGGATGTCTGGCGGTTATACCATCCCACTGCTAAGGAGTATACTTTTTTCTCAAATAGGCATAAAACTTTTACAAGGATAGATTTTATTTTTATGTCTACTCCCCTTATATCTTTGGTTCAAAACATAGAAATAAAGCACATGACCCTAACAGATCACCATGCATATGTATGTCAATTAATGGTCTCAAATTTGTCTAAAAGAGCCACTAGGTGGCGCTTTGATCTAACTTTGTTACAAAATCAAGATTTTTGCGAACAATTTAAATTGGAACTTGTAGAATTTTTGGAGATGAATCGTCACTCTGTGGATGATGCTAGATATCTTTGGGACTCAATAAAAGGCTTCATAAGGAATTATGCCAGTTCATATTCTTCTAGACTCAATAAAGCCCAGCTTAAGAGAATTGGGGAATTAGAGGCCTCAATGACTGACTTAGAACGATCTCAACAAATGCATTTTTCTGAGCAAACAGCCAAGTCATTAACAAAAATAAAAGTAGAACTTAACTTAATATTAACGCAGAGAGCTGAGTTTGTTATACATAAAAATAGAATGAATAACTTTTTTTATGGTAATCGTCCCAGTCGGCTTTTAGCCAATAAAATAAAAACAAATGATCAGCTTACAAATATAGCAATCATTGCATCAGAAACTGGCTCTATGATATCTGATCCTGATTTGATTAATCAAAGATTCTTTAACTTCTATAAAAAGTTGTACACTTCAGATAATATTGCATCAGTTTCAGAGAAGGATAACTATCTCCAGAAATTAAAGCTAACTTCATTATCAAAAGAAGAGGCTTTTATATTAGGGGCCCCTTTATCACTGGATGAACTTAAACAGTCCTTAGAAAAAATGAATAAAGGTAGGTCCCCTGGAATTGATGGCATACATCCTGAGGTCTATTCAAAATTTTGGAGCGTTTTAGGACCACCATTACTGGAGATGTTTAACACAGCTATTCAAAAAGGATGTTTTGGCAGAGATGTAAATACAGCGTTAATAATACTTCTTTCAAAAAAAGATAAGGACCCAACTAATTGCGGTAATTATCGCCCCCTATCGTTACTGAATGCAGACATCAAATTATTTTCAAAGACACTTGCTAGTAGGTTGGAGCTGTATCTGCCAAAATTGATTCATCCAGATCAAAGTGGATTTGTAAAAAAGCGCCTCTCAGCAGACAATTTGCGACGTCTATTGCATATTCTTGATACTTCTGATAATCTATCATCAAGAGCCATCTTGTCAATTGATGCAGAAAAGGCCTTTGATCGCCTTGAGTGGTCTTTTCTATGGTCTGTACTCAATTCCATGGGTTTGGGGTAAAATTTTATTAACATGGTCAAAACTATTTATGCAAATCCTTCAGCTAGTGTAAGTACAGGTAATATACACTCTCCTCCTTTTAAATTAAGCAGGAGCAGTCGGCAGGGAGATCCGATTTCTTCAATGTTGTTTATATTATCATTGGAGCCTTTAGCACAGTCTATTAGGTTATCCCCAAACATTACACCAATAAAAATTAAATCCACTTTGCATCATATATCTTTATTTGCTGATGACGTCCTTTTATTTTTTTCTGATATTAAGTACTCTCTTCCAAGCATCCTTAATATATTCGAACAGTTTAGTTATGTTTCCAGTTATAAGATAAACTGGTCTAAGTCCTCCCTTTTACCATTGAACTCTGCGAGCAAGGACGAATGTACAGATTTCAATATCCCGGTAGTATCTCACTTTAAATACTTAGGAGTAAATGTATATACATCATTACAAAAAACAATCACTAAGAATTATAATAACACCCTAAATATGGTCAAACAAGACCTGGAAAGATGGCAGAAGCTACCTATATTTTTGTCTGGTAGAATTTCAATAATTAAAATGAATGTGCTTCCTAGAGTTAATTTCTGTAGCTATATGCTACCTATGGCACCTCCTCCAAGATATTGGGAGAAAATACATAGCATTATTACAAGGTTTTTATGGAGGGGCAGACGATCAAAAATAAAGTTAACTAATTTACAAAGAAAGAAGGAATTGGGAGGCTTATCAGTTCCTAATTTCAAACTTTACTTTTATGCCCTAACTATCCGTCCTTTGTTAAATTGGTTTAGTGAGAAAACTTCTCCTCCATGGCTTAATATAGAGAAGAATTTGGTGGCACCTGCCTCTTTAAATGATTGTTTGTTTACAGGTCTCTCTGTCAATAAATGTAAACTGGAGTATGGTTCAGTAATAGCCAGTGCAATTCAAAATTTCAGGAAAATAGAAAGAATATATAATTGGACATCTAAATGGCATGCAAGTACTCCACTATTCTATAACATCCTTCTTAAGTCTGGTGGGGAGCACTTTATCTCACCTCAGTGGTCTAAAGCAGGAATCCACAGTTTAGGAGACATTATGAATGACGATGGGTTAAGAAGTTTTCAGGATTTGAGTGAAACATTTAAACTGTCATCAAATTCCTTCTTTTTATATTTACAATTACGTTCTGCCTTAAGAGCAGCAGGTATTTTGACAGATAGGAAACCTCTTTATCATCCAATAATGGAATTATTTAAGAAAATGTCAGGGCTACCTAAAGGACATGTTTCAGTAATCTATAATAGTTTGTTGGAACATATGCAGACCCCTTTAGCGATAACTAATGTGTGGAATAAGGACTGCCCTGAATCATCTATAGACTGGAATAGAGTTTGGAGGAATAATGCGTACTCCTCACAAAATCTAAATAATAAATTAACCAATCTCAACTTCTTATATCGCACTTATTTAACACCAAAACGGCGCTTCCTGATTAAGTTATCTCCTTCTCCAAATTGTAATCTATGTGACTTGAATCAAATAGGGACCTTTTTGCATATCATGTGGGAGTGTCCACCAGTTCAAAATTTTTGGCAACAAATAGTAAAACATCTGTACAATGCACTCGGCTTAGAGTTTGACCTCTCCCCAAAATGTATGCTTCTAAATGATGATTCTGGGCAAAACCTTAACCATACGCAAAGGCTGCTGTGGCTTTCTGCTTGTACAGTGGCTAAAAAGATGTTAGCGGTTAGGTGGCAACCACCGCATGCACTTCCTATATTTCAATGGACTTACTCTTTAATAGAGTTGTTATCCCTGGAGCTCTCTGTTGCAAAAATGAATGGAGCAGGTCAGAGGGTGCTCCATGCAAGGAAGGAGGCACTCGAGCTAGCTCGAGCTATGATTTAAACTTTTATTATTATTTAATATTTTTATGTATCTATCTGAAATATCCAGCACGGTTTGAAAATGAGAGAAGGACCTGTGCGAGGGGTTTGGGGAGGGTTAAGGGGTTAAATAATGTGCAGGTGTTGTGTGTTGTTGTTTTTTCATTGCTTTAGTTATGATTTGTCTCTGCCAATTGTACATAGTAACGATATTAATTTGTCTAATGGTTGGGGTGTGTTCATGTTCTTGGGTATGATTATGGTTACTCGTCTATGTATGTGTGTATATATATGAGTGTGTCTATGTGTATATGTATATGTATGTGTTGCACCTGTATAAATAAAAAAAAAGAAAAAAAAAAAAAAAAAAAAAGAAAGATACTAGATGATTAATAAGTGAAAAAAAAAAAAAAAAAAAAATAGTTTTTGAAAAAATAATAAAACAGTTAGCTTAAAAACGGTCTCTGGTGTCAAATTTGAATGAGGTGGAAATGAAAATTGTCCCATGAACCACAGTAAAAACATCTAATGATGTATGATGAGATTGATGTTCTAATTTTTTTTAAACCTCCTCCCTTCTCAAAGGGCCCATTAGCTCTTGTGCACATCTAAATGTGATGTGATTATCGTGAGTAGCTGCAGGGCTTGGTCTGGGTAATGCTGCTGTTCCACAGGCAGCCTCATGCAGATAACCAGGGAGGGTGAACAGCATTACACAAATACGCAAGCAGCACTAAAGACTGCTGGATGGTTTCAAGCCAATGTAAACGTCCGGTCCAGTCGATACCAGCCCCGTATTGACATGTTCCCGTCTCCCTGCTGATCTCCTCCTTGTTAACTGTGTTGACGCTGCTCTGGGTGAGGTGAGAGAGAGTACACGTGGAGGAATCAGTACACAATATTTTTCTCAAAAAGAAAAAGAAATGCATAGTTGGGAGGCTGTTTTTTTTTTTTTTTTTGCTCTTTTTATCTTGAGGAGGCAGGAAAATCTGAAGAATTAGAGCAGCACTCCACAACTTCAAAACACTTTTTAGAGGAGTTCACAGCAGAGAAACATGTTTTGCCTGCAAGGGTTATCAAACATTTAGTTTTGCAGATGTTAGACTGAGGATATACATTTTAAATTGAGTATCAAACAACGAGGAGGCACTGAAACAGAAGCGGTACTGATATTTACATTTAAAAGCAAAATTACTTTAGAAGAGGGCAGTTCTTTTGAAGCCATTCTATTGTTAAGCATGGAAGAGGATTAGGGCCACATGGGAATTTTTTTAGTTCTAAATTCAATGTCTTAATAATTTCAGAATTGATTATGAACTCATAACAATATAAATATACAGTTTAAATAAGATCCTTTTTCATCATGACAAAAGCAGGAGAATTTATTGTAGAAATTGCCTTGATTCTATACCACGTTGAGAATGGAGCTATGAAAATGTTTGAATTACATTGCGGGAAGCCTTATTTCTTTGGAGGCAGGATAAATGAAAACTAGGGTTTAGGGTACATATGGACCTACATACATGAAGATGATTGCCTAATATCAAAGACACAGTATGCTAGTAATACAATACACAGAGAATATTTAGCCTGGGACTACGAAGAAAGAGAATAATTCAACATTGCAATGTTGAATTATTTGTATCTCTCTTCACCGAGAAACCGTTTGTGCGCCTTGTGTTAAACAGACCGGACTGAGGTTGCATCCCACAACAATAAGAAAAATGCCAGCAGCCTCAAATGTTGGTTTTACAGTAAAAAAAAATTCCGACCACAAAAGCTAACGCCCCTCCTCCGTGACCTCCACTGGCTCCCTGTTGCAGCACGCATCCAAATTGCAGGCTGCAATTGGATGATCCAATTCAAGACGATGGCACTGGCCTTTCAAGGCCATCAATGGAACAGCACCCATCTACCTTCAAACACTGGTCAAACCACACGCCCCGAAGCGAGCACTTCCCTCCTCTACTTCAGCTGGCCGGCTGGTACCACCATCGTTGAAATCAAACAAATGTCGGTCAGCAAAGTCCAGACTCTTCTCTGTTCTGGCGCCTCAGTGGTGGAACGAACTCCCGACCAATGTCAGGAAAGCAGAATAATTTGCCATCTTCCAAAAAAGGCTAAAGACTCACCTGTTCAGACTTCACCTGTTCAGACTTCACCTAGACTCTGCATAGCATGACCCACTAAAAAAAAACCTTACCTATAGCACTTTGATCATAGCACTGTTGTTCTTAAGGTATGTTTGCAGAACAGCTACTACTTTACTCAGACGAGGATCTAACACTTGTTCTAATTTTAGCTCTTACTTTATCTGCAATGATATGTTGGGGTTTCTTTGTTTCTTACTTTTGACAAATGTACTTATTGTAAGTCGCTTTGGGCAAAAGTGTCCGCTAAATGACCTAAATGTAAATGTAAATGCCACCTGCAGTAATGTTGCAATGAAAACTGTTATACACTCATAAACATGCAATGACAAGTGCTATTTTATTAGCCTGTTATTGATTTCAGGAACAGGAACATGCATTACACTTAAAACAAGGGTACCAAAAATGAGTTTGATTCAGAGCTGGCGGAATGTGGTGTTGTCTGTTTGACACGACTGACAGTGAACTGAAACTCAAGTGAAATTTGCAGATTAGTACAACTGTTGCCGAGAATAGAACAGAATGCAGATTAAAAGGGGGAATGAGATTGTTGTCTCAGACAGGGATTTTTCTCAGGATCCCAGCATGCATTTTGTGAATCAGAAGTAGAAATCTACTTTGTAGCAGGTAATGTCTCCCAGCTCTCTCTCTCTGAATCATTCGCTTTCTCTGCCCCAGCAGACTCACCACGCCTCCAGCTTGTAAGAGAGCTCGCTGGTTAGGCGTGGCGATATTTTACTCTTTCATGCTTCATTTCAAATTTACATCATTACAGCCATCGGCTGTCCTCAGGCAGCAGCTGTGAAAAGATTTCAACCACAATAAAAATCTCATTCAGCCATGGCCACAGAAGAGCCTTAATATAGCCTCTTATCCACAGTTGTGCTCAATCTGTGAGTGCCAAAGCTTGTTTTCACACATCAACTCCCACTCGCACTGCTGCTGATATTCAGTCTAGCTTTCTCATTGGTCACGTCCTCCCGCGGCGCTCCGGGAACAATAGGCAGACAATAAAACACATCATGTTACAACCAAAAACACGCCGTGCCAACGTCTGTTCAAACATTTAAAAATGGCTGCTGTGTGTTTTCTTGACAAGTGACCTTTTCATCACTCTTTACGTCAAAATTGTGAGTGGTACAAGAGCATCATCAAAGTCCAATCCGCTCGATCAAAATGTCTACTGCGCACACAAAATGTCTTAATAGTCATTTACAGTTATCTATACTGAATGCTTCCAACGGTATAAGCCATTTTAATCCACGATTACCCAGTCCTGGTATAAACTACATATTCTGCCCCACAGTGAAGAGTCATCAGTGTGTTCCCTCCCTGGGGTTTGATGAGCACTGCAGCATCTACAGACCACTAAATCTTCCACTGAACACATGCAGTCCTGTTGAAACCAGAGCCGGAGCTACTCTTTTATTCTCAGTCTTTTACACTGGCAGCCTTAAGGACAGCACTGATATTCGCCAGTAACTAGACCTGACCTGTCTCTTAATAGACTAATCACTGATGATGATGATACCATGCAGCTCTGTTCTGCTTGGTAACAATAGGCTAATATCGCTACAATGCTACCAAGGCCTTTAGCTACTAAGATTACTTTAACACTTAGCTGTAAAGTTGACCTTGAATTATGAAGCTAACTTTGTTGACAGCTTTACATCAGAAACCAGATGGATCCAGATCCAGTTGGTTGCTGCTTGCAGTGCCGCTCTGCCTCTTGTGTTCGTCAGATCCACCCGTCGCTCCTCCGTAGTCCATATACGGTTACTTCAGTTCACTGGGTACACATTCAGAGACACCGACGGCTAAAATTCAAGATAGTGTTGGCCAAAATCCCAGCTCAAGGCTTCAAAAGCGTAGTCCACAAACCAATGGCTGACGACTACGTCCACTTCTTATTTACAGTGTTTATGACAGACTACACGCTGTCACAGCTGGTAACCGTGGCGCATCATAACACCGGTTTATGAAAAACATTAATAAATGTAATCTTAGAAGAAGATAGAATAAACATCTACACATCTTTGTAAAAATACAATCAAGGGCTGAAGTTTCAGAACAAAGAACGAAGCAAAGTGAGTCAACAAAAAGTGATTGTTACACCGATCATGAAGCCAGTATTTAATGCATTCCTCCCCCGCCCGTCCACCATGATTTGCAAGCCCCGGCATTGTCAGTGTGTGTCGACTGTGTCAGAAAGTCCTGAGATTTAATAAACAACTCATTGGGTTTCATTCCCCAGTCTGGGATCACACTGATGAGAACTCTCCAGGACTACATTAAAGCTCCCCCATCAATTTCATTCATCCTCCCCCCCCATCTATTTATTCACGTGAGGGGAGCGATGAGAGATGATCACAGCATCAACTCTGCAGTCACGGATGGCTCCACGGTGCGTCCAGAGCTGTGGGATTACTGTGGCTGCATAATTACTGACTAGCCAATGATTTACTGTGCAAGAACACAATGGTAAAACAATCCACACCAAGTGGAAACATATGGTCTATGAGCAACCCAGATACACCACTCAGAGACGGGTAGGTTTAGGCATGTTTACTTCATCAAATACATGTCAATTATATTTATATTGCCCAATATCACAAGTCACAATTTTGCTTCTAAAGGCTTGACGATCTGCTTAGCATAAGACATCTTCTGTCCTTAGACCCTGAATTCACATCATAAAAATCTCAGGAAGAGGAACAGGCTTGTTGCAGCTGGGACCCCTAAACTGGAACAGGCTTGGGCAAACCACGCCTCTGCGAGCCACGTCTTCTCCTTAGAGTAGACAGCAGGCTAGTCGACTGGCGGCTAGCCAACTGGAAGGTATGAGGTTCAGGTTCCCAGAAACGGGTTAGGGACTGTAGCAGGCTGGGCTGCAGATTGGAGGTTTGCTGACTGTGGTGGTTGGGGGTCAGGGGTAGCCAGGAAGTCCTTGGCTCATTCCGTAAAGGAGCTCCTAAGCCATGGCCTCGAGAAAATCTCCCTCCACGGACTCCCCTCCTAAAAGATAGAACATTTTATACTCTCCTTGGAGGCAAAGGAGAGTCAATGGAGCCAATCCCAGCTGACATTGCGACAGACAACCATTCACGCTCACATTCACACCGACAGGTAATTTAGAGTCTGCATGTCTTTGGACTGTGGGAGGAAGCCGGAGAACCCAGAGAGAACCCACGCTTACACAGGGAGAACATGCAAACTCCACACAGAAGGAACCCGAACTGGGAATCGAAACCCTCTTGCTGTGAGGACAGTGCTACCTACTGTACCACCGCGCAGCCTGGAGTTGGGCCCCATTAACCAAAAAACAGAACACCAGTATTGCAAGGCAGCAACGGTGGTGGCAACACCTCGCTGCCTGAGAGCACCTTCAAAGGTTTAGACATTAACCACTGTTGGGCAGTAATGCATTATTGAGGAACATGTTACAGTAATGATTTTTTGACAGTGGTACTTTGAGCTGACAATGACAACATACTAGATATTGGAACCCTTTTGGACCACTTTTACAATTCATCATATGAGAACTGTACAATATGTGCTGACAATCCATTCAATAAAACACAAATGTCAACATCATGGTCGCGCTAGAGGCAAAGCCAGGGGCTCACTAAAGGAGTTGGAATTCATCACCTGGGGACAACTAATGCCTGTACACTACGTCATGGCAAATTGGAATGACCATATGGATTGACTTTAGCATCAAATGTTGAGAGGTTGGCAGAAGTGAGGATGGAGATGGAAGTAGCTGTGATGGTTCATTAACTGAGGACCACCTTAACCACACTGCACTGTATATCAGGAGCAGTTCTAGGGCTGTTAGCAAACATGTTGCATTGTTGACTGAGTATAATATATCGAATTCATATTTTCTTATATTGTACATATCTTTTGGCTTTTAGAGACACCTTAAAGAGGCGGTGTGTAGGAATGACTCCCATCTAGTGGTGAAATTGTATTTTGCATTCAAATGAATAGTGCTCTCTAGCGCATCGCTTTGTTGCAACTACAGTAGCCGTTATGTACCAAGAAGCAACATGTCATCCAACACCACTTCACCAGTATTCTTTCAGGTGATGAGGTTGATATTTCAAACAAACAAATGTGTGAGCATGTAGAAGTAATTACTCCTCCAGCAAGATAGTGATTTAGGTTGCCATGTCTTATTGGTTTATTTTTAGTAGCCTTCCATTACTGTCGTAGCCTATAGCATCAGCTAACAAGACACACAACAAACACAAACAAATGTTACTAAAGTGCTTATATTGCTCTACAACACTGACTGTAAAAGGCAAGAGGTCGTGTCTGGGATGTCCACCATGGGTGGATTAAAAACTCCGTAAAAGTTGTTCTCCGGTAGTTCCGGGGGGTTGGGGGTAGACGTGGCGCACCGTTGTCTCAGATAATGCATCAGGGACGGATAAAAACTCGACATGGAAGCCTCCTGAGGACTTACCCGTCCAATGTAAATACAGATAAGAAATTTGCTCATTAGGATAAATCAGATTATTGGCATACACTTATGAGGACATATTTATGAATGAAGACATTGATTTTAGCTAACAAATGACTTAAAACGTTACACACAGTGCCTTTAAAGATTAAAGGGGGCTCCGCTCTGCTGTAAGAATACTATTGATCCCTACACTTAAGCCTGGGGGATAATTCAACATGATAATTTCAAAGGAACCTATCATTATGAAATCTATCAAAATATAGTGATACACAATTATGTCACCTAAATTGATAATAAATAGCATGTTAACAGAATTGATCAGAAAATCTCAGTACATTTCATTTATCAAGTATTTAATTAACAAAATAGAATACAGGCTATTTATTGAATTAACACAAAACCTGCTGTAATGTGATATTGTTATCAAGATACGAAATGAACCATTTCGGGATAGAAGATTTGGCCACATTGTCCAGCCCTTCCCCCAATTTCCACGGCATCGTCTCCGCTGCGTTGCGTCTCCGCCACGCCAGTGGAGCAGATACGTTTCACTTTAGTCTATGGGTCAATCCCCACCAGGTCCGCTGCGCTGCGTGTCCGCTGCGTGTCGTGTCCGCAGCTCTCTGCAACAAATACGGAGGACTTCTATTTCTGGCGGATGCCGGACCACGGCGCAGCAATTCAGCACAGATATAATATAGCGAAACAGGAAGTTCGGTACATACTCAACAATAAAACATCCGGTTACTTTTCAAAATAAAACACTTGTGTTAATAAAACCTCTTGACGACGGATCATATTTCAGTTAACTACGTCACAAAAGCGTCAGAATGGGCGGGGCCAGGTACGGAGTCAACAGGTCAGAGGTTTTTCAGACTTCTTTAATTGCAGTCTCGCACGATTACGTAATTATCGCGAGAACTCCCCGGTCTCGCGACGTCACAGTCGTTCTACCGGACTGCGGCGTGGCAAACTCAAACGCATCCTGTGGGGATTGGCGGACGGCGGACCGAAGCCGGATCGGAGATGCACCGCAGCGGAGACGTATGCAGTGGAAATTGGGGGTTACACTACACACAAAGTTCAGATATTTCTTATTTGGGGACACCAGAATTTTGGAAATCAAACAAATCAGAGCCCAATACCAAATCCAAGCTGTTTTTATCCTCGTCTACAGTATGTGTGAAAATAAAACAGTGTGGGTGGGAACTTCTATTGAAACCAATATCAGCTTTCTTTTAAAAAAAAGTTTTTTCTTGTGCTTAGTTTGTGGAATTCATATCATTTTTTCATAGCCTAGAAAATAACTGCTCATCAAAGAGCAACTGCGCTCACAGCGAAAACCGTGGAAGCACCCAAGTTTTGGGAGAAGAAAACATTCAAACAACAATAATTCTAAATATTTTTAAGTACATTAAAGGAATAGTTCAACATAAGACCTATTTTCCAACTCAGCCGGTGTGTTCGAGATGTCTGGAGACGTTTTCGAGAAATTTCATTCAGTTCTTCTAGTTGCCGAGTTTGCTTGTGCTATGGCTAGCGCAAGTCAATCGTTCTAGTTAGCATGGCATTAAAAACAGTCTTGCCCACTCCACAGTGCACCCGAGGCAAATCAATTAAAACACTAGACTGTCGATGTACATATCTGTATTGATAGAATAATATTTGAAACAAAACTAACCTTGCATCGCATGAATCATCCATTTTTTGAGGGACTAGTTTCTCAGCAGCAGCGGAATTTTACTTTGCTCTGTCGGACTCAAAACTCTAAGATGCGCTGCTCGGAATCCTGCTGGTAAATACAGACGCGTTGCTGGGGATTCCCTCCTGGCACCACCAGTCTCCGTTTGTTCGGTCCTGGTTCTCAGCTCCAGCGGGGGCTATCTCGGTCTCCACTGACGCTCGTTCACGTTCTGCCCTCTGAGCATCCCTCTCGCGCAATTCTTCCTCTGTATATTCAGGCTCGTACAGGTACGGTTGGGTTTGGGTGGAAAAAAACTCCTCATCAGAGTCTTCAAAAGTTTCAGTATATTCTCCAAAAGTGGCCATTTCTGTGAGATTGAAGAAACTAGCACTGCAGGCTACTCTGCGTCTGTAGCAATGACAGCAGGTAAACAAACTATTATAGAACCGGTAACTTATAAGTGCTAGGTGATATCAGTCCGCCGCTGCCATAGCCTACTAGGAAGTATGACACACTGCTGCTGCTGCTGAGACATAAATCCTTGAAAATGCAAGGTTGGTTTTATTTCAAACATTCTATCAACACAGATATGTACATCGATAGTCTGCCATTAAAATTGATTTGCCTCGGGTGCACTGTGGAGTGGGTATGAGTGTTTTTAATGCCATGCTAACTAGAACGATTGACTTGCGCTAGCCATAGCACAAGTAAACTTGGCAACTAGAAGAACTGAATGAAATTTCTTGAAAACGTCTCCAGAGGTCTCGAACACACCGGCTGCGTTGGAAAATAGGTCTTATGTCCAAAATTCCGAACTATCCCTTTAAGTAGCAGACAGATGCACACAGATGAAATAAAGTTATAATTATGGTTAACATGGAAACAGTGCAGTGACTTTCATGAACATAAATATACCTTGTGTCTGTAAATATCTACTGAATGTATCTCCAGTCTTTGGAGAGGTATAGGTGCAGGTAATGCTGGGATTTATTTGCTGCATCTGTGTGTATACCCAGAGCGCCGGGTGGGCGGGTAGATAGGCAGGGACGACTGGGTCATTTCTGGACTGTGACAGTCAGTGAGGAAACTGCACTGATGGATGTGCTGCTGATTGTCCAGACCGGTCCACAACGCTCAAAACACTGTCGCATAGATGCATTTGTCTTACTGTACTTGTTAGGACTGCCCTTCTATTACAACTTTACCATACAATTTAATGTAGCTGTAAGGAAGACATGTCTTTTCTTTCCCAATGTAGACCCAATCCTAAATAAACTTTATAAAAAAAAACTTAAACTCACTTTCAGGCACTAAAGGTATTAACATATCAGAGCAACCCATTCTGCACACTGTGATTGGTTGGTGGAAATGTGAAAAGTGCCTAAAGTCTCTACTGGCCATCAAGTCTGATTGCATGGAATTCTATGAGAAAATTACCCTACTTCTGACTTGATTTAATATCTCAGAAAACATTGTAAACATGAGTTTATGGTGTCAATCACTAGTTTCAAGTCTCTTTCAATACAGAATGATGTTCATTTAAGAAATAATGGTCCATTTAAAGTCAAATAAACTATAAAGCAAGGTGTGTTTTAGGGCATGGCTACCTTGTGATTGCCAGGAAGCTGGAATGAACTCAGACAAAATAAATGGCTTCTCTTTGCTGACAGTCCATGGCATTTTACCTGTAAGAATAAGCAGAAAAGCACAACCACAGTGAATCATTTATCATGCTGTTAGCCAGAGTGTCACTGCTATGTGATTTGATTAGATTTAGTGGAGTTGTATTGATGCCTGTGGGACAAGTGAGCTCATGAAAACTGTAGAAAAAAAGTGTAGAGCAGAGGAAACAGAATGTGAATAAGAACAGAAGAGATGAGGGTTGAAATGTACACAAAGTAGTCAAACCCTCTGTTCTAAAGCTTACTTTTCAGGAAATTAAGAAACAATTGAACACTGCAATCATCAAAGGTGTCTTTATTTTTAAGTTGTTTTTTATTTTTGCTTTTTTATTGAGAGAGGAGAGTGTGAGAGTGAAAGGGGGGAAAGAGAGGGGTACAACATGCAGAAAGGGCCGGCGGCCGGATTGAAGGTCAATGTAAGGAACAACTTTTCTTTTTACTTTTCAGTCCGAGGTTGCATCTTGGATGACATGATAAGTAAATCCAACATTGTCTTAAACTTGCATTCTGTCCAAATCCCCATCAGGGACATTATGACCCTTCTTCTCACTTGATTTATTATCTCAGTAAACATTGTAAACATGAGTTCATGATCTCAATTGCTATTTTCAAAACTTCTTCAATACAGCATGTTCATTTTGTAAATTCTGGTCCCATTTAGAAGTCTTAGCTGACTTGTGATGGAGAGGCCGCAACCATGGCGTCAGTGTCGCTACCATGCTACCAATGCAATACGCTGCTAAGATTACACTTAGCTGTAAAGTTTACCTGGAATTAAGCAAACTTTAATAACAGCTTTGCACCAGAAGCCAGATGGAGCCAGATCCAGTAAGGTTGCTGCTTGGGGATCCACCTGTCACTCCTCCACAGTCCAAATATGGTCACTTATGTTCACTGTTTGCTAAAAATCCAATGGTGATGGCCAAAATGCAAAATTTGAGGATTCTTAACACTCCAAAAAAACAATGGGTGATATCATGATGAATACATTCATTTCTCATATACAGTCTATAGAAGACACACAGACTCAAGTGGTGAAAACACTTTAAGCCACCCTCTCATGGCTGGTAATACCAGGGTAGCACCAAGTCAATATGTGCATTATCAAAACAAAGTTTAAGAATTGTGAAAACTAAAAAAAAATGTTCCCACTTTTTCTTCTTAAGGAGTTCCTCCAGAGTATGCGTAGCCATCTGTTGTCTGTATTGAAGTTTCAAATGCTCTGATTGAACAAAGAGGTGTAAAGAAGTGGATTAAAAAGCTTCTGTGCAGAAGCACATGCTTTACAAATCTGTTTCTATTTAACAGCTACCGTTATAATTGAATTCTCCTGCTTTAAAGACCCTGAGAGCTTGTGTATTTACATTTACACTACCCATGCATTTACTCCTCTTTCTTTATATCAAAGAATAAAATAGTACCCATCCTTCCCCTCATCTCCTCCTCTCCTCCATCCGCATCTCTCCGTGGAGATCAACACCTGCCCTCTCCTTCACTAGCTGCAGATTGCTTTCTTTTGTTGAGGGCCCCTCAGGTCCAAGCCAGCGTCTGAGGTGAAGATGAATGGAGGGAAGGCAAAAGAGGGGTGAATAAAATATTGACAAAATGAGAAAAATGAGAGACACTCTGAGTCATAAAGTGTGCCAGGCATGGACAAGAGAATCAGTGGAGTTTGTTATATGTATGTGATGAAGGAACCTTTCAAGACTCTGGAAGTGGAAGTCAGGCTCCAGGTTCAGTGCAATTACTGTATTACCTACAAATGTGTTTGGGAATATGTACAATATCATGTGAAAGGGTAAGTCACTTTAAGTGGAAATGCCTTGATAACCCTTAGGGTCATATTGGGCACCTATAAAACAAAACCCGCCAAAATAACTGTCCACTGCTCAATTATTCAATTTCAACAGTACAGAAGCTAAAGACACTGTAATACTTTGTATGCATTTGTATTATTGCATTATTGCATACAACATACTCTCTCCTTGAAAGTCACATTTCCCACATAGTTCTGCAAATATTTCTGAATAAAAAACTTTTTTTTAAACAAATGAAGATATTCCATCCACAGAAAGAGTCAGCTTTTATATTGGAATGGATATATAAAGTAAAAAAATACATATTTACTTATTTTCATTACTGTGACGTGCAGTTATAGATAAATAGAATCTGTAGTAGTTGCTTGTATGATGTCAATATAAGATCATTTTTACTGTCTGTTTTGGCTGTAAACCAACATAACATAGGCACCAAAACAGGTCTGCATTTTTTCAATACTATGGTACATCAGCACCATTAGAAACCTGCAGTCTGTCAGCCCTGCATGTCCATTGTAGAAAACATCTGATCTTTGATCAGCCCGGCTAATCTCAATGGATGGTTCCCAGGTAAAAGTGTGTTCTTATGAAAGTAAACAAAAAATAAATAAATACATGAATAACAGCCCGTGGTTGTAACCTAGTGGAGAGCATGTCTTCAGAAGCCTTAGTGGTGAGTTGAAGGCAGAGTGCAACAAAGTGTATACCCGCCAGGCATGTCACAGAGAGTTCAGGAAAGAAGCCTTGCTGCTTGCCAAAGTTTGTGCCTTCCCCATTTGTACCGGCTGAGCTGAGCTGGCCTCTCTGCTCAGCGGTGCCAGTTTTTACCAGAAGCCCAAAGATGGAGGCAGGAAAGCCTCAGATTCACAAGCAGTTTCGTGTCACTTCTAACTCAACATATATGGAAGTAAAAGTGCCGTTCTCCACAAGTCAGAACTTGAATAGGTCACATATGAAAACAGAAACATCCAAAAATGAACATATCTAAAAACAGATTTAAAGGGGAAGTGCTGGAGCTTTTGTGTGAAATTAGTTCCCAAGCTTCAATTCTGATACTCATAAAAAAAATAAAGAAGTGCATTTGAGAGAACAATTTTGTGCGATCTGGTTGTGTTCTTGGGGGAAGCATCCGGAGTGAATTCAATGTCCTGGGGGCTCAGGGGAAACACTCAGTGTTGCACACCTTCCTCGGGTGCTCCAGAGTCTGACGCCTGACAACAGTGCAAAGAGGTGATGGAAGGCGTCTGACATTATTATTGTGGGTTTTCTGACACTCTTGAGACAACCTTTTCTGAGCCAGAGTCGCCTTATTGTGCTGGATTCCGGTCAGATGACATTGATAATAACCATTGAGTATAACTTTACAGAAATAGACAATCTTCTCACAGATGATCTTGTTTACTTATGTATGTCATATAGAGGCATCAGTATTACATTGAGAGAGTTTCATAGCCACTTAACAGTTCCTCACGGTAACTTCAAGCAACTGCTATAAGGGCCTAAATATAAGATTTGGGAAGGTATGGGCAGTGCTATATTACAGAGCGGTGTGAATAATTGAAGGAGGGATTCTGTCGAGGCCAGCAAAATCAAAACACATTCTCTTGCCTTAACTTTCAATTAAATTGCTGATTCTAATTATCCACCTGGCGGATCAGTCTGATACTCAATGTGCCATTTCTAAAGGCGGAATGATTCGAATTTTCCTTAAAAAACAATGAAAGGAACTCACACATGAATAATCCCTCTCACTCATCACTTAGGACCCATTAGAAGTGTGTGGTGGTGTCTGTAGCTATAGAGATCCTGCCCTCTGCTTGTATTTGTTATGTTGTCGAGTGTAGGGGCCACAGCCCCACGATTCTCGGATGTGACTTCTCAATGAACGAAAGATGAACTATTCACCTTTAGAAGATATACAGACAAAGGTCCCCTCGCAGCAGATGAGTAAACATTCTCCTTCAGGTCACTGGACCACTTGGAGGAAGTGTGAGTCCTCTTTATGGCTCGGTTAGAGGATTTACGAACCCTTAAATCAGAGAATCTACAAGTTCTCCTCGCACCCCCGAACGAGGAGGACCAGACCTTCAGAGTCACCAGACTTTGAGGCACCTAAAAACACCTTTGTTTGACAGAGAGCCTCGATTGAAGTATAAGGATAAACACCTTATCTCTTCCTCACCATTTGCTCCTAAGTCATGTTGAAGACCCCTTCCTCCCCTCTGGGAGTCATAAACTAATGACCTGGTCTGCTGGGATGCAGAGAGAGGTCACATGAACTCTGCAGGAAATCATGTTCACATTTTGACCAATCCAAGAAAAGGATGAGATATGTGTTCAACATTAGTTTAAAACCATCCATAATAATAATTCACTAGCAAGGACCACACCGTCAACGAGATGCGTTTAAGGATTTATTATTATTGACAAAGAGAATGAATTGCGAAGATCTTGGTTCTTGAGCGTTTGAGTGCGTTGTGGGGATTCTTGTAGAGAATCCGCCGCCGCTCCCGGGCAGCGACCTACGAAGGAGAGGATAGAAAGAAGAAATGGGAAGAGAAATGGGGTGGGGGGGAGGGGCGCAGAATACGAGAGCGAAGCGGAGGAGAGGGTCAGGTGGCTATTTATAGAGATGCGGTAGTTGGCGCTGTTGAGGTGTGGACCTGCTCCCGAAACTTCGCCAATTAGGCTTCAATTCACTAGCAAGGACCACACCGTCAACGAGATGCGTTTAAGGATTTATTATTATTGACAAAGAGAATGAATTGCGAAGATCTTGGTTCTTGAGCGTTTGAGTGCATTGTGGGGATTCTTGTAGAGAATCCGCCGCCGCTCCCGGGCAGCGACGGACCCCCAAAAACCTCCAATTACTTAAGAAGAGATTGAACGGATTTGAGATCTTTGGGATCTGAACGGATGTAGCGGTCATACATTTGGGAGGACCGGCGGCCCACGGGACGTATGAAGTGTTCTGGGATGCCACTACGGGAGGCCGAAGTGGCCGCTCCGATTCTGAAGGGGTGCCCGGAGTAGTTGTCGGGCCAAATACCAGGCAATGAGAGCATGAGGCGAAAGTGATGGTAGGGCTAGAATCGTGATCTGTCATGTTGTGCAATGAGGTTTGCGGAATTGCGAAAGTTTGCGAGGTTTTCGAAGGGATTCAGTGGTGATTGGACCTTGAAGAAGGAGACGGGCGTGGGCGGACCGAATTGATTGGTTTTGCTTAGCTGTAAGTGGAGCACCATGATGTCGTCTGAAAAGCGAGACAAGTCGAAAATGCCATCATGACGGCTTGAGTCGAAGCGAATGGTTGAGGAGGTGAATGCGGAGCATCTGAGGAAACCAACGAGGCGAGCAAGAACATGGCTTCCGAGGTTGGGCGACTTGAGGAGCGCCGGACCTGGAACGGATCGTGCGGAGGCAGGTGGACTGTCGACAGTAAGTCGACAGTAAGAGGAAGACGACAAGGGTTTGTGGCTGGCTCTTGGCGTGGGAGTCCTTTAATGAGGGAAGTTATCTGGGGATGGCTGGTGGCCAGGCCCGAACTGCCAGTTATTAGCTTGGAGAAGAAGCTGGTAGCGCTAAGGTACGCTGTGATGGTGTGTGTTTGGATTGCCCTGATGGAATGGGCGTAAGTAATGAAAGAGTCAAGGTGATAAGATCGAACGACGGAAAGGTTGCGTTGTATTGGTCGTGGAAGAGGTGGAAGCTTTTCCGAGTTGTCAAGTAGGACGACGGGGTTGAGGGTGATATGGAGGAATGGCTTTGGAAAGGTATCGGCGTGAGGTGCCAAGCTTCGGAACAAGCAGGAAAGAGAGTCAGCGATAGTGTTTGTTTGACCGTGAGCTGCGCGGAGAACATATTGATGTGTAACGGAGTGCCGGATGGGGCTCTGTATGAATTGCATGATGGATGGGGAGTTGGAGCGTCCTTGTTAATCATGTCGACGACTGCAAGGTTATCTGAGTATATGTGGATGGACTTGCGGGACTATTTGTGTCCCCGCAAGATGGCGGTGACTAATATAGGGTAGAACCATCTTCCGTTGTAGAAGCCCCCAAAAAGGACTGAAGGAGAAGCGTCAATGTACAGATGAATGTCATGTGGGTGAGTCCGTTGGTCGTCGTAGAAGAAAGTGATTTCGTTCCGATTAGTGAGAAGGTTGAGCCGCAGACAGAGTTTGGCGAGGAGGGGCCCTCTGTTTTCTCTGCAGATGATGTAACTCCGAGGTCGGAGAAGACTGAAGTCGGAGTGGCCAGGCCAGAGGCGGGTGGTGATGACGGGGGGGGCGAATGATGGAAGACGTATGGAATCCCGGTTGTTGGACAGGATCCAACAGAGGGCTTTCGACAAGTGGTCGAAGAGTTTGGGGCTGCTTGCAGCCGAAGGTGAGCCTGACGGCAAAGTAATATGCACCACGTTTGTGGACACCGAAGAAGGCCGGAAGTCGGGGTAGATAGGGGGACTTTGAAGGCGCTGGTGATGTTGGTTTTTTGAGAGCCGCGACCCTTTGCCGGCGAGTTTAATAAGGGCGATGGCATGGTTCATGGTGGCGTAGTGATGTTGGTTTTTGAGAGAAAATTCTTTGCTCGGGATCAAGCTATTGGTGCTGGGAATAGTACTGCCATGGGGTGCTAAAAGATCGATAATGGTGCGTTTCTTGCCGGAGTATTTCCTGGTTGCGATACTGATGCGATACTGATGCTGATGCGGAGTTAGGAAATGGAGGATGGAAGACATGGAACCTTCCTTAACTTCTTTAGCGAGAAGAGGCTGGGTGAGATGGGGCACCGCAAAGGGAGCATGTGAGGGCTGTGCGGGCGGCGAAGAAGCGGCAGTAAATCTCGTTCTCGAGAGCGCCCCAGTAGGTGGCCTCGTTAAACTGTGAGAGGCGGGCTGCAACTTCGGGGGCGAAGTGTGTGTGGTATTGATAGAAACCATGCTGCTAAAGCGGAGGGCCAGATTAAGAATAGTGGACAAGTAATCGTCCAGTTCATTGCGTTGCGTGGGGTGTTTGGAACAGAGAGCGTCTCTGTAAAGGGAGAAGGCGCAAGCGAACTCTGTAGGCGTAAGCTCTCTGGAACGTGTGGGTGCTCTCACTTTAGAGTGGGGGCACCCTCGTATCCTTCAATAAATCTGTCTGCGGGTGGTTGATGGAGGGAAGGCGAGATAGGGAGTGCGACGTCGATGTAGTTAGTGCATCCCGGCACTGGCATCTTGGTGCCAGGAGCCCGGGCTGAAGCGCGCTACGGTGGTTATTGGAAGCGGCGAAGCGCTGGTGGCCTAGTGCCAGGAGCCCCGACCGAAGCGAGTTGCTGTGGTCTTTGGAAGACGGGGCGGGGGGGGGGTTAGGGGGGTGCTGGCATCCCGGTGCCAGGGGGACCGGCTGAAAGGAGTCGCTGTTGTTGTTGGAAAAACGGCGGGGGGCGTTGGCATCCCGGTGCCAGGAGCCCCGGCTGAAACGAGTTGCTGTGGTTGTTGGAAAAACGGCGGGGGGGGGGCGCGCTGGCATCCCGGTGCCAGGAGCCCCGGCTAAAACGGGCTGCTGTGGTTGTTGGAAAAGTGGTGAGGGGGGCGCTGGCATCCCGGTGCCAGGAGCCCCCGCGAAGGTTAGCTGCGGTGACGGCTGGAACTGGATGGCGGTGGGTGCTGTGGCATTTGCCCTTGGGGTTGTAGGTTGCTTTTGCTGATGATGACAATCCTGATGGAAGTTGGAGGGTCCTGGAATCCGTCTGGGCACTCCCTCTGGATTGTAGAGATGACGAGAAGTGGTGGCGGAAACTCCGGAGTTGTTTGATCTGGCAGAGGATCTCTGTCTCTGCTTTTGCTACTGCTCTTGTTTTCTTAGGGCTGTGTTTGATGGTACTATTAGCCCCCGGTTCTTTTGTTGGAAGCCCAAGGATAAACCGAAGAAATCCTCAGTTCATGAATATAGAATTTGTTCAGGCCGCAGTAAAGTATGGGCCTGGGCGCGGAATGGCAGGGCTCCCGCTAGATCTCGGTCGGAACGAACCTCGTTTCCTGGTGCTGGATACATTTTATCTTCTTGGGCTGGGACTGCCCCGTATGGAAGTTAAACTTTCACGCAACCGAGTCTTACTGGTCAGTTGTCTCTGACGTGGACTTACGGAAATGTAATATGAATCGTGTTCGAGTGTTGTCCCTCAGGCGTTCGGGTTTTTATTTATTTATATGTTTATTTTATTTATTTATTTATTTATTTATTATTTATCTATTTATTTATTTTTTGCGCGCACGCTGTGTTCGCTTTTGATGCGTTTCCGTGAGCCTAAAACGGCTTGTTTCGTTCGATTCACGAGACTCGCAGCTTTCAAATGATGTATAATATGACGCAGACACATTCGAAATAATATACGATTAAATGGAATGAATGCGAAACTAGTGCAAAACGGCCCGCGGGTCACGCTGTACTGATGACCACGACCAGTCATTTATATGGGTTCGGTGAAAAAGTACGAGTCTAAAGTGAACACGGTGAAAGCGAATTGTACCAGTACTGTCCCTTTAACAAGAGCGTCGACGTCACGGCCTGTACGTGTGTGCGTGATGACGTCACCCGGAAGCGACCTGGTGTTGACGGAACGAGCGGCCACGAGTATGGAGTTTGCTTTATTGTCGATCGATGGAACGTCTTTTGGCGTCTTTCCGGTTGGAGATTCTTTGAAGATGGAGACTGGTCTGGGGATCTCACTGGAGCGTGGTGACGCTGCGACCGGCGAGTTGTTCGGCCGGTGTTGTCGGGACGATGGCGGGAGGCTGGAGTGATGTTCGGAGGCGACGGGGTCGGCGAACTCCGGCGGCGGCGGCGACGTTCTGTCCGTGAGTTTCCTCGTCCTCTCTTAGCTGCTGAAGGAGGTGGGCTGGGAGACACAGAGGATTCGTCGGGCGAGCTATGGTAGTCTTGACTGTTGAGAAGGGATGAACTAGGCGGAACACTGACCGTGGATGAGATGGAGTTGGTTTTCTTCTAAGTCGCTTGCGTCCTGGACGTCGTTTGCGCCACTGAAGTCGGGGTCTCGGGAACGGAGGTGGCGTCGGCTTCTGGTGGTTTATGGTCCCGATCTCGATGGAAAGGATCGTCGGCGGACGGGGATGGAGAGACGAAATCCGTGGTGAGGTGAGTTAAGCTGCGAGGTGAGCCAAAGCTGGTGTTTGTTCATGCGAAAGTTTGGTTGTGCTCGAGGCGAAGTCGCGTGCTCTCGTCTCTGGCCGAACACGAGAGTGAACGAAGACGAGAGCGAGCGCAGGATACGGGAGCGAGCACAGAATACGAGAGCGAAGCGGAGGAGAGGGTCAGGTGGCTATTTATAAAGATGCGGTAGTTGGCGCTGTTGAGGTGTGGACCTGCTCCCGAAACTTTGCCAATTAGGCTTCAATTATAAGCCTACTGGTGAACTTCCCGTCGTTCTACGCCGAAGGACAGAGAAGTTACCAAAAATGCTAAAAATTAACATTGTCATTGTAATGGATATAACTACTGCACTCACGCAGTCAGACGAAAATATGTTTGCTCATTAATCTGCCCGCATCACCATGGACAAAATGCTTACTAAGTTACCAAACTTGTTTGGGCTAGCTTGATAGGTTTGCATTGTATGTGTTGGATCAAAGTTCCTTTCAACTCTACCAAAAATGATTTGTACAGAGAAATGTTTACAGTTCATGTTTCATTTGTTTGACCTATCATTCTGTGTGAGAACTATATGCAATGTGCCAACTTTGACCATAACGGCGAGATGGTGTTCAAACGTTCTAGTCATAGGATTGCATTTAAATCACAAAGATTTCGGACTGTAACTCGAACGGGTCCCTCCTGGACACGCCCCCTCGGTCAGCATAAATGCTGCGTGTTACAGACACCCGTAGCTTCTTGCGTTCTTCCCTCCCGGGCGCTTCTTGCCTCCCGGGCTCCCCTCCCGGCTCTGGCCTCCCGGCTGGCCTCCCAGCTCTTGCATCCAGGCGCTCTTGCCTCCCCGCTCGTGCCACCAGGCGCTGGCCATCCGGCCTTCGCCTTTGCTCTTATCCTCTTCAAGTTTCGTACTTTTCTTAGTTCCCAATTTTTACTCCTTTTATTAGAATAGTTCGTTCGACGTTAGATTCTTCATTTTGGCATTTTTAGCTTTTCTTTTTCCGCAAGCCTTTTTGATCAATGCTAACTCAACCAGCGGCCGCAAAGATTTGGCATATTGACTAATGCTTATACCTAAGTCACCCAAGGCCGAATTCAAGGAGAAGACAGCTGTTTAACTAAGACGGATTACGGCAAAGACGGACGCTCGCTACGAAACTAACGCAGATCGGCGCTAACGGGTCCCTCGGGCCACGGCAAGGAAGATCCCTTCGGGTCTACGTCACCGACGGAAGAGCGACCGCTTGGAGTTTCAGTAAGCCGAGAAGAAGCGTCCCAAAGTAAGACCGAATCCGCATTCAACAGTAATGACCGAGTTGCAGGGTGAAACTAAGTATAGCGTCTGTTAATATCTAATATCTGTAAGGTAATTTATCCCATTTTTCACTTTTTCCTCTTACTAAGGAGTCCAAATTCTTAGAAAGAACACACTCGCCTTTATCGCCAAACGTGCTAGATGAGCGGTTAATCACATTTCCAGTTATATTTCTGGCTTTGTATTGGTGTTTTGTTTATTACATCTGTTATTGTTTTATTCACTTTTGTTTAATCCCTAGTTAATCAATAAATTCCCCTAAAGCATAAAGTCGTTGTCCGTGGATATTTCTTCTGTGCAGAATACAAAGATCCCTATTTCAAGAACTTATGATCTAAGGAAATGAGACTATTTATTAAATGATATTGATTAATTGTTAATTAATGAATAAGTGGTCATTAGAGTCATTAACGTGAATTCTATAAAGTTCTGTCTGACCAACAGATGGTGCCCCTTTTTACGAGAGCAGGTATTGAAATTGTAGATTAATATACATTGATATACATATTTTAATATCGTAGTTTCCTTACATTCCTTACATACACAGTTTACGTAGTTACCATTAGGTATTAACCCCTATCGAGTTTGGGACGTTTCTGGGTGTCAACCTCTCTTATAACTGGCTGTTATTGGAGACTGTCATTATTTTAATTACTGCTTTTATTTGTGAATACACAGTCCATCCCATACCTGAAAACTTCTTACTTAACTTCTTATAAAATTTGACTTGAAATGTTGATTTGACCATCAGTGCTCTGTGATTTGGGCTTGTATCGACTGAATCCCTCCCCCCCTTTGCCACACACACACACACACTGAATACGTTCACAGGGTTAAAAGCTCATTTTTAATAAAGCAACACCTGCAAGGGTCTGAGCATGTAACCAAGGTCTTGAAATAAATTAGCCAGGCCTTGGTGAGATCTGTCACCAGTGAAACAATGACTCCACTGTGGCTCCAGAGTACCTGCTGTTTCAGCCCCTTTCCAAACCCATTGCTTCGCTTCCTCATTTCCTCGCACAAGCCCAAGCTACCTCCATCTCACACTTAATTACCATTTCATTTTTCATTTGCCTCCAGAGTTGCCCCCCGAGGCCCCCGGTCCACGACCCCCTCTCAAGATGATGGAGGGAGAAAAAACAATCAATGGGAGCTCAGCTCAAGTCGTAAAATGAATGCTAATGACTTGAGCCTGTATTACCTTTGGAAAAGTGAAATTATAATGTGGGAATTAGAGTGGCTTTTTAAGATAAGAATGTCACAGCCCCACTCGAAGAATGAGCTGTCCTGTTGTTCCTATATTCAGAAATCTGCTACAGTCTGCTAGTGTTAATTCAAATATCAGTCTCACAAGAGCCAATTCAGGTAGGCTATACACATAACCTTACAGCCATTTCTGTTTACCAGCTTCCAATTACAGCTTCAGCGGTTCCAACATTGGTCTAAGTAACAAAATGAAGTTTTCAGGAAGCAGGAAATCTGTAATAGTTGTGTTTCCATCAATGTGTTGTTATGCACATTTTAGTATTACATTGGATACGCTGTAAAGAAGCACATTTAGATGAAGCTTTCTCTCTTTAAAAAAAAAAGCTTGTTTGGCATGCTATGCTTTAATCGAAAAAGTAAAATGTGCTCATGGGATATCAAAAGTCCTTTGCCGAATAAGTTCTGATGTAACGGATCAGTTGTTTAATTGGCTTTGTGATCGGTCAGCCAACACTAGCTGACATGAAAGAACAACTTCTCCATTTGAAACAAATTCCTGAAGACCTCTCTCCATTTGTCTCATTCCTTTTGATAGTTTAGATGGTTAGATGGCTTGGCTTGTTTTAATTCCTGTTCGCAACCTCTACTTCTTCAAGCTCTAGAGGTAAGGACTGCATTTCATGCTCATACCATCGCTAGGTTAGTGCCCTTACTGTTCAAACTATGACACTCCAGGTAGTCAGTTCTTGACGTGTAAGGGACTACCTTGGATAATTATGTTGAATGTATTCAATCAAAGCAATGTAGAAAATATAGTAATATTATAATAATATTTTCACATCAAAACAACCATGAAGTGTGAAAAAGTAGAGGTTTGAGATAGGATCAGATTCAAGTATTTGGAGTAGGGATGCAAATTATCGAGTAATTCATTAATCGATAGTTGTTTCATCTTATCGATCGATGATCGATTAATTGATAAGCGGCAATTCTTCTGAGAAGCTGAATTTCCCTCAGAATAGGTTCTATCTACTGTATATGTAACATAAAATGCTATTTTCCTTATGATATAAAGAAAAATGCAAATCATGTTTTGAATAATTTCATTTTAATGCATCAATTTGGTTAATTTTGAGAACCAAAATATGACATATCGTTTCCTGACCAATTTCTTACAAACTGCTGGTTCTGATCCAAATGTTGACATACTAAATGGGGTTGAGGAGTTTAAGCATTCAAGAAAAGATGAAAACAAAAATGACTAAAACACAGTGCTGAGCCTTTATACTATTAGCTTATTATGACTATTATTATTATTATTAATAATATAAGTGGGTGAATATTCCTCAGCCTTCCTTGGTGTTTTGGTTTTGACTGAAGCCTCGTTCACATACGTCGCCACTCGCCCATCTCTGAGTGACAACTGTCAAAGAATTTGAATGTGTTCTAGCGGAAGATACGGAGGTACAATTAAATAATTGTAACTTTCTGCGATGCGAGTGAAGCGAGTACCAATCGGAATGTAGAATAGAGATGATTGACAGATGACGTCTACAGAGAATTGTCGCTTGAACTCGTCGCTGGTGCCAGTTACATTTTTTTGCCAGCAAGTAGAATTCAGCGAGAAAGCGAGTGACGGGCGAGTAGCGACGTATGTGAAGGGGGCTGTCAAACTCGCCAGCTGAGGGGGGGTCGGCGCGGGGGACGCCTTGCCATGGCGTCTGGGGAAAACAGAACGTTGATGAGCCAAACCAGCTGCGAGGATTCCTCCTTTTCAGTCCATTTGCCTTGATGAAATAATTTTGGGCGAACATTGAGACTATGGTCAATGTGTGTGAAACACTGCTGCCAGCGTCCCGCTTCCTGTACGCCTTGTTGTTGTCGTCAGAGCCCTGCCTCGCTTGTGTCCGCGCATGTGCGTCGAGTACGTCTGGCGTCAAGCATGCCCTCACGTGGACTGGCGGAGAATTACGGGTTCAAAACGCAATTAATTGCAATTAATTTATTTTAATCGAGTAATTTCTTATCGACAATTAATCGCTAATCGATTAATTGTTTGCATCCCTAATTTGGAGTTGTTTCAGGTAGTTGTACTTGAAAAAGTACAGCACTTGTGACTTTCCATCAATGTGGAAAGGTCATTGCAGCCATTGCAATCTATTATCTCTTATCATAATATTAACCCCCAGTTATTTTGTTGGAAGCCCAAGGATAAACCAGAGAACTCTTCAGTTCACAGATATAGTATTCTGGTCACAGGTTAAGTATGGCAGTGCTGGGCTTGGAATGGCAGAGCTCCCACAGGATCTCAGTCAGAACAAGTATTTACTGGTGCTGGTTAAAAATGTATCTTCTTGGGCTGGGACTGCGCCGTACAGAGGTCGAACTTGCACGCAACTGAGTCTTACTGGTCAGTTATCTCTGACGTGAACTTATAGGAATGTAATATGAAACATGTATGTGTGTTGTCCTTCAGGCGTGTATCTATTCTAGCAAACCTAACTGTCAGAACGAGGGCAGAAAGAGGGCCTTGAAGATTCAACAGGTTCCTGGTTATCAGGTTAACTGACACACTGCTCTAATGAGCACAACCAGTGATTTTCTGAGTTCAGTGAAAAAGTAAAAGTCTAAAGTGAACAAAGTGAAAGCCAATTCTAACAATAATATCTAATACTTTAAACATTCTCTCAATTAATACCAAACACATTCTCAATCAGGGAGAGAGTAAGGAAACACTGGAGGGGGGCAGTACCTGGATTTGCGTAGATTTTCACAGGACCCTAAAATAGATAAATCTGACCATAAAAAGGGACACACATTGAAATATAGTGAGGAGTACATACAATTAATTCAACTGCAAATGAATGAAAATGTGCATGTCAACATATGAATACTTTTGCAGGTTTTACTTTGAATGTTTTTTACGATATGAATGTTGTTATATTTTATTATGTTGGTGGCTGCAACAAACTGGTATCCTACTGAGGATATGCTGTATAAAGTTCCATTTTATTTTAGCATTATCTTAATGAAATGACGTGATGAAATTACCATTTGGTCGAGGTGCTATCTGGCATGCAAGGCTGTGCACCTTTAATGAAGATCAAGTGAATCCAATGGGACCATGTTCTCCTTAACAAACCCCAAAAAGTCTCCACTCTGATCATCCTTCCAGCTCTCCGTGTGTCAACTGGTAGGTAATAAAGCCCTGTGAGGGCCCTGAGTTATTTCCAGAGGGTGTCCCTTTGGCACTGGGACATTGGAGAGAGGGGTTGTTGAGAGCTGCTGTGACAACAGGCTCAGTCAGTCCTCAACTCTGGAGACACAAGGAGAAGGGAGTTTGATGAATTTGTCTGGGTCATGGAGTCTCCAAGGCCTTGTTCCAGGGCTGGAGCAGGCTGCCAGTAAAGCACCTCTGGGCCTGCTGGTGTGTGGTAGTAATAGAAACAAAGTAGAGAGAGTGTGGGTGCAGGCACTGAATCATCTGGCAACAGCTGTGCTGCTATGCCTGCTTCAGATTAGACCGGGAACAGCCTCACAATGTAGTTGAACATAAAACTACTGTTAATTATTGAGATGTTGCCTGGGAAGCAGTGGAAGGCTGTTTCACTCGTCTACACACTTAGGGCCCTAGTTTCGTGGCGCAGCACAGGGCGGCGCAGGGTGGCGGAGCCGGCGCAATGCAAGTTTCGACCAGCGCAGCCTTGCGCACCGTCAGTTTGGCAGTTTGGTGGATCGCCTGCGCCAAGATGGGTGTGGCGGCGCAGCAGGGGGAGGCGTCACAGATTCAGCTTGGCGTAGTGGAAGTTTCGTGGCAAAAAGCCTCGCCGAGACTGCGCTGAAAGCTCGCCAGCTCCAACCTGGTCTAAATAAGATCTGTGCTACAAATTACCTTCAGGAGTCACATAATTAGTTAAATAAAGTCCATGTTATTTATTATGACAAAATATGGTATCACAAGAAAATCATGCCAAAAGTGCACCAGAACTCAAGTACTGCTCGCTGCAGAACCACAAAGGTGGAGCTGCACCAGAGTCAGCCCCGCCCAGCTGGTGCAGCCCCGCCCACCAGAGTCAGCCCAACCCCCGCCCCAGCCCAACTTTATTGCAAATGAATCCCCGCCGACTTCTTTTCTTTTTAAAAAAAAACTTTATTGCAAATGAATCCCCGCGGACTTCTTTTCTTCTTTTTAAAACTTTATTGCAAATGAATGAATTTACAAGCAAATAATCATTTTCTATAATGTTTGGTTTTCATTGAAAATACTTTTAATGGTTAAAATAATAAACAAGGATTACACACAAACTAAGGGGGGGGCGCCGCCTTAGTTTACAGTAGTAAATTTAAGTGTTCACATATACTAAAAATATTAATATTCGTACCAGCAAAGAGATGAATGCCCCTGTCCCCTCCCTGATGGATATCATATGTCCTCGCAGGTTGCAGGTTATGATCTTTCCTTCCACGCTGTACAATAACAACTCTGGTCATTACTTACAGTCACTCCGCACTTTACACATGACACACATTGCACATTCATTTCTAATTTTCGCTATTATCAACATAGACCATTGGTTGCATATACTTTTATGTAATACATTGAATAGTTTATTCTTTATATTTTTTTTTATTCTCCATGTTCTCACTGTGTAATGCTGCTGCTGCACTGTAATTAATCATCTTGGGATCAAGAAAGTATCTCTTTTCTCGCAGGGCCGCTAACATCATAAAAGACCTTAATCATCTGTCCCATGGCCTGTTTCCCCTTCTGTTGTCTGGAAAAAAACATAACCTCCCCTCAAGATACAGTAGACTGCTGAAACAGTTTCAGGCAATCAATATTATTATTGAACTAATAATAATAACTATATTTATTATTTCTTTAGTATGCATTATTGATTAAATATCTCGGGATACCATTGTTTTGGTAACAGTATTACTTTGTGAATGAAAAATGACAAGTTATTTTGTAATCTTGTATCTCGTAGCATTGAATAGCTGTATGGATTATGAGGATGTTTAGACAGACATACAGGTTAGGATAATTGCTGAGTGGCCTGTAGGTGTGAAAAGGAGTGTGAATGTTTCTCTGTATATTCTTTGCTCTGTTATTGAATGGTGACTAGCCCAAGGTGTACCCTGCCTTTCTGAGTAAGTCTGCTGAGACATACTCCAGCCACCCCATAGCCCGAGTGAGGATAAGTGATATTGAAGATGAATGAATGAATGAATGAGAGTTTAAGATATACATCATTGATGATTTTATTTTACATTTTATAGAAAACACAAAGATCAGCAAACTAAACCAAACAGATAAAATAATGAACATAATGCAAAGGAAAATAATTATCAACAAAAAACTGGCTCCTGGGCAACCAAGGTGTACTTCACATTTTCTGTCCATAACAATTTACAGCCAACAGTAACTACCAGCAAAAGGGAAACGAAATAATAAAAACGTCCAATAAGAACAACCAAAAACAAAAAGTAAACAACTAAACTTTAAATCAAATCAAGGAGAGGCTGCATTTATTCACCAGGTCGTAGTACTTCTATTGTCATTGAAATTGTCAGAGGTCAGGGTTGTACATGCAGGATACACGGATGCCTTTTTTGTCCCTGACTTCCTGCATGAACAACTCCATTTCGTCTGCATCTTCAAAAGTAAAAATGAAGGGCGCCCGGATTTCATCCTCATCCATATTGCCGTCATCCTGTGTCATGAAGAGGTCCCGCATGGTGATGGCCATTGCTGCGTCGTCTTCATTCATGCTAATGATCTCTGGTGGGATAACCTGTCCAGCAAAGCACTGCTGGTTCTCCTTCACCCAGTCCCAGGCCACCACAATGTCTCTTATCACAGGCACGTCCTTTATGCAAAATGATAAGGAATTCCAATAACAATGAAATTAGTCATGTTCTCCTCATTGACTCTTTTTTGAAACTGTAAAAGTAAATACATAAACAAGCGATTTTAAAACAATACATAAACATTCACTGCCACAGTGGTTGCATGTCACTTTCACCTGCTGGCGGACTTTTAAGCGTCCTGATGATGACGACGACGGTGTTGCTTGTGCTGCTGCTGCTGGTGGAGGAGGAGGAGGTGGTGCTGTCTTTGCTAGTGGTGGTGGTGGAGGTGGAGGAGGAGGAGGAGGAGGAGGTGCTGTCTTTGGTGGTGGTGTTGGTGGTGGAGGAGTAGGAGGAGGAGGAGCTGTCTTTGCTGCTGGTGGTGGTGGTGTTGGTGGTGGAGGAAGAGGTGCTGTCTGTGCTGGCTTACATTTACTGAGATGTTTTATTAAAGCGATTCTCCGGAGTACAGATGACTCACAATAGCAACAGTGGAAATGGGCATTTTCCCTGCAGCCCAGGTTGCATTTCACAATTACAAAATCTAAAATGGAAAAAACAGATTTGATTAACTGTCTTGTGTACAGTGATGCTTCATAGAAAGTAGCACAACAGACTTCACCCCATACCAGCCCAACTGCGTGAATTTCAAGTCCTTTGTGAAAAGTACTTGCCTTGTATTTTACGTTATTCATTGCTAATAAAAAAGAAAAACTGACATAAAATAAATGACTAAATATTCATATTGGCAAAAAGTATACACTGATTGAAGGTTTGTGAAGGAAGGCCAAGACATGCAAACAACAGAAGGGTCCATACAGTTCTAAACATTGTGGGGGATGGACGGACACACACACACACACACACACACACACACACACACACACACTCACACACACACAGAATACGGAACAGTAGGGAACTGACTTGACAAACTTGAAATAAGGTATACGTACCTTCATGTTTTATAGCAGTACTCAGGTGATTTTCTATGTGGTACTTCACCTGGTACAAATGGGCAAATACTGTTTTGCAGAAAGCGCAATGAAAGCCACTGCAACACTTGCTGCATTGCTGGAGGTCCTCAAGGGGATCCTGCCCTCTCCTAAGTATTGTCTGATGCATCTGTGCAGGTCAAACACACACAAGCACACGTTACTATAAGTTCTCATGATACATACACTGAGCACATTTTAATTTAATTTAATTTTTTTTAGTGCTAATCAAGTGCACTGGGAAAGTCTACCACACTACCTACGTTAGCATGTACCGTAATTACCGAGTGTAATTACCGCAGAATTTACCGCACATTGCAAGATAAACGTTTAAAAAATAACCTCATGGTTATGTCAACATAATGACATATGTCTTGGAAAACACTTTAAACACTTAATAATTATGTTTATGTTACGTTGGGTTACTTACAGCCGTCAATCACTTCCTTACAGCTCTTAAATCCAGAGAGTGCTACCACTTGCCTCCACTTGGGGCAGGCTAACTGTGGAAGTATATCAATGGGCGGGGCTGCACCAACTGGGCGGGGCTGACTCTGGTGCAGCTCCACCTTTGTGTTCTGCAGCGAGCAGCCTCTCCCAGAACTTGGGTACCAGGCCAGGAGGACATGAATCATAGAGGCAGCAGGGAGACCAAATAGATGCTGGAGGAGCTGGGAAGCTCCACAGAAGAGACTCGAGTTAGTGTACACTCTCACAATGGAGGAAAAAGGTACTCCAAATATTTTCTTCTTTAGCTCCAGAGAGAGTTAGTAAGTTTACCTTGACTTAAAGGAACTTAGGGCAGGATCAAGAAATAAGACTCAACAGTGACACGACGGCCGTTAGGGTAACTGCAGCCATATGCCAAGCCGGCGCGGGAGCGCGCATGAACTCTTCAGTGCAGCTGATGCTGTGACAAGGTTATTTATTTACTCGGTTCACGTGACTGTTTACTACAAGACCTCCGCACATGCCTCCACGGAACTACGTTGGTAGCATACATCTGCGAACAGCATCATGTCAAGCGACGAAGTAAGTAAACAAGTGTTTATTTTAGTGTAACTTTAGGATGTTTCTTTGACAACATTAGCGCATTCATTCAGCAAAATGACAGTTGTAATGTAAAGTACGTTTACCTTACACTGGCCAAATGGTTACTAAAGTTCAAACTTCACCAGCCACGGTGAATAACGAGCTAGAGATAACCATTGTTTTGTGACTGGTGAGTGAAGCTAATGTGCCTGCCACCAACGTTATGGTATTTGAAGAGCATTTGGCTTTGTGGCTGCAGCTAATTTCTGACTGTGGTAATTACCAACATAGCTAATATTTATAACATTGGATAAAGCTTGCTAACAAGCTGACATAAGTGTACAGTCATTATCATGTAACAGCAGTAGTATGATTCAATGTCTCAAGCCAAGTGTTATGTGCCAGTGTCACTGAGATAATTTGTGAAACCATTTCCATTATAAGACAATATAAATGGTATGAATAGCACTGATGAAAACAAAGTAAATACAAGAAAAACAGAAATGTCAATATGTCAACTGGTATTATACTAAGTTGAATCAGAATAAAAATAACATCAAATAAAATCATAACATCCCTTTGAGGATTACTAAAGTTATTCTTATTATTATTGTTCTCAATGTTTTTGTTTCAGGATTTGGAATTGACTCTGGAAGGAGTGGCACACATGTTCCAGATAGAGGGCAGCCTGCTTGGTGCACCTGCCTGAACTGCCGACGCATGCCAACCCAAATGGAGAACTTGTGCTGTCGGCAGACCAGTGTCTGAGCAGGAGTGCCCATCTGGAGATGTACTGCCTGGATGAGGGTACACTGCGTCTGGTCAGGATGACGTGGAACGACATCTTCGCTCTGGAGGACAGCCAAGATGTGGGCAGCGATAACAGAGAGTTTCGGTTTGCTGCCTACCGGCAATTTACGATATGGCAGAATGGGCGTCTGGGAAGAGGGAACCGGAGGCCGATACCGAGCTGCTATGTTATTCGCATCCGGGCCAAATTCCCTGACCCTTTTGCGAATTACACAGGTTACAAGGAAGCTCCATTTAGGGTGCCGGACTGACAATTTCTACAATACCTCAAAAAATAACATTTTTCAGCCAAAGATTTCATCCAAAAATAAAAACCATTTATGTACAGTCTATATTTTTATATTTATTTTCAAAGTTTACAGAAAAACAAAGTATTTTTCAAATTTGCAGTATGTACATAGTTTTATTTTGTATTTATTTTTTACATGTTTATAATAAAATAAATGTCTGGTAAACAAGACGGTCTTGTCTTCTCTCTTCTCTTGCTCACATCTCTGGATCATGTAGCTGAGGCCTTTATGGAGAGAAGAGAACAGTAGCGTTAGAACACATATCAATGCTCCAACTCCAGCCATTAGAATATCTTCCCTGTCAAGATAATGTCACCAGTGTAATCAGTGGTGTGTGTGTAGTTGGGAAGTGTGGCTAAATACATGTCAGCACTTCATGTTATTTTATATTATAATATTTTTCAATGTTTTGTCTATATTCTGAAAAGATTGAAATTCCTGAAAACATACTAACCCCTCAGACACTGGTTCGATTGGTGATAATCGATGAGAGATTTTAGCAGCTGTCCGCTTGCTGGGTGTTGATGTTCTCATCTCCTTACTTCCCTGAGTAGCTGCTTCAGGAGTTTGCTTCTTCTGGTAGCTGGAAAACAGCAATATTTTAAAAAGTTACAGTCTGAGTCAGCAAGCTGGCTGTGACTTTGCTACCTTGGTGTCTTTTCTCTTTGGCCAGAACAACTATGGCCATTGCCTGCAACAATAATAATATGAAAATACGCGTCTCAGTCGTTCGGTAATATTGTGCGCTTCACTTTTACAAACAATTTCTTCTGCTTTACATACAACGCAATGTATAATGTCTGGAGCAATCTTGTGTGGAAGGTACAACACAAGTCAAAAAAAAAAAATGCTAAAAGCTCTCTCTCTGAGCTTGTTTACATGCGATTGTGCACTTCACGGTTAGCTCTAAATGCCTTTTATTCAGCTACATCACAACAGTATCATCAACACGTTAACACAATAGCCCCTAACACACAGCCTGTAAATACCGTTACTGTACCCCCTAAATACTGTATTTCCCGGGGACGGGAACGAGACGGGAGCCGGTGCTGTGTGTATGATATAGCTTTATCCCCTACACTCACGAAGCAGCCGGGGAGCCGGCTCGCTGTGTGTAGCTAGCGGCTAATATGACTACACAGACACGAACAAATCGTTAGCCTGTTGCTACAGCCAGCTGCTAACGTCACCTCCCGGATAACAGTTGGGCTTTCGGTCCCATATATAAAGGGACATATTTATAACTATTCGGTTTCAGACTAAAGGAGCGTGGACAATGCGCAGTCTGTAATTATTCAGTGTTACACGGCGTTGGACTAAGTTACATGTTAGCAGCTAACGCTACTTTGCACTTTAGCTCATTCCGAGTCAGTGTTGCCAGGCGAGAAATGTAGGATTATCGTACCAGAGACATAAAATTATCGTATTTTGAGGGAAATTATCGTACACCCGTCATACCAAAATAACAAGTCTATTGATGCGCTGTAGTCACTCTAGTGTTGAATAGCGTCTAACATGTTCACTCATTTTCAGTGCTTCTTCTTAATTTTTTTTTTTTTCCCTCACTCATGGGGCGGGCGCAGCGGACTATTCAGCCAATCATGACCGTTGTTCTGAGGCAAACGCATACACGTCACTCGTAGCTCACATTTAGAAAAGCACGATTGGCTGGAATTTCCAGCCAATCGTGAAACAGATGCCTTCAGATTCACAAAAAAACTCAGACAGTTGCGACAGGCTGATTACAACCACACATTCACGGAATGGTGAAATTATCGTATTTCTGGTCTTTTTTGGGATTATTGATCGTACATCGTACAGAGGGCAAAATTATCGTACAAATACGATAATTATCGTACACCTGGCAACACTATTCCGAGTCCTCGGTGATCTCATAAGATTTTCAAATCAAGCCGTAAACATGACCTGTAATGTATTCTTACCTGGTTACTAGCCATGTCGGCATCTGTTTTCAGTCCGAGTTCAAATTGAAGCAGCCTCCATGAGTCGAACGCATATCCAATGTTTATCCGGGTGCCAGCCCGGCTTTGGTCATAACTTCGTTTGGACTCACAACTTGCCGCTGATAAAATCTTCGTTTTATTTTATTTATTTGTTTATTTCGGGCATGTCTGTTAAATCATCATCACACATCTTTGTTCACATAGTAAAATACACATGGCCGAAAGGGAAAGCGGGAGAAGCCAAGGCTTATCTGGTCCCGCCCCCATTACCCACAGGAGAAAATCGTCATCATAATCTTTTCTTATCATTGCATTTTTCACTTGACATAACTTTTCCTTTTTCTTGTGACATTTGACATAACATGTTACAGCAGTAGGTGGTACAGAGAGCTGAAGTCCAGTGCATACAGATTACGTGTGTGTCTGCACACGTGTCCATATTTATTCATCACGATTGAGCAGCAGTCTCATCATGTAACAAGGTCCGAAGGAAAAGAGAAAAAAGGAAAGAAAAAAAAAAATAAGAAAAATGAAAAATAAAAAATAAAAATAAAGATAAAAATAAAAGTCCAGTGAAGCTACTAGTTGTTGAGATGGTGTGGGAGCCCCCCCTTTTTTTATTAATCCTCACTGTCCTCTGCAGCTCTCGCAGCCCTCGACTTAGCCATTTCCTCCCGGTTATTGGCAACTTCAGCTCGCTTCCGTGAAGGGAACTCGCGAAGTGCGGAGAGGTCAGAGCGCATCCCGACCATGGCTGACCGATTGGTCACTATTTCTTCCCGGTTAGTGGCCACTTCAACTCGCACCAGTGCCGTGGAATCGCGAACTGCAGAGATGTCAGAGCGCATCCCGACCACAGTAGACCGAGTGGTGGCGTTGTCCGCCCTCACACTGGTCAGCTCCGTGGCGATCTTTCTCAATTTCCGATGTAGCATGAAGATTCCACATCCCAAGGCGATCATTCCAGTTGTCATGAACGCGAACACGTACACGTCCTCGACGTCTTCCACATCCAGAGTGGCAAGGCAGATGACTCTCCACTTTCCCCAACCATCCATGATGTAGCCGGACATGAAGGTCCCATCCGGGCACGCAGGTTCACCAGAACCCGCACGCCGTGTTGAGAATACTCTGTCGATAGCATTCAGTGACCAGTTCAGTAACTCCATCGTGAATTGTAGGAGTAACAGTTGCGCTTGGTATTCATACTTCATTTATCTACACATTGTTGATACTCCCTACCACGTACAACTGACATCATACCATACAGTTTCTTCGGTCCGACTTATTGTTTGGGAACAGAATGTTCATTTGTTATGCTCCCATCCCGTCACAACACATGTCTACTGATTCGTGTCTCAGACATTTATCAGCTCTCATGCAATAATCTATACCGGTCAACGGTTGAATTTACATACTTTTTCTTGAAGACACTTAGTGTTGCTGTTTTTTTGACTTCTTCATCTAACACATTCCATTGTCTAACCCCTGTGACCGATAAGGAAAATGATTTTAAAGATTATTTTTTATGGCTGGAGTGCCATGCAAGCCTTTTTTTATTGTTTTTTAATGCAGAGAGAGACAGTGTGGAAAGGGGAGATAGAGGGGGAAGACATGCGTGAAAGAGATTGCTGGGCCGGGAGTCGAACCACTGATCTCCGCGCCGAGGTTGAGTCTCCGTACATGGGGCGGCTGCCTTATCCACTGCGCCACCAACCGCCCCAGGTAAATGATTTTAACGTAGTTCGTACCTTCCTTTGCCTGAAAATCATGTCCCCCCTAAGATTGTGTCTCTCTCTGTGTATGAAGAATTTTTGTAGGTTCTGGGGGAGAGTTCTGTTAGAAGCTTTGTACATCATTTGTGCTGTGCGATAGTTTATTAAATCATATAGTTTGAGTATTTTCGATTCGATAAATAGCTGATTTGTGTGTGCCCTGTAGTTGGCGTAGTGTAAAATTCTCAAGGCTCTTTTTTGGAGAATTAACAAGGCCTGTGTGGAGCCTTTATATGTGTGTCCCCACACCTCTGCACAGTATTGCAGGTGCGGAGAGACTAGTGCGCAGTATAACAGATGAAGTGCTTTTTGATTTAGTATTTTTTGTACTTTCCAAAGTATGGACACACTCCTGGCCAACTTCCTTTTTAATTGTGCTATGTGTGGCTTCCAACTTGTCATCGATAATAACTCCCAGAACCTTATTCTCACGGACCCTCTCAATATTAACTCCGTTTACGTGAATGTTGGGACTGTTGTTGCAGCCTCTCTTACCGTATAGCATGTATTTAGTTTTACCAAGATTTAGTGATAATTTATTTATATTAAACCACACTTGAAGTTTAGCCATTTCTTGATTTACTGTTTCCACAAGTTGGTTCAAGTCACTCCCCGAGCAGAAAATATTTGTGTCATCCGCGAATACTATTAATTTCAGAGTATCTGACACTTTACATATATCATTTATATATAAGATAAACAGCTTTGGACCCAGAACTGACCCCTGTGGGACCCCACAGACTATGTCCAAGTTCGTAGATGTGTTATCCCCTATTTTAACATATTGGGATCTCTTGTGTAGATAACTCTTGACCCACTGCAATGTTACACCTCTAAGGCCATATCTCTGCAGTTTAGCCATTAGAATATCATGATTAACAGTGTCAAATGCTTTTTTCAGGTCTATGAAAATTCCTATGGAATATTGTTTTTGGTCAATAGCGTCGGTGATGATTTCCACAGACTCTGCTAAAGCTTGAGCAGTCGAATGGTTCCTTCTGAAGCCGTATTGGCTGTCATATAACAGTTTATGTTTGTTGATGAAGTTATCGAGCCTATTGTTGAATAGCTTCTCTAGGATTTTTGACAATTGTGGCAGTATAGAAATTGGTCTGTAATTTGTAAACTCGTGTGTGTCACCGTTCTTAAACAGCGGCACAACCTTAGCAACTTTCATTTTGTTAGGAAACGTCCCAGTTTGAAATGACAGATTGAAGATGTAGGTCAGGGGTGAAATGATTCCATCTAATACTTTCCTGATTAATCTCATGTCCAGGTCGTCGGCGTCAGTAGAGGTTTTGGCAACGCATAAGTTGACCAGGGCCCTCATTTATAAAGCTTGCGTACGCACAAAACGGGGCTGGAAACGTGCGTAAGCCACTTTCCACGCAAATGTTGTGATCTATAAAAACCAAACTTGACGGGAAAGTGTGCGTACCCGTAAAGCAAACTCTGAGGCATGCGTACCGGTACGCACATTCTGGAGACTGGAAGGGAATCAGCAGTAAACGTGAGAAGAACTATATATTTTTGATGACTCGCACACATTTAATTACACTCCATATCATACGTTAGATCTGCGTTATCATGATGTTTTTGACGCTTTTAATGAGTGATCGTTTTTTTCATATTAACACCTTCTTTTAAAATCTGACTTGTATCTTAAATCAAAATCATTTTGAAATATTGAATCAGCGCTGTCACCGCAGGAGGAGGAGACGGCCCAATTGCATGTAATACAGTAATACCTTCCATTAGATCACTGTAGAACACAGCGGGAATAACTAAATATTCTCCTTATTTATGTGCATATATCATCAACACACATACATACAGCCATTAAGCCATCGTATAATTGTTACACTTTATCCTCGTTTTTAAACCACCAGAGCGCAGAGGAAATGCGCTATAATGAGTGCCACGCTCGTGCGCGCTCAGTCGTGGAGCGTGGAGAGCGCAACTTTACCGAACTTCAGGAGGCAGAATCTACCACCCGGCAAAGGTGGTACAGACCCCAGCATGATGAGCCCGAGCCACGGCCCCGTGCCCGACTGGAGGGGTATCAACAGGTCGCAAGAATCCGTGAGGATGTTATGCGTTTGTAAGATAAGGAAGACAACAATCAATGTTCATTGTAAACGTATTATTTTATTAATCACAGTGCGCGTTTGCCGTAGCTCATCTGCAACGTTGTTGATGGCGGTGATTGTGTCTCGCTGAAGTTGCAGGACGGCATCAGTGAGCACCCGACCGCTTGATGTGCCATTCGTCCGGGGTGCGCTGCTGCTTTGCGCCGGACCCGGACGCTGTGCCGAGGGCCCGTCACCTTCACCCTCCTCACATCACCCTCCTCACCGTCACCCTCCTCTGAGCCCAACGCTGCAGACTCTGGAAGGACAGAAACGATTTAACGTTTTGTTTTATATACAATAAAAGTTTAAAATCTATTCACCCTTATACCTCTGGTCTCAGTCGCGTCTGTGTCTCCCTCCTTTTCATACACAATCCCCGTCAAAGTCACATCAAAATCAAACTTCCTCAAATACTCTAGCAATACATTAAATCCATGTTAGGAGCGGAAAGATGTCATTTACCGTCCGCTCCGTCCAGCTGACGCCGTTGACTGCAGCAGCAATGTGTTGCCACTCGCACCGCGTCTTTTTATTCGTGATCCCGCTGCTGTGACCACTAAATTAAATTATTGTCCGGGCCTCCACCTCCCCAACAAGTGTCTCTTTCTCCGTTTCTGAAAAGTTTCTTCGCTTTTTTCCTGGCCTGTCGCCGTGATTCACCACACGGAAACGATTGCATGCCGGCTCATTAACATAGTAAAATGTGGGCGTGTACAGGGCGGGACTCAGGTACGCACACTTGTAGGTGATCCTGTGATTTATAAAGGAAACATTGCGTACAGCTTGCGTGCGCACAGTTTTATAAATCAGATTTTTTTTTGGCGCACGCAAACTTTGGCTTTTTGCCGTACGTACACTTTTAGTAAGGATCCTACGCACAGTTTTATAAATGAGGGCCCAGGTGTCTTATCTCTGTGTCCTTCACTGGTGTGAGAAACATTGAGCTGGGATTTCTGTCTCCATCCTTATCAAAATGACTCCAAGGCAAGGATGATTCAGGGATGTTATTCGCTAACTCCGGCCCGATGTTTACAAAGAAATGGTTGAAACTATTTGCAATGACCACCGGGTTATCCTCCTGCGTGCTGTTTATCTTGAAGTATGGAGGGTAGTTTGGTTTTTTACTTTTATTATTAGTCACATTGTTTAGAATATCCCATAATTTTTTTGTGTACTCCATGTTTTCTGCAAGTAAATTGCTGTAATATTCTTTCTTGCGTTCATTAAGAATAGTGTTTAATTTATTTCTATATCGTTTGTATCTCACTTCTGACTGAGCCGTCCTAGATTTAATGAACTGTCTGTACATAGTATTTTTTTTCCTGCAGGCGTTTATCAATGTTTTCGTAAGCCAAGGTTTCTGCTCCTTGTTCTGCTTCGGGTGTCTCCTTTTCACAGGGCAGTGTCTGTCGTACAGTGTTTTAAATATTTGCAAAAAGGAATCATATGCATCATTCACATCTGTTTCATTGTAAACATTATTCCAGTTTTGTCTCAGTAGCTCATTTTTCAGTGTATTCATTCCTTCTTCAGTTCTGACCCTTATGTATAAGTTTTTGTTCGGAGGTTGGCCCACAGTAAATTTGCAGTCATAGATAGCAAAGATGGGTAGGTGGTCACTTATATCATTTATCATGAGTCCACTTGTTGTGTCAGTAACGTTAGTAAAGATATTATCAATCAGAGTAGCACTGTGTGTAGTGATCCTGCTAGGGAGTGTGATAAGGGGTTGTAAGCCCATTGTATACATCATGTTAGTGAACTCATCAATTTCCGTGTTTTGTTTTGGGTTCATCAAGTCAATATTAAAGTCACCACAGATAAAAAACTCTCTTCTGGCTTGAGTCAGAGAATATCTCACCCACACATTCATTGAAGTCTTCTATTTTTGAGTCAGGTGCTCTGTAAACACAGCTTATAACTATATTTTTACCTTTCGTTACACAGATTTCAATTGTCCCACATTCCAACAAATGATCCACAGCTTTTGACATATTTTGTACTGTCTCATACTTGGTGTTACTGTCAATGAATAAGGCCACTCCACCTGCACGTTTGTTCCTCCTTCTTTTTCGTTTTCTTCTTGGTATTACTTTTTAGTGGACTTTGTGTGGTGGTGGGTCGTTTTCCGGCCGAAGCAGAGTCCATTACTACACATACAGTACTTGAATCCACCGCGCTTGTCTTCTTCCGGTCTCCAAGCCGTCGAGTACGCGCATTCAGCGTCATTTGACGTCACGTCCGCCGGACTGCGCGGGAAATTCGGACCACGAATTGCAGTACATCATGCAGCACACAGCCTGTTCAAGGCAATGGGGAGATATGTGTGTGGTCTCATTCTTTTTGGTTTTGAATGCTTCATCACCCATTAGCATTAAAAGACTTAAAGTGAATGTTTATTTTTTCACAAATCCTGCCCTAAGTTCCTTTAATACTTGTTTTTATTGTAACATGTTTATACTTAAATATCTTAGTTAAGGACCACATGGAGAAAATTGCAGATTAATAATTATTTTCTCGTAATCTTTGCCTCTCATGTCCGTTTTAATTTGGTTCTGAATTGTGAAACTGCACTCAGCTGCAACACCGAGACTGGACTTACAGGGCCCTGGTTTCGTGGCGCAGCAGGGCGGCGGAGGGTGGCGGAGCCGGCGTAATGCAAGTTTCGACCCGCGCAGCCTTGCACACGGTCTGTTTGGCAGTTTGGTGGATCGCCTGCGCCAAGATGGGTGTGGTGGCGCAGCAGGGGGAGGCGTCACAGATTCAGCTTGGCGTAGCGGAAGTTTCGTGGCAAAAAGCCTCGCCGAGACTTCGCCGAAAGCCCGCCAGCTCCAACCTGGTCTACTATCTACGCAAGGCGCAAGGCACAAATAAAGTCCATTCATTCAAGGCGAATCACAGCTGGCGGAGTGGAAGTTTGGCTGACCGGCGCGCAGTGCGCACACGTCACCGAGCCCTCACAGGCAGGTTTCCACAGTTCCAGGCACATTTAAATGCAATAAATAATCACAACAAACACTATTTAATGCAACTAATTGAATCAACACGTGAATTTATATCTATATAGATTGTCCCGTCACATCTGATGTCAGATCAAAGGCGGATGGCACGCGTAACGGAAACTGAAGGTGCGTGTCCACAGGGGCGATTTTAAACGCGTGTGGACGCACCGCTTCCCAGTATTGCACGCTTGGCGGGCTGCCACTAGAGGATGATTGACAGGCGCTCTCCCTTAAACAACACTTTTTTGCGAGCGTTCGCGAGCGTTCCCGAGGCGGCGAGTCGAGCCCGGCGCCTCTGATTAGCATAAAGTAGATTCGACTTCAACTTTAGGCAAATGAGGAGCGGCTAACTCGCGCGCCGTCTCTCGACATTCGCCGCGACGCTACCAGAATGCATTGCACAGCTTTTCACATAGACAATGAATGGGACGCGGGGAAACACCGCTGCCTGTGGACACGCACCTTCAGCCTCTCGGACCAAAACATCTCTCTCTCTCTCTCTCTCCTGGTTTTTATAATATCGGCATTGTTATTATTATGATACGCACGCACAGCGCGTGATGCGCATGGTGGGAGCGGCGGCGCTGCTTCTGTCATCGGGTTGTCAAGTGACGGAACTTGCACTGAACCTCCCCTAAAGGTACGTGTCCACAGGGGCGATTTTAAACGTGAGTGGACGCGCCGCTTCCCAGTATTGCACGCTTGGTGGGCTGCCACTAGAGGATGATTGATAGGCGCTCTCAACATTCGCCGCGACGCTACCACAATGCATTGCACAGCTTTTCACATAGACAATGAATGGGACGCGGGGAAACACCGCTGCCTGTGGACACGCACCTTAACTCATTAAAGGTGAGGAGAGGAGCTCATTGGATTGGTGAAGATCTGAATCGGCTGTATTAATCCCAGTCCACACTTCAGGTGCGTGTCCACAGGGGCGATTTTAAACGCGAGTGGATGCGCCGCTTCCCAGGATTGCACGCTTGGCAGGCTGCCACTAGAGGATGATTGATAGGCGCTCTCCTTTAAACAACACATTTTTGCGAGCGTTAACGAGCGTTCCCGAGGCGGCGAGTCGAGCCCGGCGCCTCTGATTAGCATAAAGTAGATTCGACTTCAACTTTATGCAAATGAGGAGCGGCCAACTCGCGCGCCGTCTCTCGACATTCGCCGCGACGCTACCAGAATGCATTGCACAGCTTTTCACATAGACAATGAATGGGACGCGGGGAAACACCGCTGCCTGTGGACACGCACCTTTCGTCTCCTCCTCGTCTCCCACTCACGCCTTCTTCTCCTCCCTCTTTCCCACTTGCGCGGGTGGGCGAGACGGGAGGTGTGCCTGCGCGAGCCTGCGCGGTGCACAAAACTTGCAAAGTCCAGGCGGACACACCACGTCGGCGTGGCGCAGGTGCGCTGAGTGCTGACTGCGCCTGGTCTACGAAACTAGGGCCCACAGTCTCTCTATATGATGGATTTTGTGAACCTGCAAGCACTCACTTCACTTTGATGAAATCGGAATACGGAAAATAGAGACTCTGGAAATTCTGTTTCAGCTCCACTTCAATTTAAAGTCCCATTGAAATGGAGGTAAGAGCGTCTTGATCTTCTGTACTGTGAGTATTCTCACAGTTACAAGAGGGATTTATATGAAATCCTTTACATTTGATTGGACTGCTTAAATGTGGGCAGGTTTAAAAAGTTAGAAATAAGCTAAAAGTTGCAGGTTGATTGATGGATGGAATTATAAAATTGGTTAGTACTAGCTGATGTACGTACACTCATACTTTGTTTTACAGGAAGAAAATATTCTGATATAAAATTTAGTTAAAAATTTAGTTTTTGTAAATAGAACATTGAATATATTGTGGAATAGGAGACTGGGGATGTGATCCAAAATAGTTAAAAAGGCCTCTTTCATTTCATTTCAACTTTATAAGACTATCTTATTGAGCCAATTTTAAGTGCTTGGTGCCTTTTAGAGTTACACACAGACCCAATGGGAAATGTGAAAGGGAACAAAAACGACTGATTTTTTAATGCAAAATTAAATGCAGGGTAATTGATGTGTTATCACTGCAGGGTCTTGGTCTATGAGACGTTATCTTCAAGGGCATTCATCATCTAATAAAGAGAACCAGAGACCCTCTTTGATGGTCCCAGAGATAATCCATTTTCACTGATGAGTCGCACATAGCGGCGAAACACCAAGCAGAGAGAGAAATTAATTTATCTCAGAGGTCAGATCAATGAACACAAAGCATGTGTGATGTCTCCCTCTTCCCTCCCCATGCTCAGCAGCCAATGACACGATCAATTTTCTCTCCCGCTCTCAGCCATGGAAATCAATCACAGGCGCGAGGCTACTTGTCGTGTATGAAGTCAGTAATTTGAACACATCCCTAATACAGAATAATTCAGTTTAGAAAATGTCCCCGCTGTTAAAATGAGCATTCGCAATTATTCCATGAAGAGGTGTTTAAGCAGGGATCAATGAGAGTATTTGGATTTGGCCTTCATCCCTCCTCTGTCTTCCATCTGTCCTGAATAAATACAAATACGTCGCATCACTTTTCAAATTGAGAGGAAGTTTATTTATGTGCTTCACACTTGGTTGGTTTGTGGGCTTGAACGTGAATGTTAGTACCTAAATGTATAAAATGTATAACATGAGGATTCTTTTCAGGTTTTTCAATTCATCTTTCTGTAATATGTGCCCATATGTTTGAAGAATGTTTTAATGCCTTAAATAAGTTTCAATATACAAAGTAATGAACGAAAGTTGCTTGAGCTTCACGCTTGATTTTCTTTGAAAAAGGTCCTCCCTATTGTTTTCTATACATCTGTCTTGTTGCTTTCTCAATAACTGTTTCCTGTCTACTCCTGAACTTGTCTTGAGTTGTCAGAGGGTGGGACAAAAAGAGTTTCTACAGGGGATCCTTTTGAGCCTATCCTATACATCATTGGATGGGGGTTCGCAACTTGTTCTTTATTTTTGTATCCAAAAATGTAATCCTTCCAGAACTTTTAATACATTTTGAAGGATACATTATCAAGAAATCTATTAACATTCTGACAGAATTCGCTCAGTTGCAGTATAGTACACTTGATCATGAATATATTGTCCGAAAAAGGTCTCCACATTAGAATATTATGGGAAAAGGAATTCTCCTCTGAGTTCATAATCAGTGGTTCCTCCCAAAGGCCGAAGTACAGGGGCAAAATGATGAGCTAAAGGGTTCCCAATGCTCGGCCATATACCTGAAGGCATCCGTCACGATCAAAGAGAAAGTAGAAAGGATGGGAATGAATTAAATGAAATGAAATTATTTGAGGGTAATTTATTCTCTCTATGTCTGAGACAATGGTTGAAGGTTTTCTTCAGTTATTATAGAGACACTACACCGACGGGCTGGTAAAGGACATTATTCAACCGTCTTTTATCATGTCGCCAGAATCTTTTATGAAAAGACATTTCTCTGTTATAGGTGCTGTTAAAGAGTCTGTGCCTGCAACAATGGATCTTTCTGGGGGATTTGTAAGTATTTTAAGAAAGCATTCCATCTCCAGTCTCCTGTAGAAATCCTTCACACAGTCCAATGTATTCTGTACTACAATACCGCCCCATTTTATCACTCTATTTCCTGCAATGCCTGTATTTGATCTCTTGGAAGTTTATCATGCAACTTGTCTACTTCTTGTTCAACAAGATTTTGATTTATTGAGGGGACAAAGTAGCCTCTCTGTTTAAAAGCTTTCATTTGTCTTCCCTGAGCCTCACTCATGCCTTGCTGAGGAACATCTTCATCCCGGATTGTTGTGTTTTCCTCTTCTGATATTCTAGACCAGTCTCATGGCAGTTGGTGAAAACATTATGAAATATAATTATTGGTTTCACGTACAACGACATTGTGTCACTCAGAATGAAAACAATGTCAATGGAAAGTTTATTGGCATCCTTTTTTGAGGTGGACACACAAATTAAACACATGGGGCCCTAGTTTCATAGAGCAGCGCAGGGTGGCACAGGGTGGCGGAGCTGGTGCAATGCAAGTTTCGATCAGCACAGCCTTGCGCACGGTCAGTTTGGCAGTTTGGTGGATCGCCTGCGCCAAGATGGGTGTGGCGGCGCAGCAGGGGGAGGCGTCACAGATTCAGCTTGGCACAGCGGAAGTTTCGTGGCAAAAAGCCTCACCGAGACTGCGCCGAAAGCCCGCCAGCTCCAACCTGGTCTACTCTTGGCGCAAGGCTAATTACAGCTGGCAGAGTGGCAGTTTGGCTCACCGGTGCGCAGTGCGCACACGTCACCAAGACCTCACAGGCAGGTTTCCACAGTTCCAGACACATTTAAATACAATAAATAATCACAACAAACACTTTTTAATGCAACTAATTGAATCAACACGTGAATTTATATCTATATAGATTGTGTAACGGAAACTCAGCATGACTGAATTAACACAGCTGAAACTTGGACCTCTCGGACCAAAACATCAGTTTCATCCTGGGAAAAGTTTGGCCGTCTGGCGCTGCTGCTGTCTTCTGTCCAGCGCCGCCGCTAGCTATTTTGGTGCCCTAAGCGGAATTCCTTTATGATGCCCCCCCCACCTGAAAAACAGTGATTTAGGGTCGTGCAGGTGGCGGAGGGGTTAGAGCGCATGTCACACCTCCCTCTCTCTCTCTCCTGTTTTTCATACCCATCCACTGCTAATAAAATGCGTCTATGCCTGAAAAAATCTTTAAAAAAAAATACAGTAGCTTGTGCCTGGTCTCGAGCTTTGCCGCGAGCTGGAACCGGAGTCGGGGCTGCAGCTGGTCTGAGCGGCACGAGGTCCCGCCGTTCTGGTGTGGACGGGGAATCTGGTGCAGCTGTGGAGTGCAGATGATGAAGACGGTGATGATGATGATGAATGGCCCGGCCGGCTCATGCAGGCACCGGGTTCTCGCCACCATTATGTCTGATAGACATGCCTAAATTGTGCACTGCACCTCGCCTGGCGCATTAAAGGTGAGGAGAGGAGCTCATTTGATTGGTGAAGATCTGAATCGGCTGTGTGAATCCCACTCCACGCCTTGTCTCCTCCTCGTCTCCCACTCACGCCTTCTTCTCCTCCCTCTTTCCCACTTGCGCGGGTGGGAGTGATGGGAGGAGTGCCTGCGCTAGCCTGCGCGGTGCATGAAACTTGCAAAGTCCAGACGGACACACCCCGTTGGCGTGGCGCAGGTGCGCCGCGCCCCGACTGCGCCTGGTCTACGAAACTAGGGCCGATAGTCACGTGGTTCGCATCTCATCTTTGTCTCCTGGCCTTGTAGAAAACTGCCAGTGTCTGTTGAAGATGCATCAGAGAATTCCAGTGCCATTTGTTTTGACCTCCTCTTTGATATCTCTCCTGGGTTTATAGTTAAATTATATATTCATATACTTGAGAAAGGAGCAGGCTGGGGTGTTACCAGGCGGAGACTGGTGGGGCAGCATGGGGCCAGGGAGCAGAGCAGGCAGGGGAGTGCTGAAACAGAAGAAAGGAGTCAAAATGTGTCTCTTATCTCAAGTTTTGGTCTAGAAGCTAGAGTCGAGCTGTGTACTGACTGAACAGTGGTTAAGATCTGGCAGTAAGAGTGTGACAGGGCTGAGCAAACAGCAGCAACAGCAGCTGTAACAGTCCCCCCCCTCCTATGGGTGCCTCCTGGCGCCCGACTGGGCATAGTTCTGGACTGAGGGCACAGCCACCTACTCCTTCTGACTTGGAAACAAGAGGGGTTGGTATCCAAGACAATACTCAAACGGTGTCATACCTAGAGAGGCATTGGTGAGGGAGTTATGGGTGTACTCCACCCATGGCAGCTCCGAACTCCACCGGGAGGGGTTAGTTGAGACCACACAGCGAAGCGCTGCTTGCTCGGTCTGGCCATTGGTCTTTGGATGAAACCCAGAGGAAAGACTAACAGAACATCCAAGAGCAGAGCAGAATGCTTTTCATACCTTCAAAATGAACTGGGGACCTCTGTCTGACACAGGAGGGGAGTTTTGGCAGAGGAATGAAATGGGTTGATTTGGAAAATCTGTCAACAATAGTTACGATGACCGTGTTACCATTCGATGGGGGAAGACCGGTTACAAAACCCAAGGCTATGTGTGACCAGGGACGACTGGGTACAAGTAGAAGACCAAGTGAGTAGACCAGAGGGTGGTTGAGTCGAAGTCTTGTTCATGGCACAGACCGGGCAAGCAGTAACGAAGCCCCTGGTGTCCCAGTCCATGGTCGGCCACCAAAAGCGCCGCTGAAGGAAGGCCAAAATACGCCCCACCCCGGGATGACAGGTAAGTCTGGTTGAATGGGCCCACTGGAGGACTTCAGAGCGGACCGATTCTGGGACAAAAAGGGAGTTAGGGGGGCCATCACCTGGATTAGGTTGAGTCTGCTACTCCAGAGCCACTTTGACTCCCAGGAGTTTCCGGTTTCCAACATCATAGTTTCTTTCTGAGGGGGACAGCTTGTGTCGCCGGATGGTGAATTGACCGACAGAGCTGGTACCTTGATGGATGGATATCAGCCTCTTGGCGGGGTCTCTACCATGGATGGGATAATCACAAATCCTCCTCATTTCTGCTGTGAAGTTGGGGTAGGAGGAAACAAGTGGAGACTAATGCTCCCACACCGCCTTGGCCTAGCTGCGTGCAGCCCCCCGGAGACAACCCATCAGGTACGCCACCTTGGCTCGGTCAGAAGCATAGGAATTGGGCTGTTGGTCAAAAACAATACCACATTGCATCAGAAAATCTCTACAAGTGCCTAGGTTACGTCATAGGGTTTGGGAACCCCAGCTGGTTGCTGCCGGCTGCCACGGGAGCTGGGGGAGGGTCTTGGGTTGCAAGTTGCAGTTGGAGATTTGCCAGGGCCTGTGACATCTCGGTTACCCGAGCCGTGAGTGCTTGCAATACCTCACTGTGTTGTCCAAGGACCGCACCCTGTCCAGCTTGGCGGACAACGGAATCCTGGTCCGCTGGATCCATACTGGCCAGATCGTACCGTTAAGGGGACGGTAGTGTGAGGACCCAAATGCGGACTGATGTACTGAAGTAAGCTGAGGTGATGAGGAGAGAGAGGATGAGATGCAGCTGAGATGCTGCTGATGGGGCTCTGCTGTCTGTGTGTGGAGAGTGATGTGAGTGTTGTTTGAGTGTACACACACTCAAACAGCAGTAACAGCAGCTGTAACACCTCCAGGTCCTGGTTGAACTTTCAAGTCTCAAGTCTACCAAGAATAATTCAATTTTCTGTGCACAGTGCCATTTCAAATCTATAGATGTCTTTCTTCAGTTGTTCAATAATGAGGTTCATTAAATCCATAGAACATTTGTTCATAAAACATTTAGATCAAAATCTTGTGAAGTGCTTCTATGGCATTTAATCAATAGAACATCTTTGTATTACCCAGAAGATCTAGAGAGGATGTTGGACCAGACTTTTGGGCACACAAAGCAAGTGACTTTGACACAAGAGACCCAGGTTTACATTCCACATGCTAGGGTTAAGACTGTTGTATGGCAACCTTGTATCCTCCAAAATTATATTCTTATACAATTAAACTTCACTCCCAATAACCCTTCCAGAATGAAGTACCATGAACCAAACGGTGGCAGTTTGATACAGTTTGAAGCAGGTGGTTAATGAACAAAACAAAACCTGCTGCAATACTACGTAATTAGGTTTAGGCAACAAAAACACAGTCCCCTTGGTGGAAGCCCCATATTTTTACACTCAGACCTCCTCCCTACACAGACTTCCACACTTGTTGAAACTCCTTTCTGATACATCAAGAAAAAATGTAGACAAAGTACATTTCCCTCTAAACATAATTCGCAATGCAGTACTGACAACATTGTGTCGGAAAATGTGTTTATCTCAACGGCCAAACAAAATGACTGCGTGTAGGTTTGTCAGAAGTGATACAATTATGACAATCCAAACTGTTAGAAAGTTTCCGAGGCTGCTGGTCCACATTCCACTATCTACAAAATCAATATAAATCCAGGTTGGGGGGGAGAGGATCCACGCAGCCGATCCAATGGCCAATATTCAATATTATTAGTCAAAGTGCAGTCTTGAGTAGCTTGTTAATGTGGGTGTCCGCGACACAGATGACAGGATAGTAAATTAGGTCGCCTCAAATTAGTTTTTTTCTGGTGCATCAGTAGGATCATTATGACGCCTCATTAAGGCCTGCTGTGAGCATGTCCCTGTTTAATTGCCCTCTTGAGCTCATGTCCTTGTGTGGGAGGTCCCCATCCAGTCTGTGTCAAACATGATCAATACTTTTGTAAGCAGTTGTGTTGTGTGAATAGTCAACAAGCCAATTTGTCAGTACAGTTGGGTGAAGTGAGATGTTTCCTGCCCCTAATTTAAACACGTTATCTTCACTGAATGCTTGTCAAATTCACAGTTACATTATTCTCCATTACTGAAGCAATGGTGCCTCTTTTAAAAGATAGGTCTGATAATGTTAAGAATGTTTTCCTGTCCTATATGCTCAACCAATAATGCATGTATTCTTCTAACAGAATTCTGTGTTTATCCAAAGTCTGAAACATATTCCTTGTTGCCAGAGCTCCCCGGTTGTCTGAAAACAGCAGCGGTAGGTCATAGAGGAAGTAAACACGTAGCTTGACCTGGATGTTTACCATTGCTATGACAACAAGTGAAAGCTACCGCTAGCTTAGCCAAACCACCCGATCAACAAACACCCATAAGATGACAATTTGGCCCATATGAAATTAGTCAACAAGAACCATCAACAGCCACCACCCTAAGGGCCTTAGCAAAGCGTTTTCACACATTGAGATGGATTAATTAGAAAGACAAAAGCCACATTCATGGGAAGTTAGCTAACATAAATGCCGATTGTAATAAACTAGCAAATTTACGGCTTTTTCTCAGAATATTACCCACCTCTCTCGGCTGTTTTTTTTTTTTTCCTACAGTGGCCCTAATATGCCTTTCCTACAGTGGCCCTAATAAATAAAAAAAACTGTTTTCACTCCCAATGTGTCTCATACTAACTTAAAGGGCCTTTGTCCAGTCGGTGTCTTTTTCTGGGCACAAGCATTTTTCTTTAAATTGTTCTCAATGAGGGCAGAACATATGGGACCGACTCGAGAAATAGCACTGCACCCAGCTTCTTTCTTCCAGACAGGAATATAGACAGAAAATCCCATTAGTGGGAGCAGATTGGCCGGACGGACGCTAAATGTTGCTGGTGAGTGTTGTGCTTGTCTTGTCGTATGCGTTATCGCCGATGGAATCGTCCATCAGATTGAGCGGCGACAAGCTCATAACACAAAGTATGAAGCAGCATCCTCCTGTGCTCATGGGGAAAAAAACAATGACAAACAAATGGATAGCAGCCCACATAGATAATAAAAGGAGTGATGCTAGTCCATCATACAACAGTGGTTAAAGTGGTGATATATTGTCAAGATATTGTCATCAAACATTTTTTAAATTTTTTTAAATGCTCAGAGCACTTTTTTCTGATGAAACACTGGAATGAAATACAACACAGCTCCATTTCTCTGCCTGAAATACTGCTATGTGGACACAGGTCGTCACTCCAATGTAGACACATCCACCTCCTTATTTCATGCTGAGAAAAAACTGATGGATGGGTCAAATAAACACAGTACTATCAATAGGGTTGCAAAGGGGCGGAAAATTCCCGGTAAATTTCCGGAAAGTTTCCGGTAAATTTCCACGGGAACTTAAGCTTGGGAATTTTGGAAATATTCCATATTTAGAAACTTTCCATGGGAATTATGGGAATTTAGGGGAACTAACTGGGAATATATTATATCCAAGCATAAATATGAACAGAAGTCATAAGAAAACATCCATACAAAATGTTTGCAACAGATATTTCAACAGATTTATTTGAAAGTAGAACAGAACAGAACACTGCAAGCTCTTGAAAATCTTTTAAACTGACCGTTGTCGATCTAAAATAAAGACAGATTCAGCAACTGCGTAGCTTATTTTTCGCCTAAAATGTTTTTAGAAACACATTTCGTTGAACTATTTTCGGAAAATAAGAGGGAGGTGGGAGGCTGCTCGGAGGAGCACAGAGGGGAGTGTGTGGGGGGGGGGGAGCACTATTTCCCTATGTTTTCGTAATGTTTGCTGAAAACCACCATAACCAGCTGTTTTATGAAATTACTGACTTTAAAAAAATGTAAATATATATTTGTGTTTTTATTTTTAAGATTCATATCTCCAGTAGGAAAAAGTGGGCTAGAGCTGAGAGCTACAGACAAAGTAAAAAAATATGGGGGGACACACTAACATATTGTTGGCTTGTTTATAGCTGGGTGTTGTTTCCTCACTGCATAAGACTGTTAAGGTTTTTAAATGTTTCCATCTTTCCATTCACAAGAGTGATTGTTACTGTACCCTCGCCTCTCCTAACAGAGGACAAACCTAATTAATCCACTGCAGGGCCAGACCCTGCATTTTTTACCATACTGTATGAGAGCAGAAGCCACAGACAAACCTAAAGTGCAGACTTAGTTTGAATACATTTTGTCCATCTCAAGTCCCAATTAGGCTGGGAGCATGTGTACCAAACTGGCCGCTGCAGGAACTAATATCGACCCGTTCTCCATAAACTGCATAGAAAAGTCTACTTAATGATAAACTATTGGCTCCGAGACCATGATCAATGAGCAGCTTCACCGAATGTCACTGTGATCGTTCGAAACCAGGGTAATTGTCTCTCATAAAGTGTGAGGCGAAAAGGATTCAAATAATCAATTTGCATGCTTGCATGGAAATTATGAATGTTCACTGTATATGAAGTCAATTATAAACTCCATCCATCAAGCTGCCACAGTGCTCTGTGTGGTGGAAAGTTCTGAGGTAAAGCACTGTGTTCAGGTGAGAAAAACAGGATTAAGTCAGGGCTGGAGGAAGGTTGTCGGCGTCTATTTTGGAGATGTCTTAATGAAGATTCATCCTGTTGATTTCAGCTGTGAGTGTAGGATATTCATGATAGAGTGACACACAATTGTCAATAGAAATAGGACTTTTCTTAAAAATGTAAAAGGAGTAATATATAGCAGAAAACTAACATGGCATTTATTTATACAGGACCTATTATGCTTTTCTGCTTCTTCCTTTCCCTTACTGTGTTTATAATAAAGTTTTTTTTTTGTTCATGTAACAGATGCAAGCACAGAAACTCTGCTCCTAAACTGCTCCAAACACCTCAATTCAAATCTTGCCTTTTCTTCAGTAAAGTAAAGTAACATTTGCATTATAATATCTGTTTAGTTTGTCACACCCTCAATCAAAGCTAGTTAGAGTGAAGCTGAGCATGGAGTCACCATGTTGAGAAGTCGTTGTTTTCTGCTTTGCAAACATAAATGTCCATTTGTATTGACTTCCAAAGGAAGAGGAGTTGAAGGATACCATCATCGTTCACCACTTACCGTTCACAGTCGCTGGTCCCAGCATTGGGTGAAGGCAGGGTACATCTGGACAGGTCTCCAGTCGATCACAGGGCAGCTAGCAGACAACCAGTCACACTCACACCTACAGGCAATTTAGACTTATCAATTAACCAACCTGCATGACTTTGGACTGTGGGAAGAAGCCAGAGAACGTTAATATGAGGAGAATATGCTAATTCCACACAGAAGGAACCTGAACCTGGATTCCCACTTCAACACCGTTCAGTTGAAGAACAAGGGGCTAAAATTCATTTTCATCACTAGTCCTCAGCAGTAACTTCTGTTATCTGGTTGTAGAAGGGGGCGTGGCATTTCTGAGGAACACTAAGCGGTTGATGAAACAGAGCAGGCCAGCTGACAAATCCAAGTGGCTGAAATGCATTATTTCACTATTCCTCAACAGTAAAACTCCTGTGATATGGTTGGGGCAGGACATTTTTGACGAACACACTAAGTGATTGACCAATCAGTGCAGACTGGGCTTTTTGGGAGGGAGGGGCAGAAGGTCAGAGTGTTTCAGAGAAGGCTGAGAAGAGCTGCTGCAGCATAGCCAGGATGGGAAAATAAATTAAAGCATGTGAACGCGTACATAAACTGAAATCCAAGCATGATGATAAAAGGAGAACAATATGTGACCCGCCACGGCAAAACCAGCAACAAGTCGGGTGGGACGAATTCGTGTAAACGACAAAATAAGCTTCTTCATTTTTTTTCAAAATTAGTGATTTTCATTTTTTTGCAGAATGTGCAAGTTGAGATCATGAAGAAGCCAATCCATGTTTCAGATAACAGCATTGGTTGCCTTAAAAGTATACATTTTGTATTTGTAGTTTCGGAAAAAATCTGCAGTTCTCTGTGTCTCTGCAGGGCCGTGATGCAGTTCATTTCCATACTGATTACCGTTGGCAATTCACGCGCTGTTGTTATTTTTTCGGCCAATCAGCTGCACATTAGAAGCGAAACACATGGCTACTTATTCAGCGCAGCGGAGGAGCTGGAGTGGAAGATATCAGACGCTACATCTACGGTTACATTTCAACGGGATAAAGACAGCGAAATGGAGGAAATCCGTAACTTTGACTGCAAATGCTACAGAAGAAGAAAGGAGAACTCTCTCCTTGGAAGACATTCATGTAGCAACAAACTTTCTCAAGAGCTTACGTACAGCATACGGATGGATTCTTTACCTGCCGAAAGAGAGCAAAAGGACATACAGTAGTTACGTCGGAGATGACTGCATCCACCAAAAACGCCGCAGACGAAAAGAAAGTCCGCCCGGACCTCTTATTTCATCGGAGCCAACGAAGTCTGCAGGAATACTTTTCAGTTTCTTATGGGGTGAGTTTCCGTTAACATCCCAGTTATCTACTTTGCTTAGCTAGCTAAGATAGCTCAGTACTGTCGTTTTAGAATTATATGCATATCGAAACTAAGCTGTAATGGGAGGTTTTTGGCTCATAATGTGGGCATCTGATTTAACAGTAAGGGGCCTGTTGGCATTGCTTGTTTAGCAACTAGCCTACCTGAGGACAATAGGCTAGTTGCTAAATCATTAGCACTAGCTACTTAGCCTGTTAGCATGACACATGATGTGAAACTTCTTTATTTTCTTTTTCAGAATTGGCAAAGACACCCTGACGGATATAATCAAACACTTTGAGGAGAATGGGCCTGGACTAAATTCACTTAATTCTAGTACTGACCGTACTGTAGGATTTTTTCCCCTCCAAGGTCCTCCCTGAGCCTGCCAACTCCCAGGATGAGGAAAACAAGCAATTCCTGCATGGTCTCTGCAGCCCACCCTCCGGTAAAACTGTGCTCCAAGTCATTTGCATAAGCCCGAACTCCTCTGCACGATGATAGGAGATCCGAAAGGGGGGCGTTTCGCAACACAGCGCTGAGAGCCGACAGCGCGGACGGAGAAAGCCGACAGACAGCGCCAACCAGAGAGACCCACGGAGAGCGCTGACTAGAGCATGGACAGACTGACAGCAGGACTGACAGCCCTCGGATCGACAGCACGCACGGACCCACAGCACGCACTGACCCACAGCGCACACGGACCCACAGCGCGCACGGAGAAAGTGGGCCGACATCACGGAAAGACAGCGAGGGAGAGCGCGACCGACAGACCCATAGCGTGCACTGAGAGCACGCACGGAGAGTCCACAGGGAGAGCACGGGCAGACAGCGCGCATGGACCCACAGCGTGCACGGAGAGTGCAGCCCAACTTACTGGTCATGGCGCTGGGTGATCCGGCTGGTGCTCCGTGAATAAATCCCTGTGCAGGTGAAGCTGGAGACAATCCTCCCTCTGTCTCACGCGCTCTGGTGCATCTTCACTGCTGCCTCCCGTCAGACGCAAATTAGCGCTGCACTCCGCGCAGCGCTAATTTGCTAGCATGTAGCTTGTCCTTAGGATCCAAAGGGGGGTGAAGTTAGAAGCGACCAAGCACTTCCACGTTGTCCCTACTATATAGTTTGGCGGAATAACAACTGGAAGCACTTCGACGTCGGCGCAGTAATATCATCACTCAAAACATGACGGGACTATATACCTTCTGCTTGTTTTCACAACCCTGTACGATGCACGTTATAACCATGATGTTTGATTGTTCACAAACTATCTTACTACAACCTGATGCTTCCTCAACTGTGCACAAACTACTACAGGTAGTGCAGGCGACGGTGTGCAGGTCACGTAGGTTCTATTAACGGAAGTAAGAGGGGGAGCGGAGTGATGATATTACTGCGCCGACGTCGAAGTGCTTCCAGTTGTTATTCCGCCATACTATATAGTTATCCTTGTTATCCGCTTAGAAAAATTGGCATGTTTCATTTTGTGTAACCAAACTTGGGTCGTGTAACTACTCACGTAACCGTATTTAAATAGGGACCACGTGGAAGTGCTTGGTCGCTTCTAACTTCACCCCCCTTTGGATCCTAAGGACAAGCTACATGCTAGCAAATTAGCGCTGCGCGGAGTGCGCGCAAGAGCCATTGAGTGCACGCACAGAGGAGAGGGAGGTATGTATCACCTCGTCTAAGATCAGAGCAGAACATAGTTCAGTATGGAAATGCGGTGGTGTTTTCCTTTAACAAAAATAACACTACATCAACATTACCTACATGATAACTGCTTTTGATAAACATTGTTCAGACCACTACAATACTTTCTGCCCTGCAGGCTAACGGATACCAGATATCACTGAGTGACATCTGTAGGGGGGCTTATCTGAATGAGATGCAAATGAGCACCATTGTGTTTCATTTCTGGCCAGGTGAGGTGAGGTGAGATTTGCAAATCTTTCAGGACAGTTTTCTCAGTGAACGGTTTTCAGAGAAGCAAACATTCAAATGGCCACAACTTCGTCAAATATTATCAGATTAGACATCATTGGAAAGCTTGAAACTACACTTCCAGACTCTGTGAATAACTCAAAATGCCCCAAGGTCGACTTGTTCCTGGTTTTGCCGTGGCTGGTCACATATCCTCCTTGAACATTATCATTAGTTTTATTCTCTGGGAGACACTACAGACGAAGAAGGTACACATTGTAATATCAGCATGAAGCTTCTACAGTTTATTACTTACAAAGACAATATTTTTTTTCAATTACAGGTTTTCTGAAGTTCTATGTTTAAATATGCGTTATTAGCTTAATAAAATGTGCAAATGTGCTTACATTTCCAGAACAGAAATAAATAAGGCAGATTCTACATTTTCTGTTTCAGTTTGACATATTCGATTCAGAGGTTTTAGAGAATATCTCTTTGTGTAACTCCATAAATCAGAAAATATTGTCAATGGTAAAAGGGTCAATCCGTGTCATTTCATCAAATGCCTCCCACCTGACCATCTTAGAATGTCCTGAAAGCCTAATTTTAAGTACCTACCATACTAGGTTATCATTGAGCTACATCCCTGATATTAAATGTCTGGAGGCTATTAGTAACAGATATACTCTGTAAAAATTTTGAAGGCCACAGGTGAGATAGTTTTCCAGATATTGCTGTTTAAAAATGGCTTTTCAGAGCATGATGCCAAAAACCGTCTAAACTACCCTTCATTCAATGATGTTTCATGAGAAAACTATTGACAGTAGAGACCTAATATTTTGGATTTGTCCTATTAACAAGTGTGTCTTTGTACTTTGTGTCTTTGTACTTTTTTCAGGACATTCTGAGATGGTCAGGTAGGAAGATTTTCAGAAATTTGATGAAATGACACGGAATGACCCAAAAGAAATATTAACATTACTTTTCTTCACCATGCTTTAGGGATAAAATGCTGTATAAATCAGGCTATGAATGATGGCCCAGGGGAGAAAGCAGGTCAAACTCTTACTCAACCATCATTGCTTCATAACCCCTGCCTCATGCATCCCTTTTTTAAAGGGGACATATTATATTCCTTTTTGCAAAGTTAACATAGGTCTCTGATGTCTCCAAACCATATGTAGTGGTGAATGCTGTCCTAAAATGTGCATGATAGTGGTGGTGAAGCCCCAGGTTCATTGAACACACTCTGGGAAAAGTCCTTTTTGTGGTAGCACCTCTGGGCACATCCTTACTGAGCCTGCCACCCTTTTTGCTAGGCTCAAACCTCCTAACCTTTCTTACCTTCCACCACACATTTTTGACGAACAAACATAACTGTTAAAACTACTACAAACTACAACTCATCTCTCTGTCCTCCTAAGCAAATAAGCCTTTTGAGTTGCTGATTTTATTTAAAGATATGTACATATTTCCTGGGTTGCAATTCCCCAGGCAGCGTTGTCAGACATCAATATCATAGTTTTCCAAATAACCCCTCCGTCACACATGCCTCTGAAGTGGTTTGCAAAAGAAAACAATCGGATCATTCATTCTAGCATGTCGTTATACCCCTCAGTTTCACCCATTGTAATGTTTAGCAACGTCCTGGGTAGTTGTAGTTCTTTTTTAAACAAAAAAAAACCCCTGCTTGGTCCAATTTTTGGTCAGTTCATTCTGTTACAGGTTTTATGTGGAGTGAAAAGTGGATTAGACCCAAACGCAGAACCAAATCTGAACAAAGGTTTATTAACAAAAGGGGAAAGACTAACAAAAAACAGAACTGAGGGAGGCCACAAGGGCAATAAACAGCATTCAAAAAGAACCCAGAACAAAACAACAAAGGACAACAACTTACGGGCAACAACAAGAGGCAAAAATTCAACAACACTCGGGTAAGGCAGGAACACGTGTGGGACCTAACATGCACATCAGGATTACGGGCTATTGCACAAAACCAGAATTTAGATATCCAGGATACCTCAACTAGACCCCGAGACCGTTCACTGATTCACTGATGCAGATCCCAAATTCACCTGGCTGTTAGCCTGGTCTGGAGCAGGCTAGCTCCACAGGATAAATCTCCATGGTAACTTATATCATAACATATGCAACATACTTTCATGCACCCTGAGCATGGAAAACTTCAGCCGGGATGACTGGGAAATCCCGGCTTAATCCCTTGTCTATGTTTTGTGCCCCCCAGGAGAACAAAACAATGAACTGACAAAGAGGCAGGGGAAACACACAGACTACATACACAGGAATGGATTAATATAATGAGGGACAGGTGAGGAAACACAAGGGCAGGTGATCGGGGAGAACAAGACAATCACACACCTGGGACACAGAAACAAGAAGGGAAACAGAACAGGAAGTAAAATCAGAAAACACTAGACATAGGCTGTGTCCGAAATCATTCCCTATTCCCCACATAGGGGAGTTAGATGTAGAGCACTATATAGTGGAGTCGTCAGCAAAATGAGAAAACACTTTCGGACACTACTTGGGGGATTTCTTTCGGCGCCATTGATGATGTCATTCCTGACGTATAATCCCGACGGATTGCCCCGCCAACATAATAATACATAAATCAGGGCTCTCAAGTCTCACAATGCATTTCAACCTGTTCACACGCTCACACGGCACACAAATGACCAGGGTCAATATTTGTTTTAATACAAAATTATCCAGCAGGGAGGGAGATTCTGTGACCGTCTCAGTTCCTAAAAATATAAAAACAGCTGCTTAACAGTTGTATCGTGGATATTGGGGGTAGTACTGGACCACCGACCTCCTGAAGTCTCACTCTGAACTCAGTTCAAAACTTGAGAGCCCTGCAAAACATCACACTTTGGCCGTTTGTGTAATGTTGTTCTACTCTGTGCACAATAAATATATTAAATATTAAACATTTTTGCGCCAGTTGTCAGAATACTTTTTGCCAGGAGAAGGAGGAGGGCCAGAGAGAAAAAACTGATCTTGTTCTTGCTAGAGTAGCAAGACGTCGTCAAATTGTAAGTGAGTAGATGAAGATGATCTTAGCTAGGGCTTAATGTTTAAATTTAAAATAGATACACTATATTGCCAAAAGTATTCACTCACCCATCCAAATAATTGAAATCAGGTGTTCAATCACTTCCATGACCACAGGTGTATAAAAGCAAGCACCTAGGCATGCAGACTGTTTCTACAAACATTTGTGAAAGAATGGGTCGCTCTCAGGAGCTCAGTGAATTCCAGCGTGGTACTGTGATAGGATGCCACCTGTGCAACAAGTCCAGTCATGAAATTTCCTCACTCTTAAATAATCCAGTCAACTGTCAGTGGTAGGCCACGTAAAATGATGGAGCGGGGTCAGCGGATGCTGAGGCTCATAGTGCACAGAGGTCTGCTAGCTTCTCAGTTTCAGATTGGGATATTCTGCTTTTAATTGCAACTTGTTAAAAAAAACAAAAAAAAACAACAAAAGAAACAAGAAGAAACAACGACTCAAACCCCTTGCCTGCCTTACCTTAACATATGCAGGGGTTTCAGTTCCCCAAAAAATGTTGAGATATAATGCAATACACCTTACTGTACTAATGAACAAAAGCACCGACCATACGTTTTCGGGTTTCAATAGATCTAACAAATTGCTGGTGGATATTTCCCTCTTCAGACTGTCCAATCTGTCTTTATGTACTGTGGCGCCCTCGGGGTTACGAGAAGGCGCTACGTGACCAATTTCAGGGAAAAGAGGGCTGTCCACACCAAATTCACAATTAATGTTCTTTATTAAAGACTGTTGCAGGGATGCTGTGGATGCCGCGGAGTGCGGGGCTGGCTTGAGGGGGCTGAGGCTGAGGCGACGTCGTTGGGCGAGAGCGGGGTTCGGTACACGGGGACGGGCAGTCATACGGTCCGGGGCTCGGCGGGAGAGGCGGCGGTCAGGCAGGCGGGGGTCGAAGTAGAGGCGGGTAGTCAGACGGTCCGGGGGTCGATCAGGGCGCGGGGTTCTCCTACAGAAGTGGGTCATACACAGGGCTTTTAGTTTTCTCTCTCTCTCTCTCATCATCTCCTTACTCTCCACACGAACGTGTTCTCCGTCGTCTCCTTTTATCCCCTCCTGTCATCTTGTGCTGATTTCCTCCCAGCCGTGTTCCTCCACGCCGGCGATTCTGATGGGCAATCGGAACTCCATATATGGCACGCCGTCCGTTCCCTGCGCGGTGCCTTGGAGGGATAGAGTGCGGTGGCAACAGCGCCGTGGCTGTCACATGCAACGGCGGTACATACACGTTATTTATTATGCTCCCCGGTTCCCTCCTCCTTACCTCTGTCCCGCGGGCGCCACAGTAGCCTACATTAAAGACAACTATGCCGATCAGGCTCTCTTCAACCTGCGGAGTGAACTGGAACTGCTCTCAGCCTTACATGAAGACACTGGCACCACAAACAAAATTCTGACCAGCACCTCAACTCGGTCAAACAACCCTGCACCTCTACCGGTAGCCTCCTAAGGAACACTGCTGCCTGTCCACTGCTGCTACAGGAGAATCTATGTGCAACTCAGGATACTGAGCTCGAGACTCATCCAACTCCTGTGTTGTTTGCGGGTACAGAGATTGGATCAATATAATATGAATAATAATAATAATAAATACTATATCTATTACAGTTATAAAGTTCTGTCTTTGTAGTGTTGCTGAACTGTATTACACAGATAAGTGTTTTTGTTTGCCTCCCCTCAGTGACTGTAGATTGGACTAATATATAACAATGCTATATAAATCTGCAGCAGTTTATGGATGCATTCTTAAAAAAGAGTTACTCCATTGTTACGCCTGGCCGAGGGGAAGCCTGAGCCCAACACAAAATCACTCCCCCACTTTCCCACTCACAAGGATGACAAGTACCACAGCAGACACAGTAAAAATACAGTGTTTTACATACAAAAGCCCAGGCTGACCAAGGCCAAAACGATTGAAGACTAAATGAAGGACTACCTATCTTTAACAGTTATTTTACCTACATCCCTAACAAAAACAGGGGGAAAGATGTAAAAAGAACAGGCCTCTCATCTCTTCCTCTACCCGGACCGCTATTTTTAGATCTCTACATTGTGTTGAGTTCAATACATTATCTTAAATCTGCTAGAACAGGGGAAAGCACACAGCACAGGCTGGTGAGGAGTCAGAAAGAGGAGTGACTTTGATATTCACAGTTGCCCTTTTAACGAACAGAGTGAACAGCACCACCATCAGGCAGGGAGGAAACACAAAAAAATCTACAATCCAACATTTCCTCCCCTCAGGAAAAGTGTTTAAAACCCTGTGCGAAACAACACATCAGCCACAATATTATCAGTTCCCTTTATGAGGTGAATCTCAAGGTTAAAAACCTGTAGCAACAACAAACAGCACACAAAATGCTGATTGCCATCACACATCAGAGGGCATTGGTCTGAATACACAAGATCCGGGATTGAACTCGAATCAACATGAACTTCGAAATGCTGCAACGCCAAAAGCAATGTCCTCAATAGTAATACAAGTCACTTGAGGACACTTTAAACAAAGGTGCCATTAGTCTCCCATCCAATCACCAGATGCCACACCTGAGACACAGCACATAGAAATCACACAGGCATTCAATTCTATTGGTCATACAGTGTAAACAATGCCGCAAAAGTCATACATTGGGTAAGTTTGAGGTTAACAAACTGCATCTGGTTTCTGGTGTGAAGCTGTTGACAAAGTTAGCTTCATGATTCAAGGTTAACTTTACAGCTGTGAGTGTTAAAGTCATCTTAGTAGCTAATTGCATTGGTAGCTTGGTAATGACCTGTCAATCCCAAAATAGCCCTAAAGCAAGCAAACCCTGCTATGACCACATGGGGGAAAAAATGGGCCAGCCTGAAAAAATGGTATCTCCTTTTATAAAGAAGTGTACTTGTGTGTAACAATTGTGAATACAATATTCACCATTTTAGCTCAGGTTTGGTCTCTTCTCCACTATGTTCACCAGCTTGTCACTAACTGTGTCTCCGCTTTAAACTGTTTCAGAAACACACCACACCGTTTGCTTAAACCTATAATTGCAGCTCCAACTCCAGTGTGTGTGATCAGCGTATCCAGACCGGAACTTTGTGAAAGTGACTCCTGGTTGCGGTGACTCCTCTGCCTGCTGGCGTCTAATTGTTATTGATAGACCTGTTGTAATTCTGCCTAAGACAGCACAGTTGTCAGTGCCCTTGCCTCCAGTAATCACACCAACTTTTTAGTGATTGTGATACTTGTGTGACAGCGAGCCGGAAGGATTGGGCATCTACTTTACATTTAAATACATACTCACACTTGCATTAAGGAATAAATAATTAAAAGGTAGAGACATGTAGATACTTTGGTCCAACTAGCCGACCTTGGAGCAGTAGTTTGAAAAAGTTGTCCATTGTGAGTTGAAAGATATTCATATTTTGGGGATTTTTTTTTATTGTCACACTGGATATTACCTAAATTACATACAATTTAATGTATATTGTTATTTATTTTATTTTTTTGGCTTCAGCTACAATCAGCAACGACAGAAACCCATTTTTTACCTTCTTTCAGCGACAGTGGGGAGTGCAATAAAGGCATATGTATTGTAGTTATTGGTTTATAACACACTAATGTGTATTGTCATTGCATTTAGATTATATATTTGCATTGAAATATACATAGCATCTCTTTAATGTAGACATTATTAGTCCCGCCCCTTCCAGCGTTCACCATAGGACCTTATTTTGGAAAACGTGTATAGTAGTGAACGGCAAGAGATTAATAATCTTTTATCCTTTTTTCATTGATTTATTCATGAATTAAATGTATGATGTTTTACTTCAAAACATATTTTAAAACATATCTTTTAAATTGGCAAAGTTGCATTTTGTCATATAACTGAAGTATGAGACTGAAAATGTGTAATTACAAAGACTACAGAGGACCTCAGGCATGTCCAAGCCAACTGATCCTTGTCATCCTCATCTTTACGGACAAGTTCTTCCAGCTGTCTTCTTGTTCAAGTCCTCATGGGATACTTTCTTTGGCCGGTAGATGTTGCAGATCTTTCTTAAGCAGCTGTTGTGGAAGGCATTAACCGTGTTCATGTCTTTCTACACCACTCTCCAGCACTCGGAGCCATCGTGAAGCTTAACAATGAGGTTATATAGCCAATTCTTTGTTTTGATGCTATATTACAAAGCTGTATTCACCTCGGGCTTTGTTGAGCCAGGCCTGGATGTCATTGTGGGGAACATTGTCACTGCTTATTAAGCTTATGGACATGCTCAAATGTAATAAAAACACACATGGCCGTCTATGTAAACCCAATAAGGAGATGTTCTGAAAACAAAACACACAGAGGGAGACTAACATTACTGCTATATCTTTACATAGACAATGTCTGTTTGCTTCTATGCTCTGTGTCATTCATCATTCTGTAGTGGGAGTTTGTCTCATAGAGAAACAAATTAAAAATGTTGTCAATAAGCGTTTTGCTGTGTATCACTATTAACACTTTTAAAAATTGGAGATGCAGCCACTGAACATGTTAAACAATAACAAACAATATTCTCTTGCATAATACATTGAGTAACCCTGGGTACAATCCATGGCTCTGATACGGAGCCTCAGGGCTGCATAATGTGGTAAGCTTGAAGTGTGTACTTAAAATCAAAATATTAAATTTGATTAAAGGAAAGCAAAGATAGATATGAAAGAAAGAAACCGTTAACACTACTTTTTATTTATACAAGTTGATGAATAGCTGCTGTAAATGCTTTACAATAGACATTGAATTTATAGACATGTTTGCATGGCATTGAAACACTTAACTGGCAGAACAAATTTAATTATGCTACTCCAGTAAAAGAATAAAAATGGTATTAAAAAAAATAAATTAAGAGCCGTGAGCAGTGCTGAACGGGCCCTCGCATCTTCAAGCACATCGGGGGTACTGTGGCAAGGCACAATGGAAAAAGAAAACTGCTTAGTGCAGTGATGACTCACACAAGAGCCTGCGTCGAACAGTTAAGTTCTGCAAGTTGTCACGACTTGGCTCTAGGGCCGTGACACACAGACGGAGATGCAGACTGACATACCAAAAATAAGTGTTTATTTAACTGAAAAGGTTGAACGTTAACACAGAATAAATTGAGGGAATAATATGCCGTGAACATCAGTGGCGAGGGTGCGTGTATGCATGTGTGTAAGGCGTGGTGAGAGAGATGTTGCATGTTAACCAAACAAAACCAAGAGAGAGAGAGAGAGAGAGAGAGAGAAAGAGATCCTGTTATTAGGTTGGCTCCACCCTGCAGGTACGATTGTGCCTGCTCTGTGTCCCCAGAGTCAGAACCAAACATGGAGAGGCAGCCTTCAATTTTATGGACCACATATCTGGAACAAGCTTCCAGAAAACTGCTGAAAATCTCAGCTCTTCAAGAAGACTTTTCTGGTTGCCAACAATACTATCTCTGAACTTCTTATACTGCACTGTAATCGCTGTAACGCTTGCCCCTGGGTGATGTTGGGACTTTGAAATTGTATTGACTGGAAATCCTGAGTGTATTCTAGTCCTGCTCAATGTGTTAAGTGTCCTGAGATGACTTCTGTTGTGATATGACACCATATCAATAAATTGAATTAAATTAATTTCTATCCCTTGATATTCTTGCTTTTATTTATTTTTTCAATTTAAATTTTATTTTATTGGCTTGTTTAAATGTATTTTTCACCAATGCTTTTTATGTTTTATGTAAATCACTTTGAATTGCCCTGTTGAAAGGTGCTATACAAATAAAATTGCTTTGCCTTAAGAAATAAGAAAAAGGAGAACTTAAACATAAACCAGGGGGCCGTCACAAAGTTGACAGGGCAAACATTTAGGGGACAGGGAAACCCACACAAATGAAACAGTAAGACTCTGCTTCTCACACAAGTATGCACTAAAAACGTTCATCTGTTATAAAAATGGGAGGAGCTGGAGTATAGGGTTGGAACTATAGGTCAATATTGGCAAGTAGATGTGTTCAGGCCTGAACTATTATCATGCATGAAATATTTGGGGCAGCTTCAACAATGCACATTTGAGTTACAAGAACTTCATGTTAACTCACTGAGAAAATAACACATCGCCACGGCAACAGCATTCTACAAACACTCACTATCTTCCAAATGAAGCATCAACAATATCTTTAGGTGCCTCTGATCACATTTGAGGTGATCCTGCGTGAAAGTGTAAAAACATGTCATTGCCAATAGGTGGCGCTATGACTGTTGTATACTGTATTATTGTCATGTGAATGTCTCCAGGCCTCAGCAACTTTCACAGTTACAGTGTGAGGGGTGTGGCCTTGGAATGTGTAGGTGGTGCTAGTAATTTTTGTCACTCTAATAGGACACCCATAAAATATCAAATGTTTCACCAGGCCTGATGCCATGCCAATTTTGATGAGTTTGAGTATGTTATGGCCAAAAAAAAGGCGATTAATTTAGTTAAATAATCATAATATATACAGATACAAGAGGGCCTTCACAGGCCAACATTGTCGGTGCTCGGTCCCTTAATGTGTGTATTAATAGCTAAAAAAAGAGAATATTGTGGAGTCGGGTAAATGATGAGACAAGAGACGGAGATGGGTCGAGTCAGCTTTACTCTCCACATCAAAACAAACGAGTCTTACTCGCACATGAGTTCAAATCGTAACTGACGTAAACACGAACTGTCGTAAACCGGAACTGTTTACCTTAAAGGTACAGTCCCTTGGTGAATGTCTCACACAGCAATTGTGGGTCACCACACAATGTCTTTATTTTTATTCATTTTTGTTACATTCCATGAAAATACCAGGTGTGTATCGCTCCCATTTAACCCTTAGGAACCATACCAGAGTGGTACAACAATGACTGGCTGATATCAGAATGTTGCTACAATCATTCCAATATCTCAGCACCTGAATAAACTGGTCTCAGCCTCCCACTTGAGAGAACTTGGCACTCTGTTTGGGCTTGCAGGAGGCATTACTGGGCCAAGGCCTGAGTCAACTAATTAAAACTTTGAATGTTGGAGATAATTGTTTCCCAGAGCCATTCTTCTAACACATCCTTGGATGAAAATGAATACTAATTGCCGGAGTGCCCAGAATCCGTTATTTAATTAACATGAATACAAACTGTGCTGAAAGAGTGGTGAACTTTTAGCTCCAACATTGTTTTTTTTCCCTTTCCATGTTCATGCAGAGATTGAAGACCTGCGGCATGTTTAACTGGATCAACTGCCTGCAGGCTATTTCACTGAGATCTGTCTGACTTTCTCAGTGTTTGACATTAGGGCACTTTGCATTGTCTGCTTTGTATCTGAATGAGCCAGTTTTGATGATAAAATGTAGACTCCGAAGTTAATAGCTCACTCTCCGCCAAACCCTGTTTGCCTTTGGCATTATGTATTGTGCTGATGTATTCGGCTTCCACTTCATTTGATTCTGGCTGATAGCTCCGAGCTTGCTTGATTGCATTCTCTAATTTATGTAATTATTGCCATGAAGTGCAATCAATCAATCAATCAATCAATCAATCAATCAATCAAACACTTTATTTGTCCCCAAGGGGCAATTTAAAAAGGCATAAAGAGCAGCATTAGGACAAACAGGACATCAGACAACATAAAAACATTCACAAAGTGCTTCAGTTAAAAAATTCTAGCAGCTGTCAATTTCAGAGTGCTCTGTGCATCACGTTAAAGTGCTATGTGCATTCAGTCTGACGGGGGCTGGGCAAAGTTGTTGAGACAGGGAGGGGTCATTGTTCATAAGTTGGACTGCTGTAGGAACAAAGGTGGCCCTCCTCCTTTGTGTCCTGCAGCGCGGACAACGCAGTCTGCGTCCCGATGGGAGCCACTCGAACACAGGATGTAATATGTGTGAGGAATCGTGTAGGATCCTGTGAGCGGTGCGGAGTGTTTGCTGGTCACAAAAGGCAGACAAAGCTCTAACAGGGTGTCCAATGATTTTAGAGCAGACTTTGGTGATGCTGAGTAAGCGTGTCCGGTCTTGCAGGCTGATGGAGTGAAACCATGAGATGAATGAGAATGTAAGTACGCTCTCAATGAAGGAGTAGTAGAAGGTCAGGAGAATATCTTTGTTCACATCAAACGATCTCAGCTTCCTGAGCAGGTATTGTCTCTGGTGGCACTTCTTGATGATCTCCTCGGTGTTGGAGGAAAACCTTAGAAGGCCATTGAATATTGTGCCCAGGTACCTGTATTCCTCCACCAACTCCACAGGCTCCCCCTGGATGATGGTAGTGACAGCCTCTGCTAATTGTCTCTGCTTGCTGGAGAATGTAACAATTACCTCTTTGGTTTTGGTAGAGTTCAGCTGGAGACAGGCGCCCTCACACCAGGTAATAAAGTCCTGAAGTACAGAGCCATGGTGCAGGTTAGGGACAGAGAGCAGAGAGAGCAGGACTGTGTCGTCAGCGAATTTCACCAGCTGACAGTTTGGCTGAGTGGACCTGCAGTCATCAGTGTAGAGGATGTAGAGCAGGGGCGATAAGACACAGCCCTGCGGGGAGCCAGTGGAGGTGTGGAGGATGTTGGAGTATGAACCATTGACAAACACCCTCTGAGACCGGTTGGTTAAAAAGTCAATAACCCACTTAATGACCTGGTGGTCCAAGTTAAAGCGAGTATTTAACTTCTCAGCAAGGATGTGTGGCTGCATGGTGTTGAATGCAGAAGAGAAGTCTGCGAACAGGAGCCTGGCGATGGTGTTGGGGGTCTCCAGGTGTTTGTGGATGGTCTCCAGGATAAATATCTTGGCATCATCCACTCCCCTGCCGGCCCTGTACGCGAACTGCAATGGATCCATCATAGGCTCAACAGACTTGGTGATAAAGTTTTTAATTATCCTCTCCATCGCCTTCATCACCAGGGAGGTAAGGGCCACCGGCCTCAGATCATTTAATACCTTAGTGGGGCCCTTCTTGGGGATGGGGATAACTGTGGAATGTTTCCACTTCCGGGGCACTGTGCTGCAGTTCATGGAGGTCTGGAACAGCTGCTGGAATACCTCCCCCAGCTGCTCAGCACAGTGCTTCAGGGTCCGCCCACAGATGTTGTCAGGTCCGGTGGCAGTGTTGAGTTTTGTCCTCTTGAGGGCTCTCACCACCTCTTCCCTGCTGAAGGTGATGGTGGTGTCACCAGGATGGAGTGAGGAGATGATGGTCTTAAGCTCTGTGCTGTTGTCCATTTCGAATCTTGAGAAGAATGAGTTGAGGTCATTGGGTAAAGATGTTGAATTGCAGCCATCAACCTGGATGGGTTTGTGACTGGATGTAATGCAGTTCACCGCTGCCATGTTCTTCAGACCCTGCCAGGCGGAGCGAAGATTCCCCTGGGTAAAGGAGACCTCCACTTTGTTTTTGTAATCCAGCTTGGCCTTTTTAATGGCACGCTTGACCTCTCGACTGACCTCCTTCTTTTCCTCCTCCGAGCCAGTGAAGAAAATCCTCTTTTTCTTATTGAGTACTTGTTTTAATTCTTTTGTGACCCAGGGTTTATTGTTGGGGAATATTGTAACAGTTTTGGTAGGAATTATACTGTCCACACAAAAGGAGATATATGCAGTCACTGTGTCTACCTGCTCATCGATGTTACTAGGGGACAGTAAACAATTCCAGTCAGTTGTTTCAAAACAGCCTTGTAGTCTGTCAATACTGTCTGGGGTCCATTGTTTGATGTTCTTAGTTATTTTGTCTGACCTCTTTACTACAGGTAGGTAAGCAGGAGCAAGCAAAATGCTATTATGGTCGGCAGAGCCTAGGGGGGGGGAGGGGGACAGCTCTGTATGCATCTGGAATAGAACCATAGCATTTGTCTAAAGTCTTGCCAAATCGTGTGGTACAGTCAACATACTGTTCAAACCCTTTAAGTGTTTTGTCAAGTGAACAATGGTTTAGATCACCCATAAGAAATTTGGGAGCATCTGGAGAAACTAATTCTAACCTGTTCATGATGTTTTTGACATGTTCAGTGGCAGCAGAAGCTTTCGCTTTGGGGTGAATGTAGACCAGGATGATAAAGATTTGTGGAAATTCCCGTGGAAGGTAGAATGGGCGAAGGGAGATAGCCAGCAGTTCAATATCGGTGTTGCACAATTCTTCTCTGACCACCACAGATGAGCACCAGTGAGAGTTGACGTAGATACAGACCCCCCCTCCGTGATGCTTTCCAGTCAGTACAGAGTCTCTGTCCAGCCTTATAGGAGAGCCAAAGCCATCTATGTGCAGGGCATCGTTACTGTCGTTTTCATTTAACCATGTCTCGGTAAATGCCAGGATTGATGCCGTCCGATATTCATACATGTGATTAATGTTGGCTTGCAGTTCGTCAGTCTTGTTACGCAGTGAGCGTACATTAGCTAGAATAACTGACGGCAGAGTCCGGTGTTTCACTTTCCCCCTCTTCAGTCTAGCTCTGACTCCTGCCTTTTTCTTCCCCCTCCGTGTTACCTTTTTTTTATGATGTGCCGTATCTGAATGTCCAGGCGAGTGTTTACGTTGGATCACCTCCGGTAGTTTCTCAGTGAAAACAACTTGGTCGGAATTCAACCGTAGCTGCAGAAGCAGGTCCCTGGCATATGTAATCCGCTGGGTATCTGGAAGGCTGTATCCACTTGATAGGCTGAACAGGTGGATCATCCGGTACAGCAGGAACACCATAATCCACAGGATCCCGGTGCAATCCATCATTCGGTGTGTCGGAGCTAGTGCTAACTAGCACTAGCCTTGTTAGCGTCCGTGCATCAACAGCCTCAAGACAGCACACGGCAAACTCTGCACAGTCACTTCAAACAGGCGCAAGTTGTCCGAGATAGTTGGGACAGGATGCCACTGACAGTACGCCGGAATATTCTCCGAAACAGCATAAAAACACATACAACGAATAAAAAACAGCTGCTCGATACGCCACCGGTCACCACACGAGCAGTGACGAAACCTCCATCAGAGATATCTCACCTTAAAATGTGTGTGTCTGTATGTGTGGGTGTGTAAGTAGAGCTTTATTTTACTTTGTGTGTTCACTGAGAGGATTAAGGGATGCAAATGGAACCGGCTCTCGGCCAGGAAAACTGGTTCCAGAGCGGCCCCAACTCTTTGCTGGGCTAGAACCGTTCGCAAACCTACGTCAGGGGCTGGGGGCGGGGTTAACGATCGAGGCGACGGGGGAAAATACGCCGCTGTGTAGTTTTAATAACGTTACTGTTCCCGGTAAGTTTCACTTTTAAAATGTTTCACCACGTTGCAAACCAACGACACATTTCTGTTTAGTTTACCAAGCTAGTGATTAATTGTGTAACAGCAGCAACTAGTGGCTATGCTTCCTCGGGTAATGTAAGCTGACCGGCTGGCTTGCCAGCTAGCGTGATATTACGTGACGTAATGACGTGGCTTGAATTGATCTTAATTTTGGTATTTTAGTTAAAAATGACTAAATAAATAAAAACAATGAAATTAAATAGAACAAAACCGCTACAAAAGTGAATATATACATATAAATACATACTAGGGATGAAAATTATCGAGTAATTCATTAATCGATAGTTGTTTCATCTTATCGATCGATGATCGATTAATTGATAAGCGGCAATTCTTCTGAGAAGTTGAATTTCCCTCTGAATAGGTTCTATCTATATGTAACATAAAATGCTATCTTCCTTATGATATAAAGAAAAATGCAAATCATATTTTGAATAATTTCATTTTAATGCATTAATTTGGGGAATTTTGAGAACCAAAATAAATACATACAATGCACATACAAATGTGAATATGTTCTAGCGGGATGTGGCCAGGACAGGCGATGCGATGTGGGCGGGTACGGAGAGAAAATACGTTTTTCTGCGATGCGAGTGAAGCGAGTACCAATCGGAATGTAGAATAGAGATGATTGACAGTTGACGTCAACAGAGAGTTGCCGCTTGAAGTCGCCGCTGGCGGCAGTGACATTTTTTTGCCAGCGAGTAGAATTCAGCGAGAAAGCGAGTGACGGGCGAGTAGCGACGTATGTGAACGGGGCTATACGCGCCGTCAAACTCGCCAGCTGAGGGGGGGTCGGCGCGGGGGACGCTTGCCATGGCGACGGGGGAAAACAGAACGTTGATGAGCCAAACCAGCCGCGAGGATTTCCCCTTACAATAAGCGCTGCGGAAGCGGAATCAAAATAATTTTGGGCGAACATTGAGACTATGGCGGCCTAAATTAGACTATGGCGGTGTCAATGTGTGGGAAACACTGCTCGTCTTGTTTTCGTCAGAGCCTTGCTTCGCTTGTGTTTGCGCATGTGCGTCAAGTACGTCTGGCGTCAAGCGCGCCCTCACGTGGACTGGCGGGGAAATACGGGTTCAAAGCGCAATTAATTGCAATTAATTTATTTTAATTGAGTAATTTCTTATCGACAATTAATCGATTAATTGTTTGCATCCCTAATACATACATACATATAGTCATACATACATACGTATACATACATACATTGCAACAACAGATTTCAGCAAAGGTTAACAGGGCTCCAGATTGCGACCATTTTGGTCGCAAATGTGACCAAAATTTTTAGGCGTGCGACTGAAAAAAATTGTACGTCGCACTGGTGCACCTAACGCTGACAGAGCTCGGGCGGGTCCTTGCCTCCGATTGGCTGTGGTCCTTTTCACTGCTGTAAATTGTGTCAGATCGAAAAATGCGAGCGAGCTGAGTAGGTACTCCTGAGCGCTTCGACAATGAGTGCTGAGCCCAAAAATATGCCTTCAGACAGGACTGGTTGAAGCAATTTCCCTGGCTGATGTACGATAAAGAAAGGGACTCAATGCACTGCATTTATTGTCGGGAGTGCGGTCAGAATTTGGCCGGTAATAGTGCGTTTGTGGAAGAGTCAACAACATTTCGCACCGAGACGTTGAAAAAGCGCAATATGTCCAAAAAGCATACTACATGCTGTGATAAGTGTGTTAATAAAGTGGCCCCTCATCCAGCTGCATTTCAGCGTCTGCTGTATCAATTAGGTCCGCTGAGGAATCTGAAATTATTATAAAAGTCAACGTCGCATACAATATTGCAAAGGAGGAGTTGCCGTTCACTAAATTTAAGTCCGAAATTATTCTGATGAAATAAAATGCCGCCACACTAAAGAACAAGACAGCTGCGGAGGTTGGAAACGCCACGTACGGTACATGTCAGTCATGATTGACGGCGACACAGACGTTTCTACGAAGGAGTGCGTTATTGTCTACTGCCGCATTTTGTGTAAAGGGAGTCCGGTCAACATGTTAATTGGACATGTCGAGGTGGAGCATGGACACGCACAGTGTTTGAAGGCCCACATTACAGCATGAGAGATCATGAATAGGAAATTGTATGAAATGAATAGCCTAAGTAAAAATATAAGTAGGCTAGGCTAAGATCACATAAACAGTTTTCCATTTGCAATCTATAGGCTAGTGACCTGTATGATCTTTTTATTCTTGAGGAATTTATGCTGCCACAAAGCAAGAATTTGCTGCGCTTGGGCATTAGTGTGCAGATTGGCTGGAGAAAACGGTTGCTGCAGTTAACCTAGGCCATAAGGGGGTGTCATTATGTAAAAGGAGAGCGATAAAAAGGTGACTTTTTGGCGTTAAAGGCGACGCGATGAAAAATGTGGGTGCACCTAAATTTTGTGCTGGTGCACCAAAAAAAAAAGTTAGGTGCACCAGTGCTACCAATGCAAAAAGTTAGTCTGGAGCCCTGGTTAAAGAATGTGTAGGCTGAAGCCAGAGTTGATTACAAACTTAAAAACCTCAGTGGATGCTGATCATCATATCAGAAGCCAATCGGATTTACAGTCTCACCAACGGACCATGCTGTCCATCCCAGTTTTCCTACAAAGTTATGTTCACATAAACTTTATTCACAATTATATTTTGAGGGAATTGCAGTTTTAAATTGTAACAAAACAAATGTTAGAAAACTACTCTATTTCAAAACATGGTCCATGTGTGATCTATAAGGCATTTGTGCTGCATTCAGGTAGTGCCAGAAAACTGAGTTCCTGATAATTTTTCATGGCTTACCTGAACAGTTTCCTATACTCTTATTGTTGGACAAATAATTGAAATAATGGTTCTAGGGCAGGCCCTGCGATAGACTGGCGACCTGTCCAGGGTGTACCCTGCCTTCGCCCAATGACAGCTGGGATCGGCTCCAGCCCCCCCGCGACCCTGAATACAGGATAAGCGGTAGACAATGGATGGATGGATGGATGGATGGATGGATGGGTTCTAGGGCATGGTTACCTTGTGATTGACAGGTCACTACCACAGCCTCGCCATGCTACCTTTGCAATTAGCTTCTCAGATTGTTTCCACACTTAGCTGGTTACCTCGATTTACGGAAGCTAATAGTTCAGGCTATTGTCAAGTACCAACTGGTTTTTACTTAAATTTTTTTGTTGCTTATTTAGACATGACAAAATGTTCTGGCTTTTTTTTTTGTTCATGTAAAAAGGTCTCCAGAGCAGGCCTTTGGCTTTTCCACAGGGAGTCACTCTCTCCCACAGAAACTCTGCTCCTGAACTGCTTCAAACGCCTCAAATTCAAGTGGTGATGTCACCAAGTAACATATTTGCATAGTATTTGCCCGGCCGCTAGTTTGTCATGCCCTCAAACAAAGCTATAGAGTGGAGCTGAGCACGGAGTTGCCATATTGAGAAGATGTTTTCTGCTGTGAAAACGTAAATGGCCCTTGAATTGACTTCCAAGGAGTTGAATAACATCCATCCAACCATCATCAACTGCTTAACCTGTATTCAGGGTCGTGTGGCTGCTATCGTGTAGCCTGAGGGGCTGAGTTGGGCAAAAAATATTTTTCCTCAGCAGTACAGTTATCTGTATATGATCAGGTGCCTGATATTTCTGACTGTTAGACTGACCTTGTGAGCGGCCCAGACCAAAAGTGAGGAGGCGGAGGCACAATGTACAGTTACCCCAAATAGTGGGCATTTATTTGCAGACAGGGTTAAAGTTCAGTGTTTACATCCAGCATATTCAGGACCAGCTACCATGCCCCAGCGCGACCACCCCTACAGCCACCAACCAACTGGACTAGCACCTTACGCAGCCCTTTATAGTCCCCACCTGTGGGTGCTACCAACAATAGGGGGGCTTGAATATAACCCATATTACCCAACACCTGCAAATACAGCAAAACCCCCAATATACATATATACTTAATATTTACATTACAGTTATTAACCCCTAGATAGTTAGCCCTCATCAAAATACTCTAACAAAACTACCCATTTAACCTGACATGGCAATACACCCCCCACACAATCCCATCCGATGGAACCCTCCCGGAACGACAAAGAGGCGCTTGTTTCCCCAGGGACTCTTTTAGTTGCGCACCCTTGGAGTTGGAGACAGAAGAACACGGGTAAGTGTTTAGCATGTGACATATTGTTCGTAACTCTTCAAACCTTAGTGACATGATTAATAATACAAATCAATATGCCAAGTGACGACTAAGGCTACGTTCACACCGCAGGTCTTAATGCACAATTCCGATTTATGGCTCAAATCCGATTTTTTGTTTGGCTGTTCACATTACCTCTTTAAATGCGGCCTGTCTACGGATTGCTGTGTGAACAGCTCACGCTCCTGAAGTGACCCGCATGCGCAGTTGATCATTGATGACATCACGCCACAGCGGTGTTTACGGAAGCGAACATGGCAACGGCAACCGGTAACGTGGGACTGTATGGCTTCATGCTAAAAACAGTGTGTGGCGGCAGCCGGCAAATTTGCTTCGCTGCTGTCCTCCATGTTTGTTTTGGCTCCCGCCCGCTTTTCAATCAACTTTATTTGTCATTCATTTACAAAACAGTGCAGCGCGGGTCAGAATGACGTCAAAGTCGCATTAAATGCGACCTGGCTGTTCAGACTGCGGTCGCATTCAAAAAAATCCGATACGTATCCGATTCAGTACCACATTTAAATGTGGCCTGAATCTGATTAGAAAATGTCAGATTCAATGCGACTTGTGCTGTTCACATTGTCAAAAGCAAATCAGATATGGGTCACATATGAGCGAAAAAATCAGATTCAGGTCACTTGTAACTGCGGTGTAAACGTAGCCTAAGCGACATCTAAGTGACAGCCTAGCCGCTCGGGCGCCGCTATTCACGTCATGTTGTATAACCTTTTCACAGGTGGCGAGGCCAATTCAACCACCCGGCATCCGGAACAACATCGCCACAATTGGCACAACACAGCCCTCTAATAAAAGGTTTTAAAATATATCAGTAGCTCGTGTCCTTTTTATATTAACCATACGATTTCTTGTGCCAATATGTTAATGTTTTATGGTGTAAAATATCATACGGTGCACATATGCTTCGCCAATACGGAAGCTGTTAATCACACATAACAGAGACAGAAAGGATCTCCGTTACACTGACAAATATTCTAAACAGATGACTAATCCCAACAGTGTGGCAGCTGACCAATCAGAGCAGACTTGGCTTTTTGGGAGGGAGGGGCAGGAGCTCAAGCAGAGTGTTTCAGAGCGAGGCTGAGAAGAGCTGCTGCAGAAAATATCTATCAGCATTGTGTTTGTTGGGTGGTTGGTTCCAATTACTAATGTCTGCATCTCCAGGCCCTGTAGCAAAAAAAAAAAAAGCTCTACCTTTTACACTTAACCTGCATTCTCTGTGGGTTCACACAAATGAGGTTGTACAGTGATACATTTCCAAATATTCATGGATGACTAAATAAGATTGGCCCTTTACTTCCACAAATAAACAACAACAATTAATTAGTGGAACTTAACAAAACTGTCACGGCAAGCCGAGGAGAGGGGTTGAGTGGCTCAGTTTATCGCCTGTCAAATTACTTTCCTGCCATGTTGCTCATCACTAATCCTGCATGATGGCTTGCGACTGAGACCAGTCTTCAGTCTATCTCACAGGATCGTTCCCACTGGCACCGACTGTCGGAGACTGACAGAGAGACGTGTTACTGTCTGTGATAGAATGGATTGGAAATTAAGAGTGTGAGGGGAAACATCAGGGGGTTATGAAAGGGCTACTACACCCTCCAATACACTGGGTGTATCCCAAAAACTAACTCTTGTCTTCCTTCTAAATCACGTTACTTGCACAAGTTTGACTGCAGGATTAGTTTTTATCTATTCTCTGCATCATTAACGTTTATTTGTGTCACTCTTGACGTGCCTTAGAGGAGGGTCATCAATCACGGCTGAAATAACCATTGCTGCTTTTACATGTTGCAGAAGTCCCAGATGCACCAGCTAATCAAACAGCGTCCAAACGCTGCTCTGTGAATTTAATTGAGCTGTACTACAGCGGTATGAACCCAAAACAAACCAATTTTTAATTGCAATAAATGGATAAAAAGGATGCCGAAGTAACTACATAATGATGACAATTTGTAAAAAAGTCCAAAATCATGCTGTTAGGTCTGTCCACAAGACAATATGCAAATCATTTAAAATGTGTTTCCTAAATGGCATTCAGATCCATAGGTAGGCTATGCTAACACTGTAGCTGCTCCATGAACACTTTAAATAATGTCATAAAGGCAAAAATATGACATCGACCATGATGTTTTTGATATACAGTCGAAGGTTTAGACACAGTTTTCAATCAAAAAATGAGCGCTTTGTGTTTGGTGTGAACGTAAGTTTAGATCCTCCCACTGAGGCTGTAAAAAGAGCACAGGAAAACATGCGAGGAAGTGAAGAAACAAGGAAATGCGTGAGAAATGACACAACCCCCCCACATCATTGAAGCGACGTCTGGTCGGCTGGTTAGATGTCAGTCGTCTAGAGACTCTAGTTGGAGTTTACCAATGCAGCTGTGTTTTCACTCTGTAGCCTGTTAGTTGTTTAACAAACACCTTACAACCGCCTTTATTCTGTATTTATATGGTGTCCATTCCTACTGGCAGAATGTGTTTGCATTAATTATTGTGTCTTTATTTATTCATATTATTTATTGAATTAGTTATTTCATAACCCAGAAGATGATTATGGTGGAAATTATTTATTTTGCTAAATGTTGCATGGGAAAATTAAATTAGAATTATCAACTCATTTGAATAGAAATTATGATAAATTATGTAAAACATGATTTTGCTAACAGACGAGCTCTACTCTCTCTGAATTAAATTATATCCATGATAAAAGTTAATGGGAGAGATAACTAATCATGAAAAGTGAAATATAAGTAGCATATACAATGTTTATACAGACTCAAAAAAAGGTCTGCCTTCATTTTCTCAACAGTTCCCAGATTATAACCCAATAGTTTTTAAAACTGTTGATCTCCACTCAAATGTGCGAGTCATCCGCCCAATCCTTAGTTTATGTGTTGTTGTTGTTTTTTTACTAAACCTTTACAGTATATCAGGTTACGCTGCTGAAATGCTGATGAAGTCGAGATGAGATGGTATTTCCAGAGTATCTCTCTTCCATATGATGATGCATTTCTTATTGAAACAGGAAAGACAGGCGGGACACAAAGAAATGCATATTTTGTTTTTTGGAATGTCATAATATATTGTTAAAGCTGAACAATATGACAGGGTATGTGATCTAAAAGGGTTAAAAAGACATTTTTAAATTCAGTGCGACTTTAAGGCTGGCACACACTGTGTTCTTTTGTTACTCACCTCTCCTCTCATCTCGGTTACTTCATGTCCTGCCTTTGGGTTTTTTCCCACCAGCTTTGATAGTCCTCACTACCCTTATTAGTTTCACCTGTCCCTCATTATGCCTGCACTCACCAGACCCCCTGCCCACCTGTTCCCAATTCCCCATGAGTCACTCACCATTTACAAAGACCCAGTTCCTTTGTTCTTCATGGGTTTGTCTTCGTTTCTGTTTGGAGTTAAGTTTTCTTTTTGCCCGTGACCTTGCCTGCTGTGTCCTGCCTCCTTTTTTAACTCCAAACCTGTAAGGCATTTCCATTAAATCATTGACTTGTTCCTGCTGACTCTTCTGTTAGCTGCATTTGGTTCTCGTATGTTCGCTGCTGACTGCTCTCAAGATCTTGTCTGTGATTATCACAAACAGAATTGATGACAAGGAACAATATCCCAACGAAAAGCTCTCTTTGGTTATAGGACTGGATAGTACCACAGTATCACCCATGGGACTCCCTCGGGGGATACAGTCCTAATGGCACATTTATACTTCTCTGGCAAAGCATCAGCAGAGATTTGCGAAACACCTTCTAAAAATGTGACAAAACTTGAATTAAAATTGTTGAAAGCATCTAAATGTCTGGTCGTTGCATATTTGGTTGACAGAATGGATATTCCAACAGATTCAAGTTCTACAGAATCACAACCAGATTAAGACCGTTTCAGAGCAACAGGTTTATGCGTCATTTGTTCGTATTAACTTCAGTAAATAAATGATATGCCACTCTATCACTCAACTGGACATCATTCTTTTTCACTTTTTTTAATTTCAGGTTTTACTTATATCGTTTTGTACCAGCCTTTTTTATATTCTCTGTCTATCACCTACCTTTAAGCTCAACATAGTATAGTTTCCCTATTTCTTTGCATATTTTAGCAAGTGCTTGTGCATATCCACAAAGCTCTGAAGAGGAAAGTATTCCTACATTCACTTTGTCTAGTGATGTGTCTTCTTCACTCCATTTTGACGAGTTTAACACTGCTTCTACAAGTGCTAATCTACAAATCAATAGCGCCAGAGGAGTGAAATACATTTCTCTTGCTCAACAGTGCTCATCCAAATTAGTCAGCAATCTCCAGGGCCTTATAAGATAAACTTTCAAACAATTAGTGCAATTACAAGACTAATACACAGGAGAGATACCAAGTTAACTTCAAAGCAGAGTTAGCAAACTTGGCTGCTTTCCTGAAGCCTCCAAGAGAGACAAGCTAACATGCCACAGACAACCTCAGGACCACAACGTCAAGACAATCAAGCCAAACCAAATTATCAACCAACAAAAATAACTGAACTGAATAAATGACTGAAATATTGAAAGAAAAATATTTTAATAGTTTATAAAATGTGATATTTCACTAAAAAGAGACTTCACATGAGCAAATGACCAGTAAAAATGAAGAAAAGCCATGACAAGCAGAGCCTAGCTATGGAGAAGTAGAGTCACAACTACACTGCCCACACACAGAGTCAACCGTGCCCGCCCTGGGCTGGAAGCTGTTTATTTTATTTGGGTTTTGTTTTTTACCTCGGAGTGGCCAACTCTCTATTATTCCTATCTCGGTTTGTCGATACAATTCAACCAATCCAATCAACGAACAAAGGCAACGTGCTGGCCAATTACAGGTGTTGGGGGGCGGGTCACTGAGTCATACGCTGTTATACTTGACGTCCATGGTCGCAGTTGCTCATAGAGTCGCTAGTTAGCTGTGGTGTTCGGTATGGATATCCATATTTTTTTACTAGGGATGTCCCGATCCGATATTTGGATCGGATCGGCCGCCGATATTAGCAAAAAATGCATATCGATATCGAATCAGCCTGCACGGAAAAATCCCGATCTGGACTCCCGTTTTTTTTTTAAACTCCGGTCCGCGTTTTCCAGCACACCTAGCGCACACCTCGCGACCTGTCCAGCATCCACTAAACAACAACAAGACGGACTTGTCTGTGCATGTCCAGTGTTTCCCCTACCATTGTACAGGCCATGAAATCAATACGTCAAAAATAAGCCACCTATCAATTCATTCATAAATCAATAAACATTTACATTAGGAGCGCCTCCGCGCAGCACAGTGTAGACAACAATCCTCGCTGCGCGCTCCCGCTACGTTCTTCTTCGTGTACTTTACGCGCTTGATGTTGTTCTGATGCCGTTCCGCCTCGTTAAACCACCACGATGTCGCTTTCTACTTTGAAAACACGGAGTTGACACTGTATTTTGATAAGCTGTTGCACTCTTCAGACTCGTGGTGTGAGCGGAACCGGACCGGCTTCCGCGCTGCCTGCTCGCACAGCTCCGCTCGTGCGCACATGCGCTGATGCAGGTTGGGTGTTGTCGATAAATATATGCACTCCTTCAAAAACAGCATCAAGCCATATTATGTGTAGTATTAGGACGTGATGACGTCTGTGGGGGAGGATTGTGATGACGTCTGTGGGGGAGGATTGTTTTTGATAAGATGTGGAACTCTGAGTTAACCTATTTCTACCTGAATTTCTATGAACTATTAGGCTGTTGAGTAAACCCATAACTTATATTTACCACTAAGAATTTAAAGTTATCGATAAAAATGTCAGCTGTGTGGGATTATTTTACCCTAAAAGACGAAGAGGCGGAGCGCAATACTTGCCACAATAAAGTCAAGCGTGGTGGTAAAGCGGTAAGATTGACTATTTATTATTTTGTCTATTTTGTGTTTATTTAACCCTGTTAAGAATAAACAGGTCAGCTTCTCATTACCAACCATTGTGGATCATTCAAACTAACCTAATTAAGTTGGCTAGTTGTTCTTAAGAGTAAAACCCTTTTCAACACGAGTCTGACAACAAAATAAGTAAATATCTTTAATCTTTAATACATGCTTGGATCGGCCGGTATCGGTATCGGCCGATACTAAAAGCTACAATATCGGTATCGGATTGGAAGTGCAAAAAGCTGGATCGGGACATCCTTATTTTTTACCCAAAAATACGCGGACAAGAAGTGACGACGCGAACAGGAGCGAGCAGGAAGCAGCGATATTCACTTCTACTGGAAACGTCAGCACTGAAGTCAACAGTAACACTGGAGTAAACATTCATGCTAGGAGAAGTAGCTGCCTAGCTGCTGTAGCTACCTCTCCCAGTATGAATGTTAACGTCAGTGTTCAGGTTGACATCAGTGCTGACGTTTCCAGTAGAAGTGAAGCTGTATGGTGCCATCTGCATAACACAACCCTTGTTGTAGGGATGTCCCGATCCAGCTTTTTGCACTTCCGATCCGATACCGATATTGTAGCTTTTAGTATCGGCCGATACCGATACCGGCCGATCCAAGCATGTATTAAAGATTAAAGATATTTACATTCAACATTTTTGTTCAACCAGAGTGTATTCAAGATCACAAGGAGAGAGTGACTTATTAAGGTGCCGGTTGATGGTAATGATCCCAAATTAGGGGCCGGAAAAATATGGCTGGAAAATGATGAGCATCACATTAATAGCTACAGATACTGTAAAACACTATAACGACATATGAGTGCATTTATTGTCTTATTTTATCAAGTAAAATATAAGTTATAGGTTTACTCAACAGCTTAATAGTTAATAGAAATTCAGGTAGAAATAGGTTAACTCAGAGTTCCACATCTTATCAAAAACAATCCTCCCCCACAGACGTCATCACGTCCTAATACTACACACAATATGGCTTGATGCTGTTTTGAAGGAGTGCATATATTTATTGACAACACTCGACCTGCATCAGCGCATGTGCGCACGAGCGGATCTGTGCGAGCAGGCAGCGCGTAAGCCGGTCCGGTTCCGCTCACACCACGAGTCTGAAGAGTGCAACAGCTTATCAAAATACAGTGTCAACTCCGTGTTTTCAAAGTAGAAAGCGACATTGTGGTGGTTTAACGAGGCGGAACGGCATCAGAACAACATCAAGCGCGTAAAGTACACAAAGAAGAACGTAGCGGGAGCGCGCGGCGAGGATTGTTGCGGCTGCGCGTCTTGCGCAGCAAGTCTACACTGTACTGCCCGGAGGCGCTCCTAATGTAAATGTTTATTGATTTATGAATGAATTGATAGGTGGCTTATTTTTGGCATATTGATTTTATGGCCTGTACAATGGTAGGGGAAACTTTGGACATGCCCAGACAAGTCCGTCTCGTTGTTTAGTGGATGCTGGACAGGTCACTAGGTGTGCGCTAGGTGTGCTGGAAAACGCGGACCGGATTTTGGGGAAAACCCGGAAAAAAACTGGAATGGATTACCTACATCGGTGCGTTGGAAAACACGGACCAAAAGAAAACTGGATCGGGAGTCAGGATCATGTTTTTCCCGTGCAGGCCGATCCGATATCGATATGCATTTTTTGCTAATATCGGCGGCCGATCCGATCCAAATATCGGATCGGGACATCCCTACCTTGTTGCTGGTCTTCTTGAATAAATGCTTCAGTTGAATAAATGGACACAGCACTACACTATTTTGTTTGTTTTTTAGATTTTGGGATGAACTGCCCCTTTTTAGTAAGAGGAAAATGATTTCTCCTGTAGGAAGATAAGGTTAATGCCTAATGGTACCTACGTAAACTGTGTATGTAAGGAAACTACGATATCAAAATATGTATATCAATGTATATTAATCTACAATTTCAATACCTGCTCTCGTAAAAGGGGCACCATCTGTTGGTCAGACAGAACTTTATAGAATTCACGTTAATGACTCTAATGACCACTTATAAATTAATTAACAATTAATCAATATCATTTAATAAATCAGTCTCATTTCCTTAGATCATAAGTTCTTGAAATAGGGATCTTTGTATTCTGCACAGAAGAAATATCCACGGACAACGACTTTATGCTTTAGGGGAATTTATTGATTAACTAGGGATTCAACAAAAGTGAATAAAACAATAACAGATGTGATAAACAAAACACCAATACACCGGCAGAAATATAACTGAAATGTGATTAACAGCTCATCTAGCACGTTTGGCGATAAAGGCAAGTGTGTTCTTCCTAAGAATTTGGACTCCTTAGTAAGAGGAAAAAGTGAATAATGGGATAAATGACCTCACAGATATTAGATATTAACAGACGCTATACTTAGTTTCACCCTGCAACTCGGTCATTACTGTTGAATGCGGATTCGGTCTTACTTTGGGACGCTTCTTCTCGGCTTACTGAAACTCCAAGCGGTCGCTCTTCCGTCGGTGACGTAGACCCGAAGGGATCTTCCTTGCCGTGGACCGAGGGAACCGTTAGCGCCGATCTGCGGTAGTTTCGTAGCGGGCGTCCGTCTTTGCCGTAATCCGTCTTAGTTAAACAGCTGTCTTCTCCTTGAATTCGGCCTTGGGTGGCTTAGGTATAAGCGTTAGTCAATATGCCAAATCTTGCGGCCGCTGGTTGAATTAGCATTGATCAAAAAGGCTGTGGCCCCTACACTCCGCACTGTAGGAGTGGTCACAGAGCCATTGTTCAGCCTGAAGCAAATAAAATGTATGTTGAAAAAGTTTGCCCCCCTGAAAAAATGTAATTTTTTTTCTGCAGCCGGGTCTGGTCCCATCCCTTTATGACCACAGTGTGCCGAACTTCTGATGGCTACATCCAGGAGGATAATGTGCCATGTCACAAATAAGCTCAAACTGGTTTCTTGAACATAACGATGAGTTCACTGTACTAAAAGGGCCTCCACAGTCACCAGATCTCAAACCAATAAAGCACCTTTTGGGATGTGGTGGAATGGGAGATTTACATCATGGATGTGCAGCCGACAAATCTGCAGCTTCTAATGCTATCATGTCAATATAGACCAAAATCTCTGAGGAATGTTTCCAGTACATTTTTGAATCTGTGTTAGAGAATTAAGGCAGTTCTGAAGGGTCGGGTCAACAAGGGCTAAGACAGGTGTTGAGGAGGCAGTGTTACCTGATAAGGAATGGGCTTCGAAACCCAATATTTAAGCTCACTAAGAAACAACAACTCAGTTTACAGATCCAGAGTGAAACTGGTTATGGATCACCAACTGGACATCGTGGTGGTGGACAAACACCAGAAGACAGCAGTAGTGATAAATGGAGCTATCCCTAGCGACAGTAACATCAGTAAGAAGGAACATGCAAAGCTCAAAAAATACCAAGGGCTGAAAGAGGAGCTGGAAAAGATGTGGAGAGTAAAGGCATCAGTGGCATCATTGGTAATCGGAGCAATTGGGACTATAACCCCCAAACTGGGACTGTGGTTCCAGCAGATTCCAGGATCAGCATCTGATATCTCTGTCCAGAAGAGCACAGTCCGAAGAACAGCTAAGACTGCACAGAATCCTCAGGCTCCTAGGCCTCTGGTAGATGGCCCAAGCTTGATTGAGGAAAGACAAGACAGCCCATGGGGCATGTGGGAATTTATTTTTCATACTTCATAAAGAGCAAACTTAGGAATTACAACCAGGAAACTGGTGTTCATGTCCCAAAGTCTTGTTACTTTGATGATGTTACAAACTAGCCTGATAAAGGCTTTTGAGAATGTACAGTAACACTCTTAATAAGTCCAAAGTATTGGATGTAGCAAAATATTTGTTTATATTATCATACAGTGCACTCCAAATCTCATTCATATTTTTTCCTCACATAAAAGCAGGGGGGCTGAAACAAAACTTGCTAAATGTCAAAATTGTCAAACATGTTAATTGCAGGAAATAGCAGGACATTCTGAACTCTCATTTCATATTCATCTTTTATAATAATAATGTAGCACTCCCCTCAATTACCCCTTTTACTAAGGGCAGGCTTCTGGGTTCATCCATTCGAATTTTAACCCTGACTTACAAGTAATTATTTAAAGGTAACTTGGATTCCGTTTTTAATTCACACTCAACTGGTACACCTAGATGAATTCACCTTTTTACTCTGTCATAAGAAATAGCACAAGACTCCTTTTTAGAAAAATAAACGAATCAATGATTTACTTAACATTTTAAAGGTATTCAAACAAAACAGCAATACACTTTAACTAAAATTATGTTTCAAATAGATTGTGAAAGGATCTGACTCACTGTCAGTTACAAAATTAACCAAATTTACCAGAGAGTACACTGTAACGAATTGCTGTAAATTTACGGTGGATTTACAACAGTATCCTACTGTATTTTATAATAATTGTAAAATACTGTTAAATATTCATCCCTCGCATGTAAATTAACAGTTAAATCAGTCATTTAAAGGAACTTAGGGCAGGATTTGTGAAAAAATAAACATTCACTTTAAGTCTTTTAATGCTAATGGGTGATGAAGCGTTCAAAACCAAAAAGAATGAGACCACACACATATCTCCCCATTGCCTTGAACAGGCTGTGTGCTGCATGATGTACTGCAATTCGTGGTCCGAATTTCCCGCACAGTCCGGCGGACGTGACGTCAAATGACGCTGAAGGCGCGTACTCGACGGCTTGGAGACCGGAAGAAGACAAGCGCGGTGGATTCAAGTAATGGGCGCGTTTCGGATCGCATGCATTTGCGCCGATGCATGCACGAGACTTGAGAGGATCCGCCGGAACTCGTCATAAACACGCCAAGTTCTCACCACGTCAAGTCGGACACAGGTGCACTTCACGGACTTTTTTAATTTAAACTTTATTAATAATTGTATACATAACAAAAACTATCGCGCCAGGGGAAACTTCACGGACTTTGCACAAAGAATATGGCCTGCCCAGTGGCGGTGGCTTTCTTCGTCGCTGACGAACTCGAGCTGAGGCATTTGAAGTCCCCTTGTTGACGGAGGCTGAGGAATTTTCTCACGTGGGAAATACCACGTGATAATTCTAACCAACTAGGGCAACGTTGAGGGGAGTGTCTTATGTCCGCACTTATTTCAGACCATCTGCAGAGAAAAGCATGCGAAGGGAGGTACCCTGGAGATACCGCGAGTTTTTAAAGTCATGTGACATGTCGCAAAGGGAAGTTATCACCAGCATTTGTGACGTTTTTTTCCCAGAATGCCTTGTTTTGCGAGGAAAATGCATGCGCATGCTTGATTCGAAACAAGCCTACTGTATGTGTAGTAGAGCATGACACGGGAGTGGATTTTCACTCCCGTCCCATCCCACTCCCAGAGAAAAAATCCCATCCCAATCCCGGGCCGGAGTAAAAAAAAAAATCCCATCCCGTCCCACTCCTGTAGAATGACTCCCGCTCCCATCCCGCTCCCACTCAAAATTACTCCCACTCCCATCCCACTCCACTCCAAATCCGTTTTTTTTTTTTTTTTTTCATCATATTCAACTCGCATGAATCTATGCAATATTTGCGACTTCCCAATAAAATCAGTTAATCTCACCGACGGATCATTGTGTCGGACTTTAGTCTGTAGCTCTCGCTTCCAGGTGTTGTGCCAGTGTAGGTATCCCCGACAGAAATTGTTTCCCCTGGCTGCGGGAGCTACTTCCTCTGTCTATTTTGAGGGGGGGATACAAATTCTGGCAGACAGGTAAACGTCTGAAATAATCTGTTTCCCCCCCATAACTTTGTGTATAAGAGAAGAAACTTGCTCATAATCACAGAGGTTATAGAGTAGTATCTAAAGAACTGAGCATCAAAATAAATCATTTGATGCTCAGACTTCATCTGTCTACTATAGTACATTTCGAGTGAAGTAGCTTAAATAGACGTAATTGAAGCCAGAAAACAATCACAGTGGTCTTGATTTTGGATATTGACGTATATTTAGTTCGACAAATTCCATACCAGGACTTGAATTACAGCGTGTTATATGTCAAATCACATGAGAAAATGATTACCTTTTTTCCGTTCAGTACTAGTACGACGTTACGACATACAAAAGAATAAAATCATAACGCTGTTGCTCCGCCTTCAGGCTTCCGCCTGAATGATAAGGGGAAACAATTTCTGTCGGGGATACCTACTCGCCTCTACTTCCTTTCGCGGAAGTCAAAGCACTGTTGGATGTAGTTCTGTAGTTTTGGCTCACTGAAAGATGACTACAAAAATGGACGTGTCTGTCCTTTTGGTTGTTTAACACGGCTGAAAATCATCATCTATTAATGGCGTTCCCGCTCCTGCCCGCTCCCGTTGATTTTTATTCCCATCCTGTCCCAATCACGGGATTAATAAAACTTTGACTCCCATCCCGAAAAATGTCATGCTCTAATGTGTAGTAATGGACTCTGCTTCGGCCGGAAAACGACCCACCAACACACAAAGTCCACTAAAAAGTAATACCAAGAAGAAAACGAAGGTTTTATCAGCGGCAAGTCGTGAGTCCAAATGAAGTTATGACCAAAGCCGGGCTGGCACCCGGATAAACATTGGATATGCGTTCGACTCATGGAGGCTGCTTCAATTTGAACTCGGACTGAAAACAGATGCCGACATGGCTAGTAACCAGGTAAGAATACATTACAGGTCATGTTTACGGCTTGATTTGAAAATCTTATGAGATCACCGAGGACTCGGAATGAGCTAAAGTGTAAAGTAGCGTTAGCTGCTAACATGTAACTTAGTCCAACGCTGTGTAACACTAAATAATTACAGACTGCGCATTGTCCACGGTCCTTTAGTCTGAAACCGAATAGTTATAAATATGTCCCTTTATATATGGGACCGAAAGCCCAACTGTTATCCGGGAGGTGACGTTAGCAGCTGGCTGTAGCAACAGGCTAACGATTTGTTCGTGTCTGTGTAATCACATTAGCCGCTAGCTACACACAGCGAGCCGGCTCCCCGGCTGCTTCGTGAGTGTAGGGGACAAAGCTATATCATACACACAGCACCGGCTCCCGTCTCGTTCCCGTCCCCGGGAAATACAGTATTTAGGGGGTACAGTAACGGTATTTACAGGCTGTGTGTTAGGGGCTATTGTGTTAACGTGTTGATGATACTGTTGTGATGTAGCTGAATAAAAGGCATTTAGAGCTAACCGTGAAGTGCACAATCGCATGTAAACAAGCTCAGAGAGAGAGCTTTTAGCATTTTTTTTTTTTTGACTTGTGTTGTACCTTCCACACAAGATTGCTCCAGACATTATACATTGCGTTGTATAATTGCATGTAAAGCAGAAGAAATTGTTTGTAAAAGTGAAGCGCACAATATTACCGAACGACTGAGACGCATATTTTCATATTATTATTGTTGCAGGCAAACATTGTATGGCCATAGTTGTTCTGGCCAAAGAGAAAAGACACCAAGGTAGCAAAGTCACAGCCAGCTTGCTGACTCAGACTGTAACTTTTTAAAATATTGCTGTTTTCCAGCTACCAGAAGAAGCAAACTCCTGAAGCAGCTACTCAGGGAAGTAAGGAGATGAGAACATCAACACCCAGCAAGCGGACAGCTGCTAAAATCTCTCATCGATTATCACCAATCGAACCAGTGTCTGAGGGGTTAGTATGTTTTCAGGAATTTCAATCTTTTCAGAATATAGACAAAACATTGAAAAATATTATAATATAAAATAACATGAAGTGCTGACATGTATTTAGCCACACTTCCCAACTACACACACACCACTGATTACACTGGTGACATTATCTTGACAGGGAAGATATTCTAATGGCTGGAGTTGGAGCATTGATATGTGTTCTAACGCTACTGTTCTCTTCTCTCCATAAAGGCCTCAGCTACATGATCCAGAGATGTGAGCAAGAGAAGAGAGAAGACAAGACCGTCTTGTTTACCAGACATTTATTTTATTATAAACATATAAAAAATAAATACAAAATAAAACTATGTACATACTGCAAATTTGAAAAATACTTTGTTTTTCTGTAAACTTTGAAAATAAATATAAAAATATAGACTGTACATAAATGGTTTTTATTTTTGGATGAAATCTTTGGCTGAAAAATGTTATTTTTTGAGGTATTGTAGAAATTGTCAGTCCGGCACCCTAAATGGAGCTTCCTTGTAACCTGTGTAAATTCGCAAAAGGGTCAGGGAATTTGGCCCGGATGCGAATAACATAGCAGCTCGGTATCGGCCTCCGGTTCCCTCTTCCCAGACGCCCATTCTGCCATATCGTAAATTGCCGGTAGGCAGCAAACCGAAACTCTCTGTTATCGCTGCCCACATCTTGGCTGTCCTCCAGAGCGAAGATGTCGTTCCACGTCATCCTGACCAAACGCAGTGTACCCTCATCTAGGCAGTACATCTCCAGATGGGCACTCCTGCTCAGACACTGGTCCGGAGCCTGCCGACAGCACAAGTTCTCCATTTGGGTTGGCATGCGTCGGCAGTTCAGGCAGGTGCACCAAGCAGGCTGCCCTCTATCTGGAACATGTGTGCCACTCCTTCCAGAGTCAATTCCAAATCCTGAAACAAAAACATTGAGAACAATAATAATAAGAATAACTTTAGTAATCCTCAAAGGGATGTTATGATTTTATTTGATGTTATTTTTATTCTGATTCAACTTAGTATAATACCAGTTATGACATATTGACATTTCTGTTTTTCTTGTATTTACTTTGTTTTCATCAGTGCTATTCATACCATTTATATTGTCTTATAATGGAAATGGTTTCACAAATGATCTCAGTGACACTGGCACATAACACTTGGCTTGAGACATTGAATCATACTACTGCTGTTACATGATAATGACTGTACACTTATGTCAGCTTGTTAGCAAGCTTTATCCAATGTTATAAATATTAGCTATGTTGGTAATTACCACAGTCAGAAATTAGCTGCAGCCACAAAGCCAAATGCTCTTCAAATACCATAACGTTGGTGGCAGGCACATTAGCTTCACTCACCAGTCACAAAACAATGGTTATCTCTAGCTCGTTATTCACCGTGGCTGGTGAAGTTTGAACTTTAGTAACCATTTGGCCAGTGTAAGGTAAACGTACTTTACATTACAACTGTCATTTTGCTGAATGAATGCGCTAATGTTGTCAAAGAAACATCCTAAAGTTACACTAAAATAAACACTTGTTTACTTACTTCGTCGCTTGACATGATGCTGTTCGCAGATGTATGCTACCAACGTAGTTCCGCAGAGGCATGTGCGGAGGTCTTGTAGTAAACAGTCACGTGAACAGCGAGTAAATAAATAACCGTGTCACAGCATCAGCTGCACTGAAGAGTTCATGCGCGCTCCCGCGCCGGCTTGGCATATGGCTGCAGTTACCCTAACGGCCGTCGTGTCACTGTTGAGTCTTATTTCTTGATCCTGCCCTAAGTTCCTTTAACAATAACAGTAGATAACTGAAATTTAACAGCATAAAACAGTATTTATACTGAATTGCTACAAATTTACTGTGGATTACAACAGTATCTTACTGTATTTTAAAATAATTGTAAAATACTGTTAAATATTTATGCTTACATGTAAATTAACAGTTAATGCTCAGTTAAAAATAAGAAAATGTAATTTAACAGCATGAAACAGTATTTTCTGTCAAGGAGACATGTGCCCTTCTCAAGTCCAGTCCATGTGTTCACTAGAGCAGGTAAAGTAAAGTTCTGCTTTTCTCTGCTTAAAATTGATAGTGTCCAGTGTTGTTTTATCTGCATGATTATTGAACTGTTGACATTTCAGATGTTTCATTAGGTCTGTTTCATACGGAGCCCCGGAGTGGCCATTCGAGAAAAATAAAATAACCATGACTATCTCGAGCGCACAAGATACTAAATCGAGCGCACGAGATACTAAATCGAGCGCTCGAGATAGTAAATCGAGCGCACGAGATACTAAATTGAGCGCACGAGATACTAAATCGAGCGCTCGAGATAGTAAATCGAGTGCACGAGATACTAAATTGAGCGCACAAGATAGTAAATCGAGCGCACAAGATACTAAATCGAGCGCACGAGATAGTAAATCGAGCGCTCGAGATAGTAATTCTACCCGGAATGCTACTGGATGAGTTGCCTACGGGACGGCACGGAGCCCCTACGGAGTGGAGTGGAGCTGCGTGTGTCCCGAGTGGAGTGGTGCTGCAAGTGTCCCGAGTGGAGTGGAGCTGCAAGTGTCCCGAGTGGAGTGGAGCTGCGCGTGTTCATCGTGTAAGTCGGGAATTAATTCATTATTAACATAGTAATTTAAGAAAGTGGGCTGCTCCAAAACAGCGCGCACCCTCTCGCTTTGCTTCTGTTGTGTTGTCTTGTAAAGGCTGATTTATGCTTCTGCGTCGACGCCGAACCTACGCCGTCACTGTGCATTTATGGTTCTGCGTCGAGGGAACGCGTCGCGTTCGCATCCGAGTCGCGTTGGCGTTCGTATTGGAGTCAGTTTCCCGGTGCTTTCCGTGTGGTGCCAGCCATGATAAAAATGTGTTTTTTTGCCGCCTGTGTCACCACTTCTTGTGGCTATTTCCGCACATATTTGTGGCGGAGGTTCTTCCAGTTTTCATTCATTCCGGTTAGGTTGCTGGCCCAAACATACATAACCTGGTTTATTTTTGCTCTCTCAAAATCTGGCAACACTGTGTGGGACATATGAGTTTTCTACCGGACAGTAACGATAACTGTGATCCATAAACTTTTACAAGATTAAAACTTCAACCCCGATATTAATTCCTCAATCTCTCTGTCTCTCAGCCTCCATGTCTCACATCAGTTAAGTGCGTACCACAGGTCGTAAGAGGAGGAGGGTCTGTGAAGAAACTCAAAGGTCAGAGGGCAGTTATCATTACCTATGGGTTCTGATCCTCAACCAGATTCAACATTGAGGAACAGGAATTCCGGTTCCATCAGATTTGGAACCATTTTTCCGCAACCGTTTTATAATACTGTCGCAGCTGATGTGTGGACTTCACGTCTGCTATACAATTACAATCCTACTCAATTTATTTGGAACCAAATGGACAATTACAGGTACATTTGGTTCCATTTGTAAACACTTAGAGCTATGTGGACCCTGAAATTGAAATGTTAAGAAGAAGAATGTTGGGAAGCACTGTTCTAATAAATGTGGATACCTTCCTTTTTGTTTTGCATGAACGTCAAAGACTCAATAAAACATGTCTCTAAAACAGGGATATGTCTTTTCAATGAGCTTTTAGTGAGGAAAATTGGCAGTTTATATGCAATTTCATGACAATTATTGTTTATAATTTATACTGTTCAATCTCTACAGGGCACGATAATGAATGATGAGCTCAGGACCTTCCTAAAGAACCGGAACCTTGCGGAGGAGCTTATAGCTAAACTGGAGAATGAAAATGTAAGGCACTTTAATTCATGCTACATCTACTCCATATACGTGTGTGAATGTTGCAGCTTTATCCAAAAAAACAAGCCCGCCCACACATGATCAGCGAGAATGACATTGATAGCTTGAAAATCAATATTTTTTTCTCTGTCATTGCATTGACTACAAATTTTTGGTGGAGATAAAATAATTGGTCTTTGCCTGTGCCATAGTTGAGTAGTACTACTAATAATAATAATAACGTTGACATTGATCTTGGATGTTGCACTTTGAGTTAGCGAAAGCATATTACCATAACCTTAGAACTTCAGATACTTAAATGACTGCTATGAAAGTCATTTAAATCGAATCAGACTTCCTGTTTTACTTTTGTTTTTCCCCAGATTGATGCATCTGTAATCCCTGCCATGACGGATGGGGACCTGGCTAAATACATCCCAAAAGCTGGAGATAGGATTGCTGCAGTGGCATTCTGCCGCCAAGCCAACGGATCCCGTAACACCAACAGCAGGAAAGACTACATAATCACAAGACTGAAAACAAAACTGTTGACTCAAGAAATACCAGAGGTAACTGCAAAAAAAACCAGGCGCAAATTTGGAATAGGAAATGCCAATGCGGCCAAAACAGAGAGGCGGGTAGAGCTCGGATGGATGGATTATGTGGAAAAGGAGAAACGGTACAAACAGGTGAAGTCAGTCAACGGTGGAGGAACAAGACACATAACCATCGCAAAGGAGAAAACGGTGGAGGAAATCAAGACTTTGGCTGAAAATCTGTTCTTCCCTAATGGCCTGTCCAAAAAACATCAAAAGCTGTCTCAGTATACTACTGTAATTGATTGTGATCACGTAGACATCAGTGATTATAGCAGCACTGTGGATCATCTATATTCCAAAACTAAAGCAAGAATGCTCCGACTATATCTTTGTACTAGATTGAGAGAACAGGAACTTTCCTCAGAAGAGGAAGCAGAGACGCAGGCAACTTCAACCCCAGTTTATGATCTCACGGTAAGTGAGTCAGATTCTGCCGATCAGGTATGGATTGACCCAGATGATCCTGAGATCACATTTGGGCGTGGGGAAAGTGGGGAAAAACCATTTCAATGACACATTGCCATGGGTGGTACAGTCACCTCAGGGACTGAATGAACCTCAGTTTGCTCCTTTGAATGTCCAGCCACAACAGAGAGCAGTAGAACCTCTGCATGCCCTTTTGTATGACCATCCACAACAGATGGCACTTGAACCTCTGCCTGCACTGCCTGCGCCTTGGTCTGACCAGCCACAACTGAGTCCAGTTGAACCTCAGCCTGACCAACCAATTGACCAACTACCACAGGGTTTGGACGAACCACCACCCGCTCCCACTTCAGAGCCATGGAGTTCAGGGTTACTGGATGAGCCTGACTCTGATTCGGTTACAATAATAGTTAGGAGGGGCCATTGTCTCAATGACCTGATCAAGGCTTTCAAAGATCCAGATATCTTAAGCCATCCAGTGTTCCTGAAGATGCGCCTACCCAATGGACAACTGGAAGAAGGAGAGGGAAGCGGTGTAACAGGGGACTGCTTAACTGAATTTTGGACTGATTTTTACGAGCGGTGCACGCTGGGGGGAGATGTCAAAGTTCCCTTCATAAGACACGATTATCAGTGTGAAGAGTGGCAGGCTGTTGCCAGAATCTTGGTGATAGGGTGGAGGATTGCGGGTTATTTCCCCGTGAAATTGGCAGAACCTTTCCTGCAAGAAGCACTATACGGTACAATTAGCAGTAGCTTAAAGGACGCCTTCTTGCACTATGTGTCCGAGCAGGAGAGGGATGTCCTTCATAAGGCTTTGGATGATTTCAACTCTGTTGACAGTGAAACATTGCTTGATGCCCTCGAGACACACGAGTGCCACATTATTCCAACGGAGGAAAATGTTATCCCACTGATGTCGCAGCTGGGACACAAGGCTCTGATCCAGGCACCAATGTTTGTAATTGAGTGTTGGCGTCCAATTGTGATGCACTTGGCAAGTCAGTTGTCACCAGATGATCTGCACCGTGTGATACAAGAGAAAACCCCAACATCAAAAGGTGTGAAGGGCCTCCTCCAGTTCCCAGATGTGATGACTCAACCACAGACCGTGGTTGCCCGCTACCTCAAGAAATATCTTGGTGAAATTGATCTAAGCACACTTCATCTTTTCCTCCGATTCTGCACAGGTTCCAACTTGATGGGAAATCCAATTAAAATAGAGTTCATCGACACCTCTGCTTTTGAACGAAGACCACAAGCACACACATGTGGATGCATTCTTAAGCTACCTGTAGGGTATCACAATTACCCAGACCTGCGGAGTGATTTTAACAGTGTGCTAACAAGCTCTGTATGGGTGATGGATATTGTGTAAGTAACGTGTACATTCCTCATGCATATACATTGATGGCTTATCAATGTATCCCCCCCCAAATTATCTGTATTTTGTTCCAGGAAACCTAGAAGAATGTTTTCTAAATGCTGACAGTTTCCCTTTTTTTCTCTCATTGGTGCTCAATCTTGTTAATGTCAAGGACTCCAAAAATGATGTATGTGGCCGCCGACCCCCAACTTATATAATATGTTGTTTAAGGGACACCCGAAGCTAAGATTTAATTGAAAAATGTTGAAACTGTGAAACAATATTCAAAGATTTGCACTACGTTCTGTTACTGTGCTTTATTTGATTGATTATTTATTATTATTATTTATTTATTGCACTTAAACGGCAAAAACACTTTGGTAAAGTTTTGGGTTGTGTAGTTACCTTGCCATGATGCAACTCCAAATAAGGACAAGAAATGAAAAAATAATTGCTCCAGTGATTAGTAGTCTTGCCCTACAAGACTTTTGTATTTGTTTGTATCTTCATATATTTTTGTTACGATTTTATTGTTTTATATTGGTTTTCATTACAACCACTTTTGGAGTTGGACTTAGTGCTTTTCTTTGATTATTTTGTACGGAAACAAACCAAAAAATCTCAAGAATGTTCAACACTTATCCTGAATCTTAACTTGAACCTTGTTGCTGCTGGAGTTGAACTTAGTGCTTTTCTTTGATTATTTTGTACGGAAACAAACCAAATAATCTCAAGAATGTTCAACACTTATCCTGAATCTTAACTTGAACCTTGTTGCTGCTTCAGTTGGATGTAGTCCCACAGTTCATGTTGAATAAAAAAAAAATGCTAAAATGGCAGACACTGTTCCTGTATTGTTTAATTCAATAGTTATATATTTAACATTTATTTTGTAAGAATTACTCAGTCATCTCTTCTAATACAAACACATTGACATATATACACCAGTCTGTTATAACCAAATCTAAATAAAATAGCCATTTACTAGGCTAGTGACCCATAAAATGTCTTCTGTGTTGGGCTACTAGAGTTGGTAGACTAAAATGAAATCACTTTGCATATACTCACTGTTGATGTAATCAACTGGACATTAACAGTATCAATTAAAAGTACAAACACTATCAATCATGCAGTAGCCTACTCGAATATTTGTGGGCGGATAATATCCCTCAATGACACATACAAGTCAAGTGCTTGTGACCTATTCTCTGGGAACCTCAAGCCTGATTCTTCCATAACCATGGTACACAAATCAAACATGTCCTCATCACATGGAACTGAAGTTAGGAACTTGCAGCTCTCCTTACAAGTGTTTAAGTCACCACTGGATGAACCAACAAGATGGTCCTCTGTGCCCCACAGGTGAGGTGCCATGTACATGACGTTTGGTATCCCTGCAGGGACATTGACGTTCTTGCTGGGCCGGATGCGATGTGCATTCCAAACATCCATGATCTCATTTAAGTCCTCCTACAGTAAAAAGAGAAAGACAGAGATGTGGGGTGATTAATTGTCATATTTCATTTATTAATACATTACTCTTTTCTTGTGATGATCACAAGATGATTACTGATGTTATGACTAATCCAGGACCGGATAAAATCAGTGAAACCATCCGGCTCCGGCGATACAATATATCTAAATTATTATCAGTCATGAAAGAGGGTTTACAATTTGATTACAATTACCAGTGTTATGGAAATATACACTTCGTAATATAAGTATTGAACACATCTACTTTTTTTTTTTTTTTTTTACCAGTAAATATATTTCTAATGATGCTATTCACATGATGTTTTTAAACCAGACATTGGGATGTACTCAAGGAATCTGCACATGTAAAGAACTTACAAAAGGAAAGTCCATAAAAAAGTCTAAAGTGGAATAGCACAGGAAAAAATTATTGAACGCACGAAAAAGGCTGTATATTTAGGCAAGGGAAGGCAAGGCAGCATCTGAAATCTCAAGTATCCCTACCTCTTATCTGTGTAAGCCAACACCAGCTGGGTTAGTGCACAAAAGGTTGTTTTGTTACCAAGCAGTCAAACAAGAACCATCTCATGATGGATTAATGATGTGTTCAATACTTGTTTTACCCAACTTCATTCCAAGTTGATCCTATTCATACAATGCATGCATGGGCTGTGATCATGTAATGATTACCTGAATAATTGCCATGAAGCACAACTGCATGAGTGCTTTATCCACAAAGTCACCGGTGAAGATCCCCTCATCCTTCAGTTCTCCCAGTAGCTGGATCCAGTATTCAACCCCTTCTCTTCTCATAAGTCCCCACCAACTCTCTATTCTTTGATTTGCAGTGCTTTTTCCTGTAATATAACTGTCTTCTCCTGCCCTGTCATCTTCATCATTTCGACGCAAAAACAATTGCATGTCTCTTATCACAGCATTCTCTGTACCCATGTCTGTGCGTAAAAGCTTCGGGTAACCACCCAACTGCTCTATTGCTTCAGCAAAGTAACCTCCAATTACCTTTGGGTCGCTGCTGGTGAAGGCTGCTCTCAACCATATGATCTTACGGTTAAACCCGTCTATGCACCCATTAATGCATATTCCATAGGGTTTAAGCTTGTCGTAGGAATCTACATGCCATATGAAATTAGGTCCTTTAGAGAAATACCGCCTCCGGGTTAGACGTCTTCTCAGACGAGCGAGAGAGTTTACTGGGTTGAGCAGAGAAAGAAGGATCCTGGTGTCTTCTTTTCGAATACGGATACCTTGCTCCAAGGTTTACTATCTCGAGATAGTAAATCGATAGTATCGATTTACTATCTCGTGCGCTCGATTTAGTATCTCGTGCGCTCGATTTACTATCTCGTGCGCTCGATTTAGTATCTCGAGCGCTCGAGATAGTCATGGTTATTTTATTTTTCTCGAATGGCCACTCCGGGGCTCCGTAGTTTCATTAGTTCAGGTTGCTAAAAAAGGTCTAAGAAGCAAGCTCTGTAGCTAGCTTGAGCTCATTTAGCCATGGTCATTAGCCAGGTGTTGTGAGCAGTTAAAAAACCTTCTTTTTAGTAAACTCTGTGTACACAAACAATGTTCTCATTGCTTGTGTTCATGTGTAGAGAGCCTGGTGATACTGCGAGCAAAGTTTCATGTTGTGTTGAGCCTTCTTAGTGTTTAAAAAATAGCAATTTTGATGCTAGCATAAGAGGGCCCTTGCACTTGGAAATTAGCTTGCCCAAAAACGAAACGGTAAATCTTAAAAGTGACTCTTTCGTCGTAATTATGCATTTACATGAAGGTTTGACTCGTATACATTCTCAAAAAAGTTGCTTATTGGCGAGAGTTTAACTTGAACAGGCATTTGTTGAAATTACATCTTAGAGATTGTTCTGTTATTAAAGTTAATCGGCAATTTTGTGAAGATATAACTTAACTAACTTGTGTTAACTTGTGCTTTTATAGAACTGACTGTGCAACCACAAACGTGAAGGGACGGGGGGACTTTCCAAAGGGACTGAGTAAGGACCTACAATCCCTCCATTAGTCTTTCTTATTTTAAAATTTTACCTGGTAGCCTACGTTGTGTTGTATATATAAAGAATATAAGTAATACGTTCTATACCAGGGTTCCCGAACGTATTACTTATATACTTTTCTTCAGTTAGCACACACAGATGAACAGTGATAACTGCATGTTGTTGCTGAATGCGTTTCTGATCCGCTCTAAGCACTAGAAGACAGAGAATGTTGATGTTTTTAAAAAACGGCTCAAGACTCATCTTTTTAGTCTGGCTTTTAATTAACTTTCTATTATTTTAAGTCTGCTATTTTATTCCCCAAGTTTTAATCTATTATTTTAAGTTTGCTTATTTTAGTAGTTTATACTGATTTTATTCTATCCTATTTAGCTATTTAGCTTTTTTATCTAGTTTTTGCTATTTATTTTATTACTGCTATCTTGTTCTATTTTACATTATTTTATCTCTTTTACCGTCGACTGACGGGAACCAGAGTCCCTCATGGTGTGGATGGCCTTTCACTCACCGATGTCTCAGTGCCGAGCCATGTCTCTACAGTTTTAGCCAATGCAGTGCGTGGGGGTGTGTGTGTGTGTGTGGTGTCCATACCCGAGTTGCGTGCATGTTAGTGTGAGTGTGCGAGTGTGTTCCGGGTGGGGGGTCGGGTCTTTCTTTCTGTTGTTGTTTTTATTGTTGTTGTTGTTTTGTTCTTATTTTCTAAATTTGTATTTTCTGTACGGCACTTTGTGTTGCATTTACCTGCATGAATGGTGCCATATAAATAAATAAAATTGAATTGAATTGAATTGAAGACATTAGTAAAATACAACAAAAGTCAAGCTGTGTGTTTATTGTAGGACTTTTGGATGTTGACTTGCTGTCGGGATGAATGTGGTAGGGCTGGGTATTTGAGAAGCCCTGCATACTTTGTTTTTAAATTGGTGAAAAAATAGCAGATTTTATAACACACTGGCATATACTGTAAAATAACCACGACCCAGAGTTATCCTACTGTCATGTACTGTAATCCAATATACGGTTATATACCGTTAAATAAATAACGGTAGATACGCCGTAAAATTACCATAGCCCAGTTATCCTACTGTCATGTGCTGTAATTCAAAAAACGGTATTATACTGTTTGATAAATTACAGTAGATGCGCTGTAAAACAACCACAACACCCACCGTTATTTTACGTTCATATGCTGTAATGTAAAAAACGGTAATATACTGTTAAAGTAAATAACAGTAGTTGCGTTGTAAAAATAACAGTAAATTACTGGCGTCCCTGCTGCCAGTAATTTACTGTTATTTTACAGCGAAATTTGTTACAGTGTACCTTTTCAATTGAATAGACCACTTTTAAGTTCCCCGAAACTTATAGAATACTCCTTTAAATTGCTCTCAATAATAAACTCTTAAAGTTATGGACTACCCCTTTAAGTTACAAAAATACCTGCAAGTTACACCAATTATAACATTCAAAGTCTTTTAGTTACTTTCAATAATAAACTCAAACACGACTCAGTGGGCCCACACTCACACACACACATACACACAGCCGGCAAAATAAAATGGCCTGATATGGTGACTTTTGAGTGCGAGGAAATCCACCTCTGTTTCCAACGATCCAGGAACAGTTAAGGAAAAGTGTTACCTCCAATCCAAAGAACAGCTGTTTACCCAGTCCGAGTCCAGCAGGCGACAGGGTGGGTAGAATGGAGGTAGACCGGTGAGAAGACGATAGAGACTCCCTGGCAGCCCGGGACGATGTCCGACGACGAGTCACACACACTGGCAGCGGCCGAGCCGAATCCTCATGCTCCCGCGGTGAGACCACAAGGCACAGCCAAGGTCAGAAGCTGGTTTAGCTCCTCACGGCTAAGTCCGTTCGCTTTGATAGCAACACAGTCCGAGTTAGCTCGGTAGCTGGGCTAAGCTAACAACAGTGCAGCTTCTGCAAGAGTTCCGAGCTTAAACTTCTCAAGCTATACACTAAACAGTACTCCTATGTCTGGGTGCCGACTATCGAGCAGACAGTCTCTTAGACACGGAAAACCACACACTTAACTATTATCTTTGTAGGACTTCACACTCGCGGCCATGTGTCTCCGTTGCCTTTTTACGTCGTCGTTCCTCCCTTTTTTCAGTCAAGTCTCTTTCAGAAACACCCACTCTCCCACTCGCGCACTTCCAGTCTACACCTGTCAATCACACCTGTCAATCACACCAATAAATGACCAGGATCACACTTCTTCTCAATCAGTACTTCCTCTCTCCCCATAAGTTCCTTCAAAATAAAATAAAATATTCAACCATGTGCATTTGTGTCGTTTTAATCTTATTTATTACACCTTACTCTTTTATCAAACTATTAACCTTCATGAAATATTCCTTTTACATTTTTAATACATTTTAATAACAGTCTCAACCGAATATGAACCTTTTTAACGCATGAATTATTCATTATTTATTTTATGAGTAAGGAATTTTAACAGGGTTACAATAATAATAATGCATTTTATTTTTTTAAAGGCGCCTTCCAAAGCACTCAAGGACACCTTCCAAGACTTTCATAAAAACAAAAGTACATCAAATAGTAAATACATCAAACAGTAAGAAGAAAGAAATGTGTCTACTTTTGATCTAAAATCCAAATGTCTCAAAAAGAAAAAATCAGTACAAGATAATAGAGCAATACCCCTTTCTCTCTGAAACTATGATGACTCTTCAGATCTTCAATCTCCTCAGATTCCATTTCAGTGATGAGCCTGTTGTGTGTGTTCAGGAAACTAAGCATGACAGGCCTCACAGCATGACTCGTCAGAATATCATGTACGCTTCGTTCCAGTAATATGTCATGGATTACTGAAACAAACCCCTTTGGGTTCGGCGTTTGAATTAAATTTCAAGGAAATCCAGCTCCTGAACAGATGTACTATATTATCGCAGAGGTAAATGGCTTGCAGTATGGACACAAAAATCCTAATAAAAATACATGAAGAGCACATAGTCTTAACAAAGCAGACACCCAATACCATCCATCCATCGTCTACCGCTTTATCCTGCGGGGGGGGGGGGTATTTTAGTTCTGAAGGCAGAGCCTCCACTCTGCTGCAACAACAAAGACTGGACTTACCAGACTCTGAATTTGGGATTTCCTGGTCCTGCAAGAACTTGCTTCACCGGGAGGAAATCCTGCAACAAGCACTCCTTCTGCAGATGATAAAGTCTCCAGTCCATCAAAATGACCGATAATTTGGTCAATGGCGGAAAATATTTGGTTAACGCTCTGGCAGTAGCTGCAAGTGCCATTCATGGTGCTCAGCTGCTATCCATTCTTTGTGAATTCAGTTGCCAGATTATCAGGTCTACATAATTTAGTTTACAGCAGTATGGAAAGGGAAAATAATAAATAAGTAAGTATGTGGTCTACTGAGAGCAGAACTGGTTGTACAATACCGCTCCTTCGGACACATTGGGTGAACGAGTCATTGAGGCAGTATACTGGAGATGCAGATGATTGGGGTTTCAGCAGGGCAGACTGGGTTTCTGAGGGGCAGATGGCTGATCAAATCTATTGACGAAAAGTACTTGAGTTAAAAGAAAAGATAAAAAAAGATTTAAGTTGAAAAAAGTTAAAGTAAATGAAATTTGAATGTAGTGAGAGTTGCTGCAACCAGCTGCCACTAGAGCGGCGCCATCTTGAATTGAGGCGAATACATGAAATTTGCCCAAGTTGAAATATTTATAGGTGCAATTCATGTGACACTGTGACGCGAAAGCCTATCCGCGTTGAGGTCTCTTCCTGTCATCCTGATGTATTCATTTAGAAATTGGAGGAAACAAATTGTGTATCCTGTCTCTGTGGTCACCCAGAGCTCTACGATTGTACATCATACCAGATCAGATTATGTGTAGAAATGCATAAACCATCACCAAACTGTCTATTGTACAAACAACAACCTCACTGCTGTACTTGATGATGTTAGACTAGCCTAGCACCTCAATCCAAACTCCATTCAGAAAACAAACATTTTAAAAGTTGACCAAACAAAGCATGACTACAGACTTTTTTTTTAAATTGCCATCATTATGTAGTAATTGTAGCTTCCTTTGTATCGGTTTATTGTAAATTTAAATAACAGCAAAACAGTTTAGTTTGGGTTGATCCAGCTGTGGATACAGTGAAAGCAGCTTGATGAAATACAAAGAGTACCTCTGGATGATGTTGTGAACTAGGGCAGGACAACATTTGGTTCCCCGGTGCAGGGCTCAACAATAAGGATTGCCCGATGTCCCGGGGCAAGTAAAACGCCATGTCGGGCAAGTAACTATTGTGGTGTTTCCTCCTGAACGCTAGAGGCGCTATGAGTAGAGTAGACAGAGCAGGGGTAGAGAAGTGAAGAGGAGAAGTGAAGAAGAGTACCACGTGAAGCTACATGCATGCTACCTACGACATCCTCCCGGTTTATTATTTTGTATTAATAAAAGTGAGTAAAGTAAAGTCACGTCTGCTTCTCATTACGATACCACATATTGGCGACGAGGATGACGGCCCTGAACCTGAGCCAGCCTACGCCCTTTCTGCAAAACGTCGGAGAACCGCCGGTCCCGTTCAAGGCATGGATCCGGACTTTTGAAAACTACCTGCTAGCGATGTCCGAGTCGGATCGTTGAAAAGACTAATTCAGCACGCATCAGGGAGCGTTTACTGCTAGAGATACCCCTCACACTCTCCAAAGCGTTGGTTTTAGCGCGCCATATTGAGACTGCTGTGTCGGAGGCAAAAGCTATCTGCAAGGGAGCGACAGACAGCGCTGTGCACGCTGTTCACCAGGCACCACAACAATACAGGAAGTTCAAGAAAGGCAAAAATAAAACATACTCACCTCCACAGACGGTACAAAGGAAAACATGTTACAGATGTGGTTCGACTCAGCATACTGCTAACTTCCAAGGGTGTCCTGCAAAAGAGGCGCATTGCAACGCCTGCAAGAAAAAGGGACACTTTGCCAAGGTCTGTAGAGGGAGCAAAAACGTAAGTGAGGTGGAAGCTGTCCCAGAAGTGACTATTTTGAATGTGAACGCTTGTGGCTCTAGTAGTATAATGTGTACAGTGAAAGTCAGTAGTCCAGGGTCAGTGATTCAGGATATTGAGCTAATGCTAGACACAGGATCAGCAGTGTCCATCTTGCCAGAGCAAATGGTCACTGAGTTTTTCCCTGAGTCTTCCCTTATGGAACCAACACTCAAGCTGAGGGATTATGGTGGGAATCCTATAGCTGTGAAGGGTTGCTTACAAGCTAATGTAGCATTTGGGGACCTCAGTACTACTACAGTGTTTTACATTGTAAAGAACAATTCAGCAGTCCTAGGTAGGGACTTATTCTACTCACTACAGATGCAAGTGAGAGACGGTCAAGTCACTGCAGTTACTGGTAACCAGTCAAAAGCTTCTGTAGCAAGTATTACAGGGGACAAATTAGGATGTGCTAAAGGATTTGTCCATAGAGTAAACGTACGCCCAGATGCCAAGCCAGTACAACAGAAACTGCGTAGATTACCTTTCTCAGTCAGAGAAGCAGTGTCTAAGGAGTTAAAGAAACTCATAGAACAAGATGTTATAGAGCCGGTAGAGTCATCTGAATGGATTTCACCCATAGTAGTTACTACAAGAAAAGACAGACCAGAACCAAGACTCTGTGTAGATCTAAGAGAGCCTAACAAGTCAGTTGTAATCGACGGCTTTCCACTACCTCACATGGAGGAAATGTTCACAGAGTTGAGAGGAGCAACACTGTTTTCCACTTTAGACCTTCAGAGCGCTTATCACCAGATGCCGCTACATGAGGACAGCCGCAGCTTGACTACCTTCATTACCCATGATGGCTTGTTTCGCTTCAAGCGGGTGCCATTTGGACTGGCATCGGCGCCCAGCTGTTTCCAGCGGATGATGTCGACGATCCTCAAAGGTTTGCCGGGGGTCCAATGTTACCTAGATGACATCATTGTCTCAGGTGCAACAGTTGAGGAGCATGACAAAAGACTGACAGTTGTGCTTTGGCGTATACATGATGCAGGGCTGAAGCTGAATCACTCAAAATGCAACTTCAGAAAGACAGAACTGTCTTTCTTAGGGCACACAGTGTCAGGTAAAGGACTGCAACCTGATGCCTCACATGTGACTGCTGTTTCTCAAGCACCTCCACCTACAGATCTGCCCAAATTGAGGTCATTCTTAGGGCTCACATCATGGTATTCCAAATTCCTACCAGACTATGCTGCTGTTGTTGAGCCCCTGAGAGCACTTTTGCGTGGAGCAGAGATGTTCACATGGACTTCTGAGGCTCAAAGGAGCTTTGAGACCGTTAAAAGACTTATAGTGAACAGCCCTGCACTCTCTCTGTTCAATCCAGAGCTGCCTACTGTTGTCACGACGGACGCGTCTGACTATGGACTAGGAGCAGTTCTCACCCAGATACATCAAGATGGTTCTGAAAAAACTGTTGCTTTTGCATCACGTACGCTCACCCAGGCAGAGAAAAAGTACTCCACTGTTGAAAAGGAAGCCCTGGGGTGCGTGTGGGCAACAGAAAGGTGGAGAACATACTTGTGGGGGAGACATTTCACATTACGTACTGACCACAGCCCTCTCACCACACTGCTAGCCTCAAAAGGCCAAGGACGAGCAGGTATGCGAATAGCCAGGTGGTCATCTAGACTGTTATCATTCAACTATGACATTCAGTACAAACCAGGTCGAGAGAATGTAACTGCGGACTGCTTGTCTCGACTTCCACTGCCAAGCTCAGAACCTTGCTTGGAGGATGATACAGAGGTGGCACTTACCTCTACACTTACTACCATCACTGAAATTGACTTTAAAGCTGCCTGTGCTTCATGTCCTGTACAGACTCAACTACGTGAACTGCTCACTTCAAGATGGCCAAAGTCAGCAAAAAGCTTGTTGCCAAACTTACAGCCATTTTTCAAACTTTGGCACGAGCTCTCTCTACAAGATGGCTTAGTGGTACGTGGCACACACAGACTCTTGGTACCAGACAGTCTCCAACCAAAACTGATCTCTGACTGACTGATGAAGAGGAGAAGTGAAGAAGAGAAGTTACCACGTGAAGCTACATGCATGCTACCTACGACGTCCTCCCGGTTTATTATTTTGTATTAATAAAAGTGAGTAAAGTAAAGTCACGTCTGCTTCTCATTACGATACCACAACTATGACAACCCGCTTGACCGTTCGGGCAAGTGGAGGACTCGACGCAAAAAAAACCCCCAAAAAAACGATCATCATCGATAAAGTTATGATGTTGCCTCCTCCCCTTGCCCTCGTCGGATAATGCTTGTAATTAGGGCTGTAACGATACACATATCAAAGCTGAAATCGCGACACTCAGATCCACGAACCTGTCTCGCGCCACGAGAAGGCAGAAACGCGACACAACTTCCGGTCCAGATCAGCACTATGAGCTGTAAGTAACACCACATTAACACCGCAGCGGTCGTTCGCTAATTCTCCGCCGTTGTTCGTTCACACGGAGCGAAGCACCGCTGGAGTAAAGACGAACCGCTGTGTAATTCACAGAAAGCAGCGCAAAGAGACGTCCCGGTACACGTCATGATGATGACGTGTGTGCGTTTTCAAGGGGGTTCCCTGGGGTCTCCCTGTCACTCAAAACCCAACGGAGGCTGTCTTCCGGGGTAAAGTTCACTGAAGTCTCGGTCCGGAGGGCTGACCGTCTCTGAGATTTGTTTTCATCATAGACACTCGGTGAGTTAAAGTTTTTTTTGCCGGTGACAGACGCTGTTTATCGGGCAGAAATGTGAGGAGGAGTCGGTAGGACGGGCGGGAGGAAGGACGCTTCTCCACGTACAGCTGCGGTATTTGTTTCCCCGTTGCCAAAGACAGTTACAGTTACTACGTTACCTTAGTTTGGTTCTGCAACGTTGCTTTGTGGGACATTTCTCTGTAATAAGTTGAGTGAGGGACCTGTGCAGTTAACAGACCATCAGATAGACACGCCCTCCACGCCGAATCTGCATCTTACATAAATCAAATGTTTAATTTAAAAAAATAAATAATATCGAAATGTGTATGAACCGTGGGTCAAAAATCGTGATACAAACCGAATCGTGAGTTTGGTGTATCGTTACAGCCCTACTTGTAATGCTTGGCGTACTATTTGATTTTTTTTAAATGTGGTTTTGGCCAATCAAAATCGAGATCGCGAAACTCCCGCTACTCCGCTACATAGCTCCGCTACCGCCAACTACAATGCAGAACGTGTTGTAGGACGATGGCTGTCAGCAGGTCAGAGAGCACGTCGGGTGTGAGGGGATTATTTATTTATTTATTTTTGTGCCAAAGTTTGAGTGGCCAAGATTAAAATATGGGATAAAACCGCAAAAAAAAAACCAATGTTCCAACAATGTTCCAAATGACACGACTAAACACAAACAATCCAACGGTTAAACTTTCACGAGTGATGCAAGGTGAAAAATTTGCATTGCACTTGGTGAATCAATGACGCACCGTTCCCTGCAGCGATTATGTACTTGCTCACACCTCTAAATTAAGTAAAATGACTAAATAGTCATTGCAATCTTTGCCTCGAGTTGAGTGCAGTTCTATGCCGCATATTGAACCATGTACCACTGCATGCCAGTCCCATATACCAGTTTTGGTGTCAAAGTTACATCATGTTTTAACCATATAGATTTACTGCAGATCAGAAAGGCCAGGATCAATGGAGACAGGGGGGATACAGCGGAGAACCTTCAGGCACGTCATTCCACTCAGATTTCATCCGTGCTCTCCAGATGATGGAGTTTAATTCCCCATCTGCTGTAGGCTGTACAGAAGATATCATCAAAGCAAGCGGCGGCAGTGAAATTAGAATAAAAAACAGAATTCACACATATGAGATTGGTTGTCAGCGTTCCTGCCTTTAAGATCTCGTATGCCTTAACGCTGTGAATAAATAAGATGAAGCTCGGTGCTTCTCTTCATGACCTTGACTGCATTCACCAACTTGTCTTCTGAGTGCCACGGATGACTCAGAGCTTAAAAGACACAAACGGCAAAAGGGCTTTCTGATGTGTTGAACGTATTTATCATGAAGTGAACAAAAAGGAGGTGCAACTGTGATTTTTATCCTGCTATTTAAATGTCATGCAAGTCTTTGTTCACATGATGTAATCTCCATATGAGATGACATCATCTTCTCAAGGCAAAATATCATCTCTATTCATTATCTGTTGAGACACAATTGTTGGGACCTAACCGTTAGGACTACACCATGCGGCCTACAAAGCCTACACAGGACAAAGGGACAAAGGGGATTAAAAACTACACCGCCATTTTAGTTTCACATCTCACCCAGGTGAGAAATGTGACGTCACACAACTGGTGCCCTATTGGCTGACAACTGCAGGCACCCCAGGGGGTCCCCGGCAGCAGCCGTGAGCTTTATAAACCGAAGCCGCCTGGAGAACGCTCTCTTACTCTTACTCTTGCTCTTACTCTGGCGTCTCTTCCTACAACCGGCGCAACACCACGTTGCAACGGGAGGTGACCCCTCCTGCAGCGCACCGCTGCAACAAGAGGAACCAAGCCGTTCCTGCCTTCCAGCTACCAGACGCTGTCTGAAGTAAGCTGACTAAATCGCCAAGCCGCGCGTGGAAGGAGGAAACACCAACTGTTTTCTTTATTTGAGTTTGATCAACGAGAGGAAACCCGCTCCGCTCTCGTCTGGACGAAGCCGACTCATCACGTCCCCCGCTGATGCCGGGGCCCACGAACTACCGCCGTTACGGAACGCCGTCATCGCCAGGACGGACTCGCAGCTTACGCAACGATACCAGTAAGAGGCTATCAGTCTGGGCAGAGACATAAGTGATAGTGTAGGATATGCTTGTAATTCTTGCTAACGTGTTTTAAGTTCTGATCGCGGACCGCCGAGTCCGTTTGTTCATGTGCTGCTGTATTTGAATGCTGACCGTGCACCCACGCAGCTGGGTTGATTTCTGTAACAGTGTTTGCGACTAACCTCCGCCATATTCGCGAGCTCAGAAAGCCTCTACTATCAGTTAAAAGACCGGTCTCGCGGAATAAACGCCAGTTAATTCACGCGCGCCCGTGTGATAGCGGCACGCCTTCTGAGCCTCAGAATATCACTCGCGCATTCTCTCTCTCTTTGTTTGGGTCCCGCTAACCCACGCACACACACCGCACACACACATCCTCCGCCAGCTGTTTCCAGCTCCGCACGTTGAGGACGTAGCTCCATCTCTCGCTCTCTCCCTCTCGCGATCCTGTCTGACGTCAGTGGCTCCGCCCCTGAACGCTGTGAGGAATAGCTCCATCTGGTGGTCGCGCCCGACCATATCTCTCTCTCCCTCTCTCTCTCTACACACATGCACACGCACTCACACGCACACACACACACACACACACTCCACGTGTGTCTCTCCTTCTGTTTAGCTTAGTTTTGTGTGTTAGGTAGTTAGGTAATAAGGCTTTGTTAATTGCAGTGTTATTGATTGTGATCATTATTACTGATTTTAATAAATCTTATTATATTATAACTAGCGGTCTCTTGTGCTTGTTGTGTCTATGTCACTGGATAACAGCAGGTTGTGAAGGCTAGCGCTTGAATTTCACGCCCTTCTTAAGTGTTAGATTGTTTTATGCTTCCATGTCAATGATCACGATGATTGGCATGTGAGTATAAAACCTTTATATTGAGACTGAATACAGTTTTAGGTTATCTTTTCCCTGATCCCAGGGTGGTGCCCCGTTTATTCATGATTATATCATGATAATATATTAAATATAATTATTAATACTGATAATCATATTGATATTAATAATTAACTGTTGATAACCAAATCTGCTCCTGCTACAACCCCAACACAATTAACAAATATGTGAAACAAGTATGAATTCCAAACCTCAGACCTGCTGGGCTGAAAAGGGTGACGTATTTGCAAACTAAACCTTTGTGGGGGGGTGCATACCAATTATAAGGTAAATACAGGGATTCACTTGGAATCACCTCAATTTGAAAAAGCATAAAAGGGCATATCTAAGGACCTACAGACACCATGTGCTCAAATAAAATATCGTCAGTAATTATTAGACATGGGATTGCTATAATTTATTTTCTTAGCCTCAACCTTTAGCCAAGCCCAGCTCCATCTGCACCTCAGCCCTGACTCTAGCTGTGCTACATAGATAGCGTCTTCCTCTTTGAGTTCTCTAGTTCTGGAAAAGAAATAGATGTTATAGATATTATCAGCTGGGTCAGCGTTCCTTTTTCATAATGAGATTCTGAACTGATATTGATTGTAGGCTAACGTTAATACACAATTCAGTGATGTTAGCTGAAGTGGTAACTGGTTGACCAGCTTTCCATTATAAACTTGTTGGAAAAGGCTCACTGCAATCTATGTGAAATTGTCTTCTCACTTGATTTATTCAAGTAAACATTGCAAACATGAGTTTAGGGTCTCAATACAGCATTATGTCCATTAAGTAAATTATGGTCCTATTTTGACTTAAATAGACCACAATCCATAGTCCACAAGCCAATTGGTGACGTCACGATGACTACATCCACTTATCCAATACAGTCTACTTTTCAATTCAAAAGAGTACCTTATGGATATGGTAGAACAGGAGAATTCCATCATATGCAGCCAACACATCTGCAGCAACTGAATGATGCCGTCATGTTGAAATTGACCAAAATCTCTGAGGAATGTTTCCAGCACCTAGAAAATATGAAATTATATTTTAATGATTGCTTTTTATTGAATAAAACATTAACTCCAGTAAAGCTGTCTTACTGTCACAATTGAGAAATGCAAAAGGTCCAAAAAGGTGGCAAATAGAACAAAAAGTGAACTTTAATGAGAAAGCTGACTCGAAACTGACAGGGAGACAAGGAAAACTGAGGAAACGGGCTGAGGTTATACAAATTACAAGGTGAATTTCGCCTTGCATTATTCATGTGAGTTTGACTGCAGGATCAGTTGTATTTTTTGCCCCGGGTTCCTTCTGTGTGGAGTTTGCATGTTCTCCCCGTGTAAGCGTGTGACGTTTTAAACGAGCGTCGGAAATCTGATTAGCTCGAAGGCATACAAACAATTATGAAAAGTGAACTTTTGCTCGTCTCACATATCTACATGACTCTTCAACCGCAGGCGTAGTTGCTGTGCATCATACATTCAACATTTCGATGCGTACAATGACAGCCTCGTACGAGCAACTACCAGCTTTTTATCTCCTGGTTTAACGCCTTGAGTTCGCTAAACTCTCCAGCGGCACATCGCCCTGGTAACACGTCTTTTCTGCCTCGCTCGGTTCACAAAGAACGATGGCTCGCCTCGTCTCTGTTGCGGCTCTGTGACAAGAGATCTCAGAGGTGTAACATTCTGTCACCCCTTTTCGTCTCGGTAGCATTTACACTGACGACGGGGCAGAAAAAGGAGTGATACTTCTGCAACGACAAGGTAGTGTAAAAACGGGTAATGATGACAGGAGAAGAATCTCAACATTGAAAAGCTTTTGCGCCCAAGTTAAGTCAAGAAATATTTCAACCATGCAAATAGAAAATGTACCTTTTTTTCGACGCAACATTCCCATCTTGGTGGTGCCCAGCGTGAATTTGTGTGCATTGACTTTGTATGCAAAAGCACCATGCAAAAAATGTGCTTCCCGTTTGGTGTGAAGGTACATTAAGGCAGGCTGCGGAGAAACAGGATTAAGACACAATCTTATACTGACACAGGGAAAGACACAGACTAAATACACAAGAAACTAATGAGACAAAAAGACACAGGTGGCAGACATCAGGAAATTGATTGGTAACTGACAAAGGGAACAGAGCAAAGCTGATAAGAAAACAACACGGTTGATACAGAAAAAAGGAGGGAAATCCAAAAGAGGCAGAAAGTCAAAGAAAACACAGGACACAAGAGGCAAATAACTTCAAAATAAAACGGGACAGAGCTAAACAAAATCCAAGATCATGACAGTTGGCGAGAGATGAAATTTTAGAATGCCAACCATTTTCATGATGATTTGTTTAAAGGTCCCATATTATGAAAAGCACGTTTTCTCTGGTCTCTCTACCTATAAACTGGTCCTCCCCCCCACTGGTAAAACACTGCTCCTACAAGCTGTTCAGATTCAGCTCCTTTTGTTACGTAACAAAGGGAGTCATTTGCATTGGCCGACCTCCTCTGATGATAGGAGATATCCGAGAGGGGGCGTTCATCACCAAGATGAAGTTCGGTGTGTCCTGATAGGCCGGACTCCTCTGACGATAGGAGCTATCCGAGAGGGGGCGTTCATCACCGAGCTAAAGTTAGGTGTGTCCTGATAGGCCGAACTCCTCTGATGATAGGAGATATCCGAGAGGGGGGGTTCATCACCGAAATGAAGTTCGGTGTGTCCTGCGGTGAGACAGAAGTGAGATAGCAGTGTTTCACAATGTCGTCGCTCACAGCTAGACACACAAATTGCTCTGTTGTTGGTTGTACAAATCAACACAAGTGCTTATATTCTGTCCCAGCTACAGAAGAACAGAAGCGACAGTGGTTGCGTTTCATTTTTAATGACAATGTGCCGGCTGCGGTTCGTGTTAGCTTGTATGTGTGTGCTAACCACTCACACCGGACTGCTTCAGTAACGAGGGTCAGTACAAAGCTGGCTTTGCCTCGACACTGACCCTCGTAAAAGGATCTGTCCCAAGCATGTGGGACCCAGCAACTTCACCTGAGCCACATAGGCGAACCATAGCGATACACCCACCGCAAACATAGGCGCATGCTCTGCTAGCGTAAGCGGCATCCTCTCCGTGGCTCTCCAAGTAGGCTATGACAGATGGAGCTCATTAGCATTTAAAGGTGCAGGCACAGAAACAGCCTGTTCTCAGCAGAGCTCATTTGAGCAACTTTTAGACAGCTGAATTCAGGACCATGGATGGGTTTGGGGCAATGCATATCAAATCCAGTGTTGTTGGACCTCTGACAGCTGTGTGAAATAGATGAAAATCAGTATAATAGGGGACCTTTAAAAATGCCTTAATTATTGGCTTATTTTTTTGTTGATCAATTGTTTTAATTTCACATGAAAGAAAACAAATAGTCATAGCAAAAACAAACACAAGTGTTCATTTCTTTAACACTTTGTGCTTGCATACATTTTGTGGGATCATCCCTATGTTCCCCAGGTCCTATGCACCAAATAATTTTTAATTATTTAGATTGAGATTTAGATATTTAGTTTATTATTATTTGTTATGTAATTATCATTATTTTGTATTTATTATTAGTATTTAGTGCATTTTGTTTTAAAGGATCCTATGTTCCCCGGTCACATACAAAGCAGGACCATAGGACCCGGGGAACATAGTTACGCTCCCCATTTAGTGCTTCTTGCTGGGCTTGAGACATTTAGTTCTATCGAAGGATTTATTTATTTATTTATTTTTTTGCCGTTTAGTCACACCCACATCATCAACATCAGGGACAACACAACCTAAAACTGCTGTTAATCATTCATCCAGCTGAAGAAACTTGCTTTTATTTTTTCTGATAAATAACAATCAAGGGACAACATGGAAGAAATTGTAAAGACCAGCTCCCCTATTAAAGCAGCTGACATCTTTCAGTCATTGTTATGCTACTGCCATGAATTCTGTTTGCAAATGAGAGAGGGCAGGTGTTCGTTCCCACCATTATCGACTCTTAAATTAATTACGTCTCAGACAAAGAGCTGTAAATGAATTGTTGCCATGTGTGTGTGTGTACATGCATATTGTGTGTGTATCAAGGTCTTTGTGGAAAAATGAGGTCCATCTAGCTTGAATGGATTCTTATCTGCAGAATTTCCCCGTGTCCATCCCTCTCCTCCTATCTCTTTCTCACAGTCACCTTTTTAGTTGTCCAAAAATGACAAAAGCTCCACAAATAGCACAATCAAACATCTCCAAAGTCTATCAAAATATTTTGCGTCTTATAACGGATACACTAAATAAAAAAGGTCAATGAAGAAAGCCTTTCAAAGACGTTTCTGAGGAGTCACTGTTATATTTATTATACATTACGTCATGCTCCCAACGACTTGCTGTGATTTGCTTTTACTCACAGGGACGTGTGTGAGATATCTCTGGAAGGGGACTGAACCCAACACCCTCACTATTGTATGGCATTCATCTGTGAGACGACACAGAACCCGCCTGTTACATACTGTGACACAGTGGTCATTGCGTCTCATAGTTTACAGGGATTCTGATGTGCGCTTAGTAAAACTGAATAAAACAAACACTATCTCTCAGGTTTTGCTGTATTTAACTTCTTGATACTCGGTATAGTGTGCTCTACCCTACTGCCCCCTGTTGATACTCTTCTACACTGACACAATCCATGACCAAACCACATATTCACCTGTATGCAGGCTTACCACATTAAAACATGATATAACAATAAAATATTGAAATATAACACGCAATTGGCACAATTAATCTATTCGTTGGTCAACAGAGCCTAGTTTAAGTGTTATTTACTTCAGTGAATTTTGGTTTGTATGCTGAGAGGAAGGTGCACATGCCTCTCGCTCATTTGTTCAATGTTTATCTGAGCCATGAACTTATGGTGATGCTAGAGATGGTTGTTGACTTAGACCTGATCCTAAAGTCCCCCCCTAAGGTCTAAAGCCCTGAACCCTCAGGGACTTAACTGATGTCACTTGGTAAGTGGTTAAGTGTGAGAGGCTGATGGGCTTGAGATGGCATAAACACAAAGAGGACAGGACTTGACATGTTACTTTGATGATACAACACATGTCTACAATTGTGGGTTTTTATTTAACTTTTTTATTACTACCTGATCTGAACGTCTTCTGGGCTCTATGAGACAAGAGGTTAATGTCAAATAATCAATTTACTCGTTATAGTCAAAACAGCTTCAATAAGAAACATTTTAATACACGTGTGATGAATTGTAATATAGCGCATTCCTCTGTTTTCAAGTGGTGTTCGTTCCATATTAAATCCTTAATGTTAATATTTCTGTGATGTAATATGCAAGTCCTCCTCTTTTTTACTTTTGTTTACTTTTTTAAATTCCTCTGGGGCTTCCTCTGATAACCCCGTGTTTAAAGCCACAATGCTATGAATTGTGGGTAATTCCCTCTGGCAAGTTTGCAGAGATGTTGACTTATGGCAAGTGTGCATATAGGACTCAAAATAGACTCGGTGGAGATCAAAACTGCCTCACCTTGGAAGAAGATGAGATCAGGCGGCGGCAGCAGCATGTGAAGACAAAAAGCTACCGTCACTTTCTAGCTGCCTTCAAAGAATTTACAGGAAGCCACAGAACTAGTTACATCCTGTTAGGCTATCTGTAGTTTGTTGACCATGTTGACCCGGATTTATTTATATTTGTAAATATATGTTGAATTGTGTGTGTTTGGAATTGCATTCTATCCTTTGTTCTTTTTATTTCTGCCTCATAAAGGATGTTGAAATTGTAGTTTTGATAAGAACTATATATAACCTTTACTATCATTGATTATTATTATAATAGTCAACCACACAAGATATGTAATCAAAGAGTTCATAACATCATCTGGAGGTGCACTATGAATTTAATTGTGCTGAATTTACTGTGAATATCAAGTCACACATTGGCTTGTTTGTGCCCACACCACATTTTAACTTCTGGCAATAAGGATGACAAAACACTACAAAACAAATGTTAAGTTCATGCAATAAAACCAATTAGTTACGATTAGAGTTTACACATATCGAGATTTTTAGATATGTTTAGATACAATTATGTTAGTAATATAAGGTATTGGCATTTAGTTCACAAGAAATATTTCTGTCAAGTTTAAATTGTCAGACCACACCTGTCAGGCCATTTAAGAAACAGCACCATACAGAGGCACTACAAGTCAAACACACCCTGCTGAATGTGTCTGCGACCTTTGTAGAAATCCACGTTCAAGTCCTAGGGCTAAAGAGGGTGCTGCAAAATGAAAGGCCATTAAATATCATGTGGCCCAGGTCCATCAGACTGAATGAAATTGCAGTACAAAAGAAGAATTGAAATCCCCATCCTCAGATGAGCAATGATGGCCCCCTTAATACGAAAAGCAGAGAAGCAATTACTTCAGTTTCAGCACAGTGGTGCATGCCCGGTGCTGTCAGCCTATAGGCGCTGCTGGTGTCCAAACCTGCCAAAACCAGCCTGTCTCTTTCTGAGCTCTGTGGATAATGCTCCTCCAAAATGAGCTACTTCATCCTATTCGAAATGAAAAGACTTTCATGTTTCATATTTTGATGGAGGTCTGATCTGATAGATTAAAAGAAACAAAGTTGGGTTAAACTTTACAAGGACATACACGAAGGCTTTACAAGCTGTAACTAATTGTTTTATAAATGGTTGATGAAGCTATTACCCAGGCATTGCAGATCAGTGATGAACCATAAGACAAGTAAAATGATGAATTCATTCACCAACCGTTTTTAAGGAGAATTTTCTTCTTAAACCACACGTAGGCCGTTATCACAAAGAAGTTTGTGTGATTTGTTCTGAGGGAAAGACAATTTTACGCACGTTGCCATGAAAGGAAGTTTAACATTTCCCCTTCAGCCACCACAACAAGAGGATGTGCGTCCGGACAACAATCCTGACCCACTCCTGGGACTGGACAACAATCCTGACCCACTCCTGAGACCGGACAACAAATTTGACCCACTCCTGGGACCGAACAACAATCCTGACCCACTCCTGGGACCGGACAACAATCCTGACCCAATTCTGGGACCGGACAACAATCCTGAACCACTCCTGGGACCAGACAACAATCCTGATCCACTCCTGGGACCGATCAACAACAGCAATTAATTGGCCGTTTGTAAATAAAGGCTTTGAAATTAAGACATTGACAGTGTGATTATTTATAGCTTACAATGAAGGGTCAGGGCAGGTGGATCGATCTGACTTGGACTCCGGAGACCACTGTTTATTTCCCTTTTCTGACTGAAAAGGGAAAAGACTGAAAGGTTTTATTCTTTAAATGCATGACCACGATCATTCACAAACGTTAACTAAGCTCCCCAACCAAGATGTTTACAACCCTTGCTGCTTATGAAACAGTATCAATATAATACAGATGACTGTTTATGACCTACATGAGTAAACGAGTCCATTAGCATGATGAAATCAGAATAAATAATGCAGGTTCACAAGAAACTTGGACTTCAGCTGAGACTCCAACAGGCCCAGCCCACCGCAGATAGACCGAGATCCAGCTTCTGTATCATCTTTGATCTGTAGTTGGAACTCCGGCAGTCAGAAGCAGGTCTTTGCCTCGCTGCTCCGCTGGGGGCCAACACCGCACCATGGTTTCTAAAGGGAATCATGGTGCTCAGAAGCACCTTTGTCCACATGGAAAATGAAAGTTCCCATACTAGCTTTAACAAAGCATTTCATGTTGAGAAGTTTAACAAATATAACAAAATATGTTTACATTAGCCAACCCACCATAGCATTAGTAATTCCTGACTCAAAAAAATCCTATTTAGCTGACGTTTAAAGAAAACAGCAAGGTTCCTTTTTAATATATCATATTCATATCTGTTTTAATTGCAATTGCCTGAGAGTAACTCCTGATGTGAATCAAATGTTTGGTCACATAACTATAGTATCACAACGTGGGCAGCTGGAAAGACAGCTGTTTATCATAGTGGCCCATTCACAACAGACTGATTGCTTGGCCCCTGAAGTGCCATATTGAATGTGTCATGTCACGGCACACAAGTGTGAAGTCGATTGGATTGACAGTTCTTGAGATAAACAAAAGGAAACACACACACACATACACAGACAGAGATTCCTTGATTTTTAGTAAGATGGAAGCCATGTAATTGAAGGGGAATACATAACCATGCCTTAAAAAGCAAAACATCTTTTTTCTAAAAGCACAAATCAATAATACACTGTTTTATTTCACTGAATTGTGAAAAACAAACTAGTTTTAAAGAGGCTCAAAACTCCGTCCAAACAAAACACACACTGGAACTAGTACTAGAAACTGAAGTGTCAGAAAGCAAAGCATCTTCAATGAGATCTCCCTCAGCATCTCAACAAAACATCCTGTGATATCCATGTCAAAAATAATTGGTAGACGGTATCAGGATTTATAGAAATATAGATTATTTGTCTCCTTCCTTACTGCTGTGAACAATAAAGCCACACTCCCCAACTTACTGTTGGGATCAAATGGAAACATGAATAGCATATACTGTCCTGACACTGTGTCTAGTGTGTTCCTGCAAAACACATTTTTAGCAGGAATATGAACCCAGTTCATCTCATCAGAAACTTGAAACTCCTTTTGAAATCTAACAGATATGCCGGCTTCTCTTCCAACTGATTGATCCTTTGTGGCCCAACTTATCCCAAAATTCATCGCTGACTGGTAGCAATGCCATGGTAGCGACCTGTCAAACACAAGATAGCCCCGCCCTAAAGCACATCCTGCTTTATGGTTGATTTGAGTCAAAATCAACCATAATTTACTCAATGATGATGCATGGAAGACGACTTGAAACTAGGGATTGAAACCATAAACTTACAACGTTTACTGAGATAATAAATCAAGTGACAAGTAGGGTCACTTTCCCATGTAGTCGGGCTCCTTTTTACAACCAAAGGAGTCGCCCCCTGATGGCAAGTAGAGAGAATGCAATTTTAAAGCACTTCACTCTTCATAACTGAAGGTTACCACCTTGATTGAAATCACAGCTTCCACACAGTAAAGGTACGTGTCCACAGGCAGCGGTGTTTCCCCACGTCCCATTCATTGTCTATGTGAAAAGCCGTGCAATGCATTCTGGTAGTGTTGCAGCGAATTTCGAGAGACGGCGTGCCGAGTTGGCCACTCCTCATTTGCATAAAGTTGAAGTCGAATCTACTTTATGCTACTCAGAGGTGCCGGGCTCGACTCGCCGCCTCGGGAATGCTCACAAAAATCTTCTAAACTGAATGTTGTCGATCTAAAATAAAGAGATTCAGCAACGGCATAGCTTATTTCTCGCTTAAAATGTTTTCAGAAACACATTTCGGTGAACTATTGTCGTAAGATAAGAGAAAGTTTCCAAACTAGCCGCCATGTTGGGATTTGAAATCCGGGAGCAGACAGGCCACCAGTGAAAGCGTTCGTCCAATCAGGTGCAGCCATGAAGTGGTTGTAGCAAGGAGAGCGCCTGTCAATCATCCTCTAGTGGCAGCCCACTAGCGTGCAATACTGGCAAGCGGCGCGTCAACTAGTGTTTAAAATCGCCCCTGTGGACACGTAGCATGAGAAACACTGCCTCACTGGTGAGGAACACACCCCCTGATTGGTCGACAGACTGAACCCGAGGCATCATTGGATTGTTAGTGGACAACTAACAATAACACCAGGTTTAAAAGTTTGAAACACCTGGTCAACGAACAAAGCTACATAATTAAATTCAGGCAACAAGTACTTAGTTTAGTTTGAGTAAAAATCACCAGTTTGGTGTAAAATGACTATGAAAGTAAAACAAAGCACAACAAATACTTATGTTTTGGAGACCAGGCTGCCCGGAGATATTAACTATACAACATTGAAGTATGTATTGGAGTTGTGCAGCAGCAGTAAATGAATCAATGTGCATTATAAAAAATATATTAGGTCTGTAATTTGGTGTGGGGCAGCTGCCAATGCTGCTCTATGATGTGATATTTTTCATTTCTCAGAACTTCATCAAACAAATGTATTATTGATTTGCTTGTGGTCACAAACAGTGAAATGACATATGATGTCCTGGCAGATCATTTTGGCTGTGGTAGAGTTCTGGCAGTCCTATAGTCAATAAAGTTGTCACCCATGTTGAATTTTAAGGTGTAACAGGCTGATTTATTTGCCACTCTACCAAACTGCCAACATTTAATAGCATATGGGTTAATTGTTAAGGTGTATGGAGGTTCCTGGCCAGGATCGATCAAACACAGCTGTAATAATGACTTTCTAATGGGTCATTGAGGCCGCCTTCCTGCCCTGCAGAGTCCACCTGTATTCACACATCATGATCAACATATTTTCACGTCCTTCTTGCAGATGAAGGGTGTATCAGATTCTGCAGCTCCGAGACTGTGTAAAACATCAGGAAATCTTAACAAGCACGGCCTCAGATGTTCGGAGTGCATGATTGGATACTCTCGTAAGCGTCGGGTGCAGGGAGGGCGTAGCGTGCAGGCCGCCACATCGTTATGGTGCTGTGTGTTTTTCTATGTATTATTAATGGTCTGGGGTACTAGTTTGTTATTCATGGGAAGTGAGCCTTGAGGAGTGTGCAGCAAAAGTTGGAGAGTGAGTACACTGGTGGGAGGCAGGGATTGATGGTGTAGAGTAGCAGAGAACATTTGTAAAATCAGCCAACCAAGGAAAGAGAGAAACTCTATACTCTCAACAAGATTTTCCAAATGAGCGGTATTAAAAAAAGAGAATGGTTAGCCCTATACTTACCATACTACATCTAATACAGCGGACTGTACTGACTTTCAAATGAAGTTTGACATGGCAAAGTGTGCAGCTATAGTACCCAAAACCCAAAGACAGATGAAGTACCTTTCAGTTCAGCCGACCGTTGGGTTCACATTCTGTGTACAAAAACATGGGTCAGCCAGGTTTGTTTGCTCAAGGGCTGAGAGAGCTGTCAAAATGCCTTTGAGCCAACAGCAGGATGGCTAAATTGATGTGGTGCAGTGGTAATCAGGAGCTTCAGGAGAAAGGACAGTGATGCCGGGGTGAATACGGAACAGAGCTGAGAACTCATAGATCCTGTGTCCTTATTCAAACACGTAATTTGGGAGTAAATGATCTGCCTTTCCCTACCTTGACCTCAAGTCTGAACCCAGATTCAGTAGAATTCCATGATCCGTGATGAAGGTGCAGAAAAACCCTCCATTGAAAACCGTGGAGCGCAGCCAAGTGGTCTGTGATGATACATGTATCCGGTGGAGCTGATCATTGTAAGGGCAAACTAGTCTGTATTATGACTGAATCTGAATATATATATATATATATTTAAATATGTATATATTATTGTGATATCACCACAAAAAAAAACAAAAAAAACATTGTGGGTCGTATCGCCCTGTGTACCTCAGGAAATAAGAAGTTGTGGAATTCATAAAGACGGCACCCAAGGGGGACTTCACCAAGAAACTTTCACTTTCCATTAAATTCCTCTGACTGGGGGAACGTCTTTCATACGCACGCCTGTTCCTCTTGAATTGCCTTTGGTTAAACTTGCCTACAGGTCTCGACTAATTAGCATTCATCCCAGTTTGCGAAAGGTAAATTGCATCATTTATCACACATCTCTGTGGTCGTACCTAAAGATCTCAGAGGTCCACAGTCCAGTCGTGCTTTAGAGAAAGAAAAGGGGCGTTTTGACATTGGGCTACTGGCTAATTATAGTATGTTGATGTTGTTCGCCTGAGATTTGCATTGGCTTGTTAGACTCATAATTGCTTGTAACAACTCACGAGAGACAGGAGAGAATTCTTCAGATGAAGGGATGATGAGTTTTAAAAGTCTGAAGGTGAAATCCCTCAGCACTGCCAGCACTAAAGGACTAATGTGCATTAGAATTGTACCGCTTCATCAGTTTGTTTCTGATGGTTTTTGGCACTGAGCTAGGTCTTGCATTGAAGAGGGGACACTGATGACACCAGCTTTGATTACAGTGTGCAGTGCCAGGATGTCTTATTTCCATTCAACCATCAAAAATGTTGAGGTGATGAAACTAAAATATCATGTAACATCGTGAAGTTTGCTGTGGGTGATTCTAGAGAAATGCCATGGGATCATTCAAATGAACGTTTAGTCTCTCAGGAGCATGCATGTGCTCAAAAAAACAACAAATGGCAGCTTACTTCATTATTTCTCATGCTATATTGGAATAGTATGATCATCTGCTTCTTTGTTATATATATATTCTAGCATTCAAAATGTTACCGTACAATGGCACTGTTGGGACCTAACCGTTAGGACTACACAATGCGGCCTACAGAAGCCTACACATGCGGCCAGGACAAAGCACTACAAGAAAAGTCAGAGTCGCAAAAACATCAGGGATTCATCCTCTGGGGATTAGGAATATCCACAGTGAATATCATCTTATTTTAAGATTGTTTTGGAGATACATCAAACTATTAATCAAGAGTACATTTTATCATGAAGGTGGCACTAGATGAAAGGTCTGGGGATCACTAATACCCCTTACCAATCCCCAGAGAACCATGAATACTAAAGGTAGTGGCCGCTGGGCCAATTGACATCAACAGCAAAAGTGACTGAACCTTTTGCAGCTGGGATTAAGCATTTTGAGAGTGGAACACAACTGTCAGAAAGTGACAGTTCTGTAGTAGCGCCAAAATCACAAAGAATATGGATCATCTGGACACCTTCTCTGATTATTTTACTGAATACTGCAATCCAGGATGATTATAAGTCCAGTCAGTCAGTTCAATTGCTTGCTATCATAAACGTCTGCATTTTGCCTCTTCGATGACAGTTTTCGATAACAATGAAGATGATCTTTTTTTTCATTCCGATTCTAACATCCTATGACACAACAAGACATTTTGAAAATATCGTCTGTAACAGCATGTTTCCAGTTTCTTTTCTGCTACCACAATATTTATTATATATTATTACATAATTGTCCTTTATTGAATGCGAATAAGACATGCAGTGTTTGAATACAGTATGTCCAAAACATATCTGCAGATGTAACTGTATGATAATTATTTATTAAATTGTCATTTTCCACTCTGCAACTAAATATCCGATTATAATGCAGCTCTACTACAGAGAGTTTCATCAATATAATTTATCTTCTGCATTAAACAGTGAAATTGAGTAGAATCTGAGATTTGATTTACACAGACTTTCTGGGGACCTTTAGCCACTCATCTTTCAATACTCTCATCATTTCTCTCCCTCTGCTGCACACAAATCTGGGAAAATATGGGTCTGTGGAAGCTCGTTTGGTGGTTTCTAATTGAAAAGAAGGAGGCCTTATCATGTCCCTTTGCTTTGACCCTGGCTCTAAATGAACTGGAGCAGTGTTTTACTCAAAGAAACAAATGTCTCGAAATGAGTAGGACCAAAGACTTCACTCTTCCTGGTTTCCTTCATGGTCTGTTGGAGGGCACTGCATGCTGCCAGCGCCTCTCTGTCAGGCCGTTCCTTGAACTATCCACCTGCCTGTAATTATCTCAATTCTGCATAACTGATATATCGTCATTTTTCTCATCAAGGCAACAGCCTATTAATCTGTCCCCTTTATTTCTCCTCACAGAATGACAGGGTTTTCTTTTGCTGTTCTGCTCATATAAATCCAGGGGAGTGTTCCAGACAATAGGTTTTCGCTTGAGGAATTACAGTATGATGGCTTTGATTATTATGAGGGCAGACTGATAAGGAGTGAAAGGCATCATTGTGCTGATGAGAAGCTTTTTAGTGTTATAGTCCTGGCTTGGCCTGATTTGACAGGTATTTCAGCTGATGAACGTGCTGGATGTGAAATCCAGCAATGTGAGAAAATTAAACTGGTTATGAGGTTTAAAATGAAAGATAATAGTTTCACCCCCCTGACACTGGTGGCCCATTAGGATAGTCATATCCCTTGGTTGGTCTTTGTAACAGAGGAGCCCTGATCCGACAGAATGCAATTTGCAGTTTTCTAAAAAAGAAATGTAAAAACATGATTGCTTGGCAACCAGAGAATGAGCGTTAATGTTAGCTAATGCTGGGCTCACACTACAGGATTTTAAAATCCTGAAATAAAATATTTGAGCCGGGATAGTCATTTCCTATGACAAAGTAATGAAATGTCATAATGTTGTATATCTCAGTTTGTTGTAGTTTCACTTTACTACTTTACTATGCTCATTGTTGTATGCTAGCTGTGTTGCTAGCTATTTTCCATCACAAATGTAACGTTATCTTACCTGATATGTTTCATCCAGCAACTCTTTATCAGCCGGGAAGAGAGAACGAGCGAGACCTGTTGTCAGTGCGAGTAACATCCTGGTATTTCAAGCATCATAGCTTCAGCAAGATGTGACGCTTATGTGACATTTGAGTATGTATAATGAGATGTTTTACTGTCTTATTCTTCCACAGTTATACAACAAAATGTACAATTTAAATGGAATCAAAATAAAAATGGTCTTTAGTCCCCCAGAACAGGCCGCATGTCAGGTCCAGGTATGCTAGGTATGCTAATTTTAGCTATACCGAAAAAAAGGCTTGTTCATAATTCAGCCGATTTACTGGAAACATGAACAAGTTTCTTTTAGTACATACAACAAAATATCTTGACTTGCAATTTTTTTTAAAGTAACAAACATCATATGTGTTATTCATGCTGCAATTCAAACTTGAAGGGGCTGAACTTACTCTTTTTAAAGGGTATTTGCTGTCAGTAGCAAGCTTCGTAGCTCAGCCGCTAACCTAATCTCCTAATCCACCATTTATGAGATATTGGAAATAAGATGTTTCCCTCTGGGCACACCCACACATGTTTTCAGTTCATCTGACTATTGGAGCCTTATCAGAACTGTGTGGGTGTGTATAGACTAATTGAGTGACATCTTCCAGAGTCTCGTGTTAGCTTTGTTGAACCTGTTAGTTAGGGACAAATTCCACCTTTATAATTATTACTGGAATATGAAGATTTGCGACCTGCAACCTGAGCAGAGGTCCAATAAGACAACAAATACCTGAAAACATCTGTGTGGACAGAAAGTTAACGATAAACAAGACAAACATATCTCCGTCAGAAAAGACACATTTGCCACTAAATGATGGTTGTGTTGGATATTATGATTCAAACATAAATGATACAAGGTCTCAAACAGCATACTTTGTGATAATGGTGCTTTGAGGTCAGTAATTAGATTTTGCATCCAACAATGATTTGTGTCAGGGTGCTGAGAACATGTTTGTGAGGCGGAAACAGGAGTTATGTTATGTGGAGCCTGCTGCAGAGCGCCAGGTCTGGATTATGAACCATGTAATTATGTCGAGGGGAAGGAATCCTGCTCTGATTAAAAGGAATAAAATATGAGTGTCTCATATGTCAGACGTAGCTCCAAACAATTCTAGTCTATTGAAATGTATACCTAGTCCTTGGAAAAAATCAGCAATCATTCAGAATATTAAGATGTTGTTAATCAGAATAGTGTAAGAAAAAAAAAAAGAAACAGAAACACGCTATCATCCTGCTGAATTTTGTGATCTCATGGCCTCGTGATGAATGAAATTCATGACTCATCCCAGACACCGTCTCTGTATTATCTCTATATTTTACCAACCAAAACCAGCCAGTATGCACACCTCCTGTGATTTATTGCAGGTAATAAAGGAACTTAATGTTTGCTGAATCACAAGAGACCCAAGCAGCATTTTAATAATTAATCCACTTAGCTGGAGTACACTCTTTATCAGCAGCTGCAAGAGACTCACACTTCCCTTTGGCCCGACCACCTCCCCGCCACCTTTTGTCTTCACATTTCATCAGTTATGATCCTGAACAGTTTGTTTACTCGAAACGCTTAATAAGGTGGAATGCATCGTCATTAATATTCATTCTGGGATGTAATCAGGTCTTTGTTTTAAAAAATGTAAAAGGAAGGAAGGTCATGAAAGAAATAATTGCGTGTTCATGTCTCTGATGCCATGTAAGCACTCAAAGGAAAAATATTATAATATGGTGTGGATAGTGGGAATATTGCTGGTCTGAATATACACTGGACAAAAATATATTTTCATTTTTCAAGACTTTTTCTTTGTACACAAAAGACCTATTTCACAAATTTGTTTGAATCTGTGTTAGTGAGCACTTCAACTTTGCTGAGATAATCCATAGGGTGGGATACATTAACTTCACTCTAGTGCTTTCTGTTATTTATGAGTAAAAAGTGAAGACAGGAGCCTGTCTATTCTGTTATTCACAAGACATTTTGGTCCTTAAGGCTACGAGCTGAGAGAGCCTTGTTACAGAAATATGATTGTTGTCATCTGCATACGCATATTTATGAAGTGTGGTGCAATCAGCCTCTCTCTCTGACCCCATCTTTTTTTAAATGTTTTGTACAGTTTATTCTCTTGTCTATCCAGTTTTTCCCTCCAGCTCTCTGTGTCTTTCTCTGACATATACACCACCCTTTTTTAACAGGGCTCCTCTGAGCTCTCATTATCATAATTCATGCAGGGAACCTTTTCTCTTCTGTCCATTCCTAGACTTTCATCAGGAGTCGTTGACAGCCTGAAACATGACAAGAGCACAGACGGCAGCTCGCCAGAACCACGCTGGCTGGGACTTACTGTTCTCTGTTGCTGTTGGAGAGTCCACATAGCTCCAAGGAACTAATGCCACCAGTCTGCAGGGGTGGACAGGCCATGTCCACAACTTCAAATAGGCCTGTCCATCCCAGTGTGTGGTGCTGAGAAAACACGTGTGAGCACATGTTGTGTGGAAAGCCTGAGATAGACTCGGCTCCACATGGTGCCGGTGGACTAGAAATCAGTGCTGTTTGTGTGAGTATGACAGTGTGTCATTGGGAGACAACACTCCGTATGCTAGCCTGTAATGCTTTGCAGTTACTTTGCCAGGTCCTTTACTTACCTGCAGATAAAACCACATATTTATTGGATACAGGTTAAATTAGGAGATATATTTTAGTAAGACGCTCTCTGGTTTTCTTATCTGCTCCTCTTTAAATGAGCTGTTAATTAGGGTTGTTGTCGGTGCAAACACAATACTTCTTCTAAGTGGCATCTTGATAAATTCAGAATAATGTACATGTCAACAGCAGCAATTCCATCAGAACACCATGAATCATGTCATACACGCCCCTCTGCTGTGTGTATGACGTGAAAAGATGTTTCACCTTTTAAACCACTTCCAGCTCAAAGGGTAATAATCCATCCCATTTCTGCTAGGCTTTAAATCCTGGCCATCTGAAAGTGTTACATTTTATTGACAGGAGTTTTAACAGCGCTCAACAGTAGAAAGTGACTAGAATCAATAATGAATGAAAAATGTGTGCGCTCTAAAAAGACAGTAAGAGCAGCAAAGTGGTGAGTATGACATGACCATGTTGTTGTATTGCTGGAATTAGAGGCTGTTAACATTTTGTGTCTAAAAATGTTTGGGGTTGCACTCCTGTTGCATCTATTATTACAAAAGCAACCAAAGCCTGCGTGCAGTGATGTTGTGGTAATTTAGCATTAAGCCTATAGACAGTATGTATGGGACAAGAAATATATTGTGATTATTTCTATTCTATTATTATTTTTGAGTAATAACTATTTAAGTCAGCAGGCATATTGACATTGAGTTAATAACTGTTGTTGCATTGTTTTGCCTGTAATAATAGACTGATTTATTCTGTTTAGATAATTGTGCCGCATGTCCTGCTCCTTGTGTATTTTGCTGCTTCTTGTGCTGTAAAAACAGAGTGAGTATTCAGAGAGCTGGCTGGGGAGACACACTGTTTTCTTAATGTGTCTGATCCATCAATTTGTTATGAACAGAAACCTTGCACACTGAATTGGATCTCAAATATCAATATATCAATATATATTTGTTGTGAAAACTCGCAAAATGAAAATAAACAGAGTCATCCAGCAGTGAGGGAGCTGCGCAACTATCCCGATCAATTCCAGGTGGACTTCAGGATGTCGGTGGACCAGTTTGCACCACAACTGGGGCCGCACATCAGAAAGAACACCACAATCTCCAATATCCACCTGACCCTGAACAGTAGCTGCAGTACGTCCCCCAACCCGGAACTGCTCGGCAATCACATGCCATACAGCGCCTTGCTTTGAGCGACGAGGTGGATGAGCTCGTTTGTTGCTATTTCTACGGTGGCTCTGAGCGGTCAAACAACTCTCAATTTTGAAGGATCTGGAAAACGCAGAAAATCAAACCAGTACTGAAAACTTTTTCGACGGACGAAAGTTTCAGACTAGGTGTGCAATGGGATTGACACAACGTGAGGTCGTAATTATTTTTTAATGTGAGTTGAAAATAATGGACTCAGTCTGCAAAGGCCTTAACACAGCGGGGGAGCGGAACCCTGAGCAGGAACCTAACTGCATCTAGCTCCATCGCACTGCTGGTGTCAAGCACACATTTGATGTGAAATATAATCAAAGAATGATGCAGTCTTAACCCTTGCACAAGGTATGAACCCAGCTTTATCCTGTCAGAAGTAATCAGAGCCAGTGGAAGATGTCGGCTTGGCTAACCCCGTAACCCAAGACAATATATTATTTGTCCCATAGCTCTGCAGCTGCATTCATTTTTCCTTGCAGTGGAAGGACTTGTCTAACATCTTGATATGTGTTTATACCGGATGTAAAGGATGTCTTAAAGACAGATCAGGGGGTCAGGGAAAACATTGCATTTCATTCCAGGATACATCCTATTTGAAGAGAAAAAAGGAAATACCAGGCTGTAGCCAGAAACAAAAAACAGACATCACCAAAATCACTATCCTGAGGGTTTTCAGCAGCACAAAATAAAAGACAAACTACCTATTCTTTCTTGCAGACAGGAAAAGGCATAGATGTGACGTGGCAAACAGCAATCAAGCATGCCAGAAAGGATAGAAATATATCCAGTGTATAACGCCAGGCTCTACCTCATCATACAGGTGTGACCAGCTCACAGCTGAAGCCCCTGTGAATCACTTTCTACTTTGAAAAAATAGGCCATCATTCTCCAGACTACACTCTCTCATATCCAAAAACAACGTACCATTCAACTGCATTTTGATTGGACATAATGGGACCAATTACTTTACTGCATTGACTTAGGGTCAGTTAAGAACACCTGAACTGCAAACACACCACTGATGAATGTAGCTTTACACTTGGGCTTCCTCCAAGAGAAAGAGGGTCCCTGCTTCATTTATATTTACCTATATTTGACTGATTACTAACATTGTTTATTCTTGGCAGCTGTTGGATATATATCCAACATACTGTATACAGTATATGTCATATACAGGTGTCAATAGTATGTTTATGACAAAATGATTACTACTTATTACTGGCCACAGTTCATGAGATACTGAACTGTTAAAATGAATTACTAGACTTCTATAACAATAACATTTCCAAAACAGTCATTTAAATGCAGCGTGACAAATGGTGTTGAGGAATAAATCAAAAATGTGTAGTCAAATAAAGCCCTCTTTTGTAAAGGATGGTGATTTAATGTAATATTAATTGAGGTTGGTGCACGGATATGTTGAGGTGCACAGGCTTCTCTTGTCTATCACAATACAGTTCACTTTCAATAAAAATGAATTGGCAAAAACTGGAAGCTATTTAACCAACTCTGAATACTTTGAGAAAGTTCCCCAGGAAGAGATCAATCAACCTGTCAGATGATTCATCCTACTAGATGTGGTGATTCCCTGATCTACATAGCAACATCTTGTAAAACTTCACATCAGCAGTGAGACATCCTGACATCTGCCAGATTGATTGGTACACCATACACCCCATCTGTATGTTCTAACACAGCTTCTGTTTTGTTTTTAACTATTACCTATCTTTACCCAATCATTATTTACCATGACTTTCTATAACCTTAACCAAACAATAGGTTCCATGTACATAAAGTAAATAAAAACATTGGCTTTGCATGTTCAAAAACCCAACTAATTGAAGCTATTCTGGGCTTTTGCAGAATTGTCCAATATTGATGTCCCTGTCTGGAAATAGATTTGTGCTGGAAAAGGCCATGCAGCTACAAAGCCACGTCTAGTGAAATATACACTATTTTTATTCATAGCCCTGACTGCTGCAAATCCTAAAATGTAAGAAAAATATCCTCTGGAGAGTCCTGGGCCTTTCTGGCCCCACTGAAATGACGATAATAATAATAATAATAACAATACATAGGTTTTATATAGCGCTTTTCCGGATGCTCAAAGATGCAGATAAGGTTCTCTTGAATTGATTGATACAAATTTCCCAAAAACATTTTCACTGATGAATGGGGGGGGGGAAAACACATGACAAAAGAGAAAAATAAACTAGGCTATAAATATACCGTATGCCTCAGTCAGCTGTAATGGCCAAAATAAATATTCTGCTTATTCTCACCATCACTGCCGGCTATTATCAATCCAAATTTTATGTATTCAGGCTCATATTTCTTCACCAGCTTTTACTAGCGCAGGTTGTCTCCCACATCACTGTTAAGTTTAAAAAAAAGATGTGTCACTGGAACCAAGGGAACAAAACACTTGTCTCCAACAGAGACTGTATAAGAAGTGGACGTAGTAATCGTGGTGTCATCTGTTTGTGGACGACGGTTTTGAAAGTTCAGCTCAAGTTCATCATTTTTGCTATCGTCATCTTGGAATTTTTGCAACCAGTGACCAGTGAGAACCTTATTTGGACTGCGGAGAAGCAATGGGTGGATCTGAGGAGCAACGGGTGGATCTGAGGAACTCAAGCGGCAGAGCAACCTTCCTACATCTGGCTCCATCTGGTTTCTGGTGTGAAGCTGTTAACAAAGTTAGCTTGCATAATTCAAGGTGAACTTTAAAGCTAAAGTCATTTTTAGTAGACAATTGCATTCGTAGCATTTTAGCATGGTAGCGAGGCTGTGGTAGCAACCTGTCAATCACAAGGCCCTGTCAATCACATGTTTACTGAGATAATAAATCAATTGCAACCAGAGGAGACACCCTTTGATGGCCACCTGATCTCCACCCGATCATGTGTGATTGGCCTGGTGAAATTTAAATTGATTCAAATGTTTTCATTTATTCATGTAATTGTTGATCATAATTGGATACAAGAATAACCAGCTTTGTATATTACCAATATTTTGTATTTTTATTTAATCAAACCATTGGGTAGTACCACTGCAGCCCACTAGAAGCCGCTCTAGAGGCCTACCAGTGGGCCATGCAGTTGACCTATGTAGACTTATATAGACTTATACAGTATGTATCTAATGTTATAAAGGTTGAATCCTCACTCAGTTAGGATTTTCTTTGCTATATGGCAGAAAACCCATTTGTGCATCAAACTTTATGATTATTAGGAAACTGAATTAAAACGCTCACACATATCCTGTTCCCTTTGATGGTTCATCACAGATTCTCTGCATCATGGGAGAAAAGGCCACAATGAATAACGTATTGATTTCTGCTAAGCTGAACTATGAGAGCCTTAAGGGGAGGCCCAAGCCATACGGATGTAATATGGCCAGCATGCAGCATTTATCTCGATTATGGTCAATCTGAAGCTATAACGATGAGGTAAGTGGAGGCTGTTTATCAAAGTCACAGTGAAGGAGAACATGGAATCTGATCCTATGGCACCTCAGTCATCGTGGCTGGTGTCGGTTGGCTCCGTTAAAGTAGGATTTATGGATTGACGCTTCCCAATGCAACTGATCATGAAAAAAAGAGACATGCAATATTTGTTCATGGTGGGGTGAATCATTTGCATATGTTGTATGGTTTGATGCTGCCTATCACCCACTTCTGGCATCGAAAGCCAGAGGCAATCTGTCTTAGCCAAATCCTCAAATTCTAGTGACTCGGAAAATAGTGATCCAGATCACTTCATCATTAAGTCACTTGTCTCATAACAACACGTCTGACCTCATTATGTCAACAGTGGAAAAACATGTAAATATGCTTAGGCATGGAAACACATTCCAGAAAATCTTTGTCTAGGTTATGCAATAGCAGCAATGCATTGCCATTGCTGAGTAAAATGGCTTAGGTTATTGAAGCTCAGCTCTTTCCAGCCTCCAAACGTAGTGATTGAGAAAGGATTAGCATGCCTCTATGCTTCCCCCGGGCCTGTGAAAAGACATTGCTGGGGGATTTGAGGATTTGCTAATAGCAGGGCCACATCCTGCACAAACAATTAACCAGGGAAACGGGGGAGAAAAACAAGTCGTAAAGAAGTTACAACTGAGTTTGAAGCGATCCTCAGCAGAATCCAGAGCATCATTTTCTTTTTCTATCGGAGATAACTTGAGCAAAGATTAATGACGATTATTTGAACAAAGGCTTTTTATAGAAAATACAATTAGGACAGAGGAGTCCATGCAGGAGTGAAAGGCTATTCTAAAAATGTTTGAGGCTGGCAGACATGAGCTACATGAGAAGACATGTTCGTGTGACCTTAAATGCATACACCAGCTACGGTGTATAATGGTGTGGAAACCAGCATGTTCGGAGAATTTTTCCATTTAATAACACACACTGCAAGTTTGTCTTTGCGTTTGTTATACAGCACAAGAAAAGAGTAAACTATGATGCAGCTCTCTTGTCAGTATGAGTTGAGATATGTAGCATTTATCAATCATCTCACACTTTATGTATGAACCTTATTCACCAAGACAAATTCCTCTTTGGTGTAAAATCCTTCTTGGTAATAAATCTGTTTCTGATTCTGGGGTGAGGATATATTGAGGTCGGTCCTCTGCTATTGAGAGACAAGAGGGTAATCATATACATACTTAAAACTGATTAACTGGTTGAAATGAAAATGTATTAAATACCAGTATAATTTAGATAATATTTTTTCACTTCTGGGGGGGGGGGGTACTGGAGGTTTTTGGTATGTAAAATAGTCACACATTAGTGGCAATGCTAGAGATGCTGCCATAAAACAAAGTTTTAAATGTGTGAAAACTGGGGGAAAACAATTTTGTTGACTGCGAAGTAGAAATATGCCAACATAGGAGAGACATTATCCCACCGGTCACGATTGTGACTGAATATAAAACACACTTTTTCACCTTTTAAAAATAATTATTGATTTTTTCAAAGGGTTACTAATGACATATGATTTGGATTTTTTCATGTAAATGGGTTCAGAACCTTGAAGTTAACGTGTTGTGATGTTTCTTACAACTGGTTGTTATCACTGCCAGCATGCATGTCCCAGCAAGCTCAAATGACTTAACTAACAATAGCTTGGCTACCATGCTAATGTCTTGCTCTAGCTATATTCTCACACTTATAAAGGAGAGTGTGCTTTGTGATTGGCCGGCACAAACCATTTCTCCCAAGGAAATATATAATATAATATATTCACCTGGCTTGCCCTATCTACAATACCCACCAACCAAACATATACCCTCCTGATTATCTACACCCCACCTAAGCACACCCGAGAAACATCCATAAACATATTTACATTAACGAATATATTTTCGTAGCCACCACCGACCTCCCCTCTACCTGACTCTAACTCTTTTTGGGGCTGAGGCCTTGATGAGGTCAGTGAGGACTGCTGCCCTCTCAGAAAAATGAGGAATGAACTTACTGTACCACCTGATCAGCCCCATAAAGGCACGCACTTTCTTCTTGGTGGTGGGCACAGCATATGACTTGATGGCATCCACCTTCCCCACTCGAGGCTTGACAACCCCTTGACCCACCACGTGGCCCAGGTACTCCACCTGTCTCTTTGTCAAGGCACACTTGTGTGGATTGATGGTCAGCCCAGCTTTCTTGATCAACAGGAGGACCTGTCTGAGGTGAACCACATGTTCCTCCCATGTCTGACTAAAGATGACCACATCATCCAAGTAGGCCGCTGCAAATTGTGGCACCCCCCTCAGCACCTGGTTCACATGAGCCGTTGGAACGTCGCTGGCGCCCCCTGCAGACCAAACGGCATCACCTTGAACTGAAACATGTCATATGGTGTTGTGAATGCTGTCAGTTCCTTCCTCTCAGGTGCAAGGGCAAGCTGCCAATACCCCTTGCATTGGGTAGGATTCAAACTTTGAGACTCCATTGAGGTACCTGAAGTCAATACAGAATCTCAACTACCCGTCTTTTTTCAGGACCAACACAATCGGACTGAACCACTCACTGGTTGAAGGTTCAATTATCCCCTCTACCTGCTTCCCACATACTGTTACCCTCCCGGAACTATAAGTAGGTGCGCTTCCCCGGGGACCTCTTTTGCCCGAACACCCTGGGAGGAAGAGAAGACGGCAGAGGTAAGCTTCCTTAGCATTTATGTTACGTTAGCATTTGGAATGGTCTTGTTACGCCATTCCAAATGAACTCCAATTATTATTTTTCACAGGTGTGTTAACACTACCACTGCTACTCTCAGGTCACCAATCCCTTTTTTACGTTTGTTTACAGGCCACTCCGACCCGACATGGGCAGACGTCCACGCCGTGCACCCTCCGCCGTGAACCCTCTGCAATATATACACAAACAATAAAAGACAATATAAACATGATGTGTGTTCCTTTCCCCCTGTCTGTGACATTACGTAAATATATAACAATTACTCGTGCCCACTTGACATATAACTCTATTAGCTGATTAGCTGGTAACGGCGGCCCGTCGTTACACTGCCAGTAAAATGAATTCAAATAGAATGATATGTCCCTGGGCTGTGTGTCAACGCTGCGTGAAACCTCCTTATTAGAAGGATGGGGTAAGGAAAAAAACAGACAAAAGCAAAGTTTTTTATATTTATGGATACAAGTTTAGAAAAAATATGTATTTTCCTGGGTTTTTGAAGGAACACCATGTTTTCCCATATCAATGTAAAGTATTTATGATAACGGGGGTTAAGAGGGTTGTTTCCATTAGTATTACAGAAATACTCTTGTAGTCAGTCTTGTGTCTCCTGTCGGTCTCTCTGTTTATCACCCAGAGCCCCCTGTCCACCTGTGGCCCTGGAGAACCCACCTTACACTCTGCACAGCTGCAGGCAATCATCTAATCCACTCACCTGATCTCCGCTGTATAGAAACCCAGCTCTCCTCTCCAGTCTTCGTCAGATCGTCCGTTCAAGTGGCAGTACGTTGTGATCGAACCTAGCTTTTCCAAGTGTTTCCTCTTGCTGATTGGGTTCTCCTGTGCTCCAGATCCAGCCCTTGCCGGAAGAATCTTACCCGTGCTGCGTTCCGGTTATCGTGTCTTCTCCGTTGGATTGTTTCTCCTGTGTGTATCTACGTCACCTCACCAGGGCCCTCATTTATCAACCGTGCGTACTCACAGTTATGTGCATAATGGGTGTGTACGATCATTCCTACGCAAATTGTGGAAATTATCAACTTGTACTTCTACTTGAAATGTGCATTAATATATGACCATGCTTACACGCAGCATCTAGTGGTAGAATAGGCAAAACAGGCAAATGACAACAAATGTGCATGAGCATGGTGGTTTAGAATGTCGGATTTATTAACGCTGGTATGCGTACGGCCGTTATTATTTGATTGTGTTTTTTTGTACATACGCACATCCTAAATTCCATTCGTTAGACAACATTTAAAACCTTTTCTACACTGTTGATAAATGAGGGCCCTGGAATATCTGCCTTCACTCCCAATCTACTCCCTGCTAAATCATGTCAGCTCTCATCCTTCACTATATATAGACTCTGGTACAATCTCAATCTCTGCTACAATCACATCTGGAACATTTAACACGTTTATTACACAACCTCTCCTGACTCTGAGTCTTGTGTTGGGGTCCTGTTACACTGTCTAGTTACAACACTTTGGTATTATTGAAAAGTATGTGAGTCTCCATGTTGTGAAGCCTTTGTTTTCTGCTGTGAAAACATAAATGTCCTTTGTATGAACTTCTAAAAGAAGAGGAGTTGAATAACAAGTGGATCAAATTCATTTTATCACTCTTCCTCAGCAGTAAATGGGGTTCAGTTTCTTGCCCAAGGACACTTCGGCACGCAGACTGGCGGAGCCAGGATTCAAACCGCCATTCTTCCAATTGGAGGACTCGCTCTACTTCTGAGACACAGGCGCCTGTAAAACTCCTGTTATCTGTTCTGGTAAGAAGCATGACATATTTGACAAACACACTAAGTGGCTGACCAATCACAGCATAGTGGGATAGCTGACCAATCAGAGGAGCCTAGGCGTTTTGGGAGGGAGGGGCAGGGGGTCAAACAGAGTGTTTCAGAGAGAGAGAGGCTGAGAAGAGCTGCTGCAGCACAACCAGGATGAAAAACTGAATTGAAGCATGTAAACATAGTACTAACCTGAAATCCAATGATGTACCAGAAAAGGAGCAGAATCTCTCTTTAATAACCCATGCGTCATCTCGGAAGATGGGCTTCCAATAAAGAAAGGCAGTGAGTGCTAGAGCCCTATGGTCAGTGGACTATATGTTTTTTTTTTTCATTTTCTACCATGTTTCTTCAATGCAGATTTGCACTTGACTGGAGAGAAATAAAACAAATTACCGGGTGAAGATCTCTGAGTCCATGTCACCTTATTTCACCGCTGGGCCAAATCCTACAAACCACACAACCGTGGGTATAATAATAATTCACACCATGCAGTAAAGGCTACAAGAGAAGAAGGTCCTTTTACAGCAAAACAACTCTGGATGAACAAGCTCTCTGTGAGGCATGAAAACAGAAAGAGATTATGTTGTCCATAAAAAGTGTGTGATGTACAGTTGAATGTGAATGCTATTTAAATGTATCTAAGAGGCAGAGAGTGAACAACGCATCCCTGCACTGCTGATGTGTTCATTTGCATCAACTGCTCTCTGAGAGGCGTTGACATCTGTAACAATTTGATATATCTTAATCTGAGCTGTTGGAGGTGGAAATTACTTTGCTGATTCTCATTTTTAAGATGAATTTCAGCAGTATGTTCAGTCTGCTGCTGGTTCAAACTGTTACATTAGGCCTTTATCTGCAACAAAGGCAAGGCAAGGCAAGGCAACTTTATTTGTATAGCACATTTCATACACAAGGCAGACTCAAAGTGCTTCACATCATGACATGTCATACAACAAAGTGAAAAAAATAGAAGAATTAAAAGAAAATAAAGGCAAATTTAAAAATGCATTACAGAAAGAAAAGGAGAATAAATACATATTTGCAATAATTAAAAACAGTGCAGACATTAAAAGATTTAGCAGAAAGCTATGGTGAACATAAAAGTTTTCAGTCTAGTTTTAAAAGTGGTCAGAGTTGGGGCAAGTCTTACATCTTCAGGAAGTTTATTCCAGCCATTTGTTGCATAGTGACTAAATGATGCTCTCCCGTGATTGTTGTTTACTCTGGGAATCACTAACAGATTGGCCTCAGAAGATCTTAGTGGTCTAAAAGGCTTATGTAGTGTGAGCATATCAGTGATATACTTTGGCCCTAGACCATGTAGTGATTTATATGTGAGCAGGAGGATTTTGAAATCAATCCTCTGACACACAGGGAGCCAATGTAAGGATTTAAGAATTGGTGTAATGTGCTCACATTTTTTGGTCTTTGTAAGAACTCTAGCAGCAGCGTTCTGAACAAGCTGTAGCTGCCTGACAGTTTTTTTTCAGAAGACCTGCAAGGAGACCATTACAGTAGTCTAGCCTACTAGTAATAAAGGCATGTACAAGTTTTTCTAAGTCTTGAGCTGACATGAGCCCTCTAAGTCTTGCTACATTTTTGAGGTAATAGTAGGCTGATTTTGTTACTGATTTAACGTGACTGTCGAAATGTAAATCAGAATCCATAATAACCCCAAGATTTCTGGCTTTGTTTGAGGTTTTCAGGGACAGAGAGTGAAGGTGTTGAATTACTTTAAACCTTTCTTTTTTGGCACCAAAAACAATTATCTCAGTTTTGTCCTCATTTAGTTGTAGGAAGTTTTGGCACATCCAGTCTTTGACTTGCTCAATGCACTGGCACAGAAGATCTATGGGGCGATAGTCGTTTGGTGATAGTGCTACATAGATTTGGGTGTCATCAGCATAGCAATGGTGGTCAATGTTATTATTTTGCATGATTTGTCCTAGTGGGAGCATGTAGATGTTGAATAAAGTCGGCCCCAAGATTGAACCTTGGGGGACTCCACACGTTACATTGGTAGGTTCTGATACAAAGTCACCAATGGAAACAAAATAGTTCCTATCTTGTAGATATGACTTGAACCAGCTTAAGACTGTGCCTGAGAGCCCCACCCAGTTTTCCAACCTGTCCAAGAGTATTGAGTGGTCGACAGTGTCAAATGCAGCACTGAGGTCTAATAGCATTAATATTGAAGTTTTGCCAGAGTCTTAAGACGGATGTCATTTACAACTTTAATAAGGGCCGTCTCGGTGCTATGAAAAGGTTGAAATCCTGACTGGAAGTTGTTGTGGCAGCCAGTTGAAGCCAGGAAGTGATTTAGTTGTTGGAGGACAACTTTCTCAATAATTTTACTTATGAAGGGTAGATTTGAAATTGGTCTGTAGTTGTTGATAATAGAGGCATCTAGGCTCTGCTTTTTTAGAAGAGGTTTAATGACTGCAGTTTTGAAGGCCTTTGGGAAATTGCCTGATTGAATGGAGTTATTAACTATTTGCAATACGTCTATTGATAGGCAGTCAAAAACATTCTTAAAAAAGTTGGTAGGTAAAGCATCAAGGCAGCAGGTGGATGATTTTAGATTTGTCACCGTTTCCACTAGAGCTTTAGAGTCTATGGCATTAAAGCTTGCCATGATTGCTGTGCTACAAAGTTGTCTCTTTACTGGCTGATCTGAAAAGGTAGGATCTGAAACTAGTAGTAACCTCCAGCTGCACATGTTATGTTCAAGATTACAGATCAACTCATATAAAAGCACTGCCTACTGACCAATCAAAGCTCAAAGCAGATCATGAGATAATATTACACTAACAAGATTAAGTTATACAGAAAAGAAACAGTTTAAATTGACAAATACAGACAGCTGGTAGAAAATCCCAGACTGTGTGGATGTGTAAATTAATAGACTTATAATATCACTGGCCATGTAGAGCTCCACAGATCTGACTATAATTAGCTACATGTGCGTATTATATGAAATGAATACGCTTCATATGAATTCATATGGTGTGTATGACAAAGCCTTCGACCTGCATGAAACACAGAGGTCGGGAGGTCATGTCTAATTCATGTGAGGTACCCATGTAATTCCAGTCCTGTGAGAATAGAGCTGGAGCCAGATCGTTAAACCCTGGTTGATTTAATGAGTTGATACCCACCGTCGTAGGACCATTTAACAGGATCACAGCAGAGTTAAGCCCTATTCACATGGGACATAACATGGAGACCTCATGTCGCAAAGCAAAGTCCGTATTTTACTTGAATTTACTGACATTCCCCCCCAGATATGATCCCTTGACTGTATACTGCTTTGCTTTTTCTTCAACGATGACAGGCTACCACATACAGAAATAATTTAACACTAGGCATGGGGTGTGCTGATAGCTCAGTGGTAGAGTTAGCACCCCATGTACCGAGGCTAAGTCCACACTGCAGCGGACCCGGGTTCAAATCTACCCGGCGGCCCTTTCTGCATGGCGTCCCCCTCTCTCTCCCCCCTTTCACCCACGCTGTCCTCTCTCAATAAAAGGCCACAAAAAAAAAACTTAAAATAAAACAAGAAACACTATAGGCGCTTGTGTTGAAAGATAGAAACATTTTCTTTACCATTGCATGTCATCATCCTATCATCTTTTGAGATGTCGCTCTTTTGATAGATTTGAGTTTGCCTGTCTGTATGTGGGTCTACGTGGTTATTGAGCCTCCCGAAGTTGCGGCCAAAATGTTGTCAAAACATTTATTTATAATTTCCAACACAGTCTCCATAATTTTCAACCAGGGAAGAGGCAGGAAAAGGATACAGAGAAAAAAAATAGGACTTATATTATCAGACGTCCACTGTGTTTACCGAAATATGGTAGGTCATTTGTGCTGGACTTTTTGCTTTTCAAATGACACACATGGCCAATATGCAATTATTACAAATTACTAGAGGTCCCTGGGTAATAGTCCCATATGAATAGGGCTTCAGTAAATCCAGATAAAGATATCTTAGATATGTTGAACTTGCTTCATAGTAGAGACCTCAGGAGGTTACAATTCTGTCTGCCTCTGGGTACGATCTGCAGGTAAAATTAAAGATTGAGCAGGTGATTCTATCCAGAAATACTTTCTGTTATATTACTTGAAATCCTCGTAAAACATGCCGATAGCAATGAATACATTAAATGCTCTGACAGAAAAAAAACAAAATGTAATCTGTGGCCGTGGCAGGGCTGTAACAACCCTGTCCAATCAAAACCGTCGGGCCGGAGAAAATAATTTGATGGCCTGCCTGTCTGTCAATGCTTACTTCCTGATTGGGCGCACACTGCCGATCTTGAGCACTCATTTGGTGTTCTGGGGGAGGGGCTTTGAATAGAGGTCTGAGTGAAGGGGCGGGACGTTTTCGGTCCGGCGATGCGTTCAAAGTAAAATATCTCTGTGTAGGTTCCAATTGACCTTCTCTGCCTTTCAAGGTTCCATTTACAGCACAGAGGAAGAGGGTAGTGCTTCTATCATTGTGCTTCAAGGATTCAAGGATCATTTTCTGTCATTGAGCAAGACAGCTGTAGACCATTTGTTTAACAAGACAGATAATGACAAACATAACAAAAACACTAGTGCATTCCTGTCATGGTTTATTTTTTTATTTCCTTCAGAACAAAAGATAACATGGCAGACATTGTAACATTAACAATTCACTATCAGGGAAACATTGTCTGTCAAGTCTGACTGTGTTTACATCAATGAAGCTTGGTGCTCAACCAAAGAGTCCACATCCTCTCGTTCAGACCTGTCCTCTGTCCTGCCCATCCAGATCAGCTAGATCCAGGATGCAGATGTTGGACCAGTCTTAGTTTATCCATCTTATTTTACTGTGATTGGACATCAGACAGCCAGTAGCATGCTGGGTAGTGGAGTAGCCTTAAAGGAATACTTCATCATGGAATCTGTATTGACAGTGTGTCATATATGTAATCGAAATGTAACATTTTGGAATTTGGTGCCATCTTGACCGAGAAAAGGCAGACAGAGACTTACCAGGCTGGCTTTATGGTGGCGAGCTTCCAGGGCCGGTCAGCGATCCGGCGGCAAGCATACCGGGCCGGCAGCGAGTTGCCAAGTGCAGCGCATTACATTACAGTTACACGCCTGTCCTAGCTTTAAAAATAAAGCCTGGCATACACACTACATCACTGTTTACCAGTGAGCATTTAACCAGCTAGTCTCTAAGTGTGTCTGCTGTTTGTGTTCACTGAATACAGCTGCCTGCTGCTGCTGCTGCTGGGAAAAAGGCTGGGAGCAATAAGACTGACCCAAGGGTAGAGTAAAGTTGTGGGATGTACAATCAAAACAGTGAGCTGACACGGACACGAAATAACTGGGAAGTGCATCCCACAATTTGGTTTTATCCTAATTTGTCAACATGTCCTGATAAACATAATAGGCCTTTGCCTGTTTTCCCCAGACATTGAGAACTTCCGAGTTTTGTGCTGACGCCAGCACAAAAGAGTAACAGCATTATTGCTAGTAATACGAACAGGATTAAAAAGCTTACCATAAAACTGATTGTACAACTTCAGCTTTTATTTGTTCCTGAAGAGCAATTTAGTTTTTGCAGCAAGACAAGGATAAAAGGATAAAATACACAAAAAGCTGTGTACATGAAAAGGGGGGACAGACAAGGAGAAAGAAAACAGTTTGACCTTCTCATCAAAGGCATTGCACAAATAAAGTGCTGGATTTTGGACCATCGATTACAAAATCAACACCACCAATATTATAAATGAATCACTGGTATAAACCAGGCTACAACCTCTGGTTCTGAAAAGTGAGGCCAATGCAGAAGTGCCTTAAACTTGCATTCTCTCTACTGGCCATCAAGGGGACAAAATGAGTCTGATTGCATGGAAGTCCTTGAGAAAATGGTCCTACTTCTCACTGGATTTATTATCTCAGTAAACATTGTCAACATGAGTTTATGGTCTCAATCTCTAGTTTCAAGTTTTTTTCAGTACAGCATAATGTTCATTTAGTAAATTATGTTCCATTTAGAGTCAAATAGACCATAAAGCAGAGTATGCATTAGGGCGGGGCTACCTTGTGATTGACAGGTCGCTACCATGGTCTCATGACTGTCGCTACCAATTAGCAATTAAGAGTACTTTAACACTTAGCCCTAAATTGTATCTTGAATTATGGAAGCTAACTTTGTTGACAGCTTCTCACCAGAAGCCAGATGGAGCCAGGTTGCTGCTCGGGGTTCTGCTCTGCTGCTTGTGTTCATCAGATCCACCTCTCACCTTTGTGTCTGCCTGATATAATCCGTCAGGGTTTCCATCGATGTACTAGCAATAACTTTGAAAACATGATGCAAACACAGCAGAGTTTGCAGTAGGGATATTAATGATCCGTTTAACCGTGATATCAGTACTACACATTAAAAAGAAATATTAAAGATAAAAAGCTAAGAGACTCAGCTAAGTGTTCCTGAGCAGGTGCAATAGCATTGCTAACTTCAGGGCTCACCTCCTTCACTTTCATTATCAGCTGTTTGACAATACACAGGAATTCAGCTTGTGTCTAGGTGTAGCATTTATTCACCGACATAAACTGCACACAGAATGAACTGCTACGTTCACAGCTGTAATGTTACTGCTGACTTCATACTCACCATCTCTTACATCAGGCTGTAATTGGTGGAAACCCTGACAGATTCTATCAGCAGACACACAGCTGACAACTTCACAACTAAATGAACTGATGTGGTGGGGACTCACTAGACTGTGTTTGGTTCACATGCTGCAGCTGGAGATACATTATATTAAATGATAATAAAACACGGTTTATTAGGGTCAACTGATGAGAGGTTAATGTCACATTGTCTTAGTGGGATCGGGTATATATATGTATATACCTGTGCATACATTTTTACAATTGATGCATTTCAGCCGTGTTTTCCAGTCTGTCTTGATGACTGAAAGATACAATATTCAGTACCTTAAGTTCCATCATCCGTGGCAGTTAGGAAGGATAGATCCAGAAGTCTCCACACTGCTGTCAGTTGATTTCTGCTTTCATGTGTCTTGACACAGAGTCGTTGATAAGATGAGAGTGAACGTGACTGGCTTGTACTTCTGGGGGATGTGGGGCACAAAGCAACGCCTGGTTTCTTCTTCAAAAAGGGAACGGACTTTTATAGCCTGGAAGCAGAATCAACTGATGGTATAATGAGTCTGTGGATAGAATTAACTCTCAACTAAAAAGTGTAGTGAAGTTACTTTTTAAAAACTGTGTTGATTGACTTGGTGCACAGATGCTCTACAGAACATTTCTGTTCTCTGTCTGTAACAACTGCACATAACATAATAACAGTTTTCTGCATAGTGTAATAAGTAAGAAGTTGAATAATATAATAAAATAAATTCCACATATAGTATAAACCTTTTTTTAAGGGGGGGATTCCTCTGGTTGGTATGGTTGCTGCTCGGGGTGCCTCTCTGCCACTTGTGTTCATCCACCCGTCGCTCCTCCACAGTCCAAATATGGTCACTTCCTTCCCTGGTTGCAAAAATTCCAAGATGGCGACATTCGAAAATCAAAATGCCGAACTTGAGTCTTCAAAAAATGTATCCACAAACCAATGGGTGATGTCATGATGACTACGTCCACTTACAGGGAATATTAAAAAAGGAAGGTGCAGAATCAAAATATGACTTTTCCTGAAAAAACATTTTTGATTATGAATTAATATATTTTTTTTTTAAATTGACGGTGACAAAATTTATGTTTTGTTTACCTTTGTGTAGCTATGTGACGTGTGGCTGCGGCTTCTTGCAAGGCTTGTGAGCTAATAGAATAACAACGTTGGTATCACACGGTATCTCTGCGTAGTCAGGGGTCAAGAGTCTTTGGGGTTGTCAGGAAGTGTGGAAAAAACGTAAAAATGGCTGAGTTTGATGGTAAGCAGGCGGCATTTCGGTGCCAGTCCCAAGTAACAATGTAACCCAAATGTATAGCTACATGTTGCAAAATGAATTCATATCATGAAAGATTCATCATTTGACATGACTGAGTCTGTCTAAGTGTCACTCCACTCAACCATGAAAACGCAGGTTGTGCAACGAACTGGCAACCCATTGAGGGCGCATGCGCTTCAAGCAACAGCTGTGTTGTGACGTGAATGCAATGAAAGGGACTGGAAGTTATCAATGTTGCCGATAGCACCTTTAAGTTAAATGTTACATGTATATTTTTTCTACCTAACTTTCTATCACTCCGTCTAGGCATAATCATCCCAATGGTAAAAGTCTCAGTTTAATAGACATTGCAGGTATCCGCAGGTAAAACCAAGAACATCTGCCAATAATTAGAGATTATGATAGCAATTTGGATTAAGCCTGTCTCTATCGGATGGTGTAGAGATACTTGTTCATCCATCTCAGCCGTTGTCACAAGCCTAACTAGTCGTAATGTTCCCTCGACCTCCTGGAGATCACTGCAGTTAATGCCCACTGAAAGGAGAGATTTCAGGGAGACACAGGAGGGGCAAATAAACAGACTGAGGCACACGGCAACTGAAGGTAAAGGGGTCAGCGGGGAGTCCTCAAAACCCGCCATACACAAATAATTAGCCCTGTATGTGAAAGACTGAAATGTGGCCCAGCCATTGAAAAATATGCATATTAAAGTTTCACCTTCTGCCTGAGGGTCCCTGCTGGTGAGGAATAATAATCTGGTGAGAAAGCAGGAAATGGACTGTCAAGTGTGTGGGAGGAGGGTTCTGTGGAAGTGTGACATTCTAGTGCCACCTAGAGGAGCACAAGGGTACATTTCCAGAGTTATGATATCACAGCTGCCTGCAGCAAAGGAAACAATTAGATGTGAAATTTAAAATTAGTATTATTTATTGAATGCTCTCAGGATTATCTTGAAGCAACGACGACACAGTTGAGCCACTGGCACAGATATGTAAACATAGGAGCAAGACAACCAGCCTGAAACTAACATGGCCGAGTCTTTTTTGTCAATATTGGCTCTCTCTCTATATATATATATAAAAAAAATAAAAAAAACTCCTTGAATCGCAATAGGGTCACTTTTACCTCCTAAAGCAATAGTGTCTACAATCGCAAACAGGTCATTCATAGAAGTTGTTAATTTTTTAAGATTTAACAAAAACAACTTTTTCCAAGTCAGTTTATGAAGTTTATTAATTTTCCAATGTTTCTTTTTTTAATTTTAGACAGAAATAGACAAATACATTTGAATAAGTATCAATATATATACATTAAATTAAATAAAAAATTTGCACAAACCTTCGCCAGTTAGCTGATCTTTTGTCTGAAATGTGTTCAGACTAAAAGGAACACACGACTCTGTGGTTGAAAATAAAATAATAAATATATCGTTCTTTTTATCCCGCAACCCCCACCCCCTTGGTGGTTCTAGTGTAATCTAGTTTGTTAAGATTCAAGATTCAAAGGTTTATTGTCATATGCACAGTAAGAAACGTGTTTCCCTGTACAATTAAATTCTTCTGCATGTGCAAACTAAACTGTGCAGTAGTCGAACTATCTAGAATGTATTCCTGATTGTACTCTGATTGAGTCTGATGGCAGTGGCAAAGAAAATAGTTTTTCAGCCTAGTGGTCCTGCATTTCACACTTCTGTACCTCCGGCCTGAGGGCAGAAGTGTGAACAGTCCGTGTTGGGGGTGGTGGTCCTTGATGATGGAGGCGGCTCTGCTGTGGACTCTGCGGTGGTAGATGCTCTGCAGAGAGGGCATTGGAGTCCTCGTGATCTTCTCAACAGTCTTTACCACTCACTGCAGGCGTTTGCGGTGATGCAGCTGGTCAGGCCACAATCAACGATGCAGCTTTAGAAGTTGCTGATGATCCTAGGTGACATGCCAAACTTCCTCAGCCTCCTCAGAAAGTACAGCCGCTGTTTTGGCTCTCCTAACCAGCTGTGTGGTGTTGAATGTTCAGGTGAGGTCTTCACTGATGTGGATGCCAAGGTATTTGAAGCTGCTCACCCTCTCCACTTCAAGCTCCCTGATGTATAGTGGCTGATGAGGTGACCTCTTCATCCTCATGTCCACTATCAACTCCTTGGTCTTGTCTTGGTCTATTTGTGTTTGTCTTATATCACTTTGTGATGTGTCTCTTGGTGGTTTAGCGTCTCTTTGTGATGGTTTAGCTTCTCTTTGTAGTGGTTTAGCTTCTCTTTTTGGTGGTTTAGCTTCTCTTTGTGGTGGTTAAGCTTCTCTTTTTGGTGGTTTAGCTTCTCTTTGTGGTGGTTTAGCGTCTCTTTGTGGTGGTTTAGTGTCTCTTTGTGGTTGTTTAGTGTCTCTTTGTGGTGATTTAGCCTCTCTTTGTGGTGGTTTAGTGTCTCTTTGTGGTGGTTTAGTGTCTCTTTGTGGTGGTTTAGCGTATCTTTGTGGTGATTTAGCCTCTCTTTGTGGTGGTTTAGTGTCTCTTTGTGGTGGTTTAGCTTCTCTTTGTGGTTATTCATCATGTCTTTGCGGTGATTAAGCATCTTTTTGTAGTTATTTTTTGTGTCCTTGTAGTCATTTTGCATCTATTTGTGAATGTTAACTGTGTTTTTGTGTCTATTTTGGGTGATTTTATTTCTTTGTAGTCATAATATAATTTTTTTTCATTGTGTTATTTAAATTTCAATTTTTAGTTCACGTCACCCTGTGCATATGTGCACTGTGCTCTCGACCAGGAGCCACCTGACCACTCGGGCCCCTGTGTCTGGTAGGTAATCCATCTTTGTCTCAGAGGCCTTGTTTCTTTACCTCATTAGTACAGTCATGGATTGTTTTTCTTTCCCCATCCAAAGACAATCAAGACTTTGCTGTAAACAGTAACAATCTGAAATCCCTGAGGTAAACCATCCTCAGAAATGATTCCTGTCTGTGATGTGATTTGTAATATGAGGATATTCATAGGTCTGCCGCTTTTTTATTGTCTAACGTCGTGTTTTCTGCTTTTGATTCCCCCAGAGACTCATTTGGACAGAGTGGATCATGGAGAATGCTTTCCTTTCTCCTACCTCAATACATTGTTGTGGAATGAATTACTTGCTTTTCTTTGAGCATCTGCTTTTGATAGATTTCAGCAGGGCCTTTTTGTTGACTACCTTCACCAAGCCCTCCTGATAGCTTTGTAAACTTCTGACATGGGTTTGACTGTGTTTTATGTTGCTGCAACTATCTGGCTTAAAATAATGACAGTATTTATATGTGAGTGTGTGTCTATGGACATTATGTAAATACAGAATAAAAATAGCAGCAACTACAAACATGGACATTCTCGGCTTATACTACCGGTAATAAACAAGAGACGAACACATTGCTATACCAAGTCAGTTTATGGAGCTCTTCAACACCAATGCAGCTTGGCATTGGCCCAGAACATGTTTACCTGCAGCAGGAACCAGCAGTTACATTTATCCAAAGGCCAGAATTTTTCTAAGCAGACACTGTGAGGGCTGGACTTTCAAATAAAAGAATAATGTATTAAGGCCTAATTAGCCTATCATAGTTTTTCTTTCTCACAACATGTTAATAAACTCCTAAAACATATGGGAAACCCATTACGACAACAATATATTTAACAAGGAACTTATGTATGGGCACAACTGACTGACTGAAATGCACAGCTTAAGGTGCATCACAGAGCATTATAAGAAGTGGATGTCGTCATTATGTCACCCATTGGATTGTGGACTACCATATTGAAGCCTCGAGTTTGGCATTTTGGCCGTAGCCATCTTGGCTTTTAGACTTCCACATCTTATTCTTTGCAACAGGTGACACCAGACGGTGGAGTGAATTACAACTGAATGCTGAAGAAGACATTTTAAGGTGACAAACATTTTTTACAATTGACATTCATAAACTGAAAACACATTGTGTTAAAGTTCTAAGCCAAAACACAGAAAACTCCAAGACTAGACAACACCGTGGTAGCGACCTGTCAATCACAAGGTAGCCAAGCCCTAAAGCATTCCCTGACTTGTGGTCTATTTGACTCTAAATGGACCATAATTTACTAAATGAACAACATGCTGTATTGAAGAAGACTTGAAACTATCAATTGAGAACATACACTCGTCTTTTCAATTGATTTATTATCTCAATGGACATTGTCCTTTTCTCATAGGTTTCTATACAATTAGACATCTCTTTACAACCAGAGGAGTCACCCCTTACATGGAAGTTTAATGCACTTCAGCATTGGCTTCAAAATGTAGAACTGGAGGTTACCGGCTTGTCTGATGTATGCAGCAATAAACACTCCATAGCAGTAGTTATGATTTGGAACCAATGGTAAGCTGCCTGAATGCCATGGGCAGAATGAGACCCCCGTCCAGGCTGTTTTAGTTTTGTTCCGCCAATCAACACATAATTTAGGAGATGCATCGTAAACTAAATGTTTCAAGTGTATCCACAGATGTAACAATTCTTGTCAACAGAGCTTAAAGGTCCCATATTATACTGATTTTCATCAATTTTACACAGCTGTCAGAGGTCTAACAATACTGTATTTGATATGCATTGCCGCAAACCCATCTGTGGTCCTGAATTTCAGCTGTCTAATAGTTGCTCAAACGAGCTCTGCTGAGAACAGGCTGATTCTGTGCCTGCACCTTTAAATGCTAATGAGCTCCGTCTGTCAACACCTACTTGGAAAGCCACGGAGATGATGCCAATGCTAGCGGCAGCAATGTTTACGGTGGATGTATCGCTATGGCTCGCCTATGTGGCTCAGGTGAAGTTGCTGGGTCCCGTATGGTTGGGACAGATCCTTTTACGAGGGTCAGTGTCGAGGCAAAGCCAGCTTTGTACTGACCCTCGTTACTGAAGCAGTCCGATGTGAAGTGGTTAGCACACACATACAAGCTAACACGAACTGCATGCGCCACATTGTCATTAAAAATGAAACGCAACCACTGTCTCTTCTGTTCTTCTAGCTGGGACAGAATATAAGCACTTATGTTTATTTGTACAACCAACAGCAGAGCAATTTGTGTGTGTGAAACACCTCTATCTCACTGCTGTCCCACCCCAGGACACTGAACTTCATCTCGGTGATGAACGCCCCCTCTCGAATATCTCTTATCATCGCACAGAGGAGTTTGGTCTAAATGACTCCCTTTGTTACGTAACAACACCTATTGCACCTTTCAGGTCACATGGAATGGCTCTATGTCCAAACCCTGTTCTCTGGACACGGGTGTCCCTCAAGGCTCAGTATTAGGACCGCTTCTGTTCTCATAACACACCAGATCACTAGGGTCTGTAATCACATCACATGGATTCTCCTACCATTGTTACGCAGATGACACCCAGCTATTCCTCTCTTTTCCCCCAATGTTTGACACTCACATTGCAACTTGCATCTGAATGTCTGGCAGACATCTGCGCCTGGACAACTGCGCATCACCTCAAGCTTAACCTGAACACCTCTTCATCTTCCTCAACTGTGAGTAACCTGGGTGTAATCCTCGATGACCAACTATCCTGCACCCCCAACATCACTGCTGTGGCCCGATCCTGCAGATTTTCCCTCTACAATATCCGCAGGATTCAGACTTTCCTCACAAAGGATGCAACGGAACTCCTGGTCGAAGCACTGGTCATCTCCCGCCTTGACTACTGCAACTCTCTCCTGGCTGGACTCCCAGCCTCGGCGACGACACCAATGCAGCGTATCCAGAACACTGCAGCACGCCTTGCCTTCAATCTACCCAAATTCTCCCATGTGACCCCTCTCCTCCGTGACCTCCACTGGCTCCCCGTTGCAGCACGCATCCAATTCAAGACGATGGCACTGGCCTTCAAGGCCATCAATGAAACGGCACCCATCTACCTCCAAACACTGGTCAAAGCACACGCCCCGACGCAAGCACTTTGCTCCTCTACTTCAGCTGGCCGGCTGGTACCACCATCGCTGAAATCAAACAAATGTATCTCTAAAAGTCCCGACTCTTCTCTGTTCTGGCACCTCAGTGGTGGAACGAACTCCCAAACAAAGTCAGGACAGCAGAGTCACTTGCCATCTTCCGAAATGCTAAATGCCCTAAATGTAAATATGGGACCTTTAACTCGGCAGGCTAAGCGGAGGAGCATGCTACAGCTAATAGAGGACCACCGGTGTGCTGCCAAAACTTTACGGATAGAACACGCCCCTTAGACTTTCTGTTCTGCTTGTGTTAGTAGACAGTAGGCTGTTTGTGGCCTGCGTGCCAGCAGACAACCAGCCATATCTGTCAAGCGCTCAGCTAAGTTCAAACTAAAGCAAAACATTTCATTTGCATATTCAACCTTCTGTCCTTGTGTGAAACGGACTTGGTAGCAAATAAAATAAATATAAAAACATAATTCACAGCGTACATAAAAGTACCCATGGCAAAGTAATGCAGTGCAATGCATACAGTCCACGGCACTGTAAGCACTCGACTCCAACGTGTCGCACCGGCAACATACGGCTCTAGGAGCTGACACAGATAAGTCATTCCCTCCGATGACAATCTGTATCTCTCATATAATACAAAATTGTCAGGGAGAGACTAGGGTGTTGCCGGTCTCTGAACACTCAAGCTCTCCTAAGAGACACTCTCATGTTCCATGCACCAAGGTCCACGAGATCTTCCAAGAGAGCTGATTGGTCAGTAAGCGGTGCTTTTATACACGTTGATCTCTTATCTGGTACAAAACCTGCTCCGGAGGTTAGCGCAGGTTAGCTCTGCAGCGTAATTTACCATGGCGATGTACCCCAGAGTTAAACCTGAAGTTACCTCGCTAACCCCAAATCCTGCTTCGTAGTTCAGGCCTCTGATCTGTCCTGCCTGCCTTGTTTTTTGGATTACCGTTTGTAAATTCAGTTTTTTTTTTGTTGGATTATTTTGTTCCTTTTTTTGGTAGTGTTTTTGCTCTTGGCCCTTTTTGGCCTCCCTCAGTTTGGACTTTGTTTTTGTTAGTTTAGATTATTTAAATAAACCTTTTCTTTTCTTGCAACCTGCATTTGGGTCCATACCTCTTCTCCGTATACTCGTGACACATTCCATGTGCTGCCCCACTGCTAGCATACATAACTAAATTTGAAACTGATATCAAATGTTCAGTTCTAACATTTCAACTGACTCCTTAACTCCTTTCAATGATAATTCACAGGTCAAACAATTTTAGTAACTTAAATTTAACTGATACTTCCATATGACCAGTGTTGTATAGTAACGAAGTAAAAATACTTCGTTACTTTACTTAAGTAGTATTTTTTTATATTTGTACTTTACTTTACTACTTCCATTTCTGACGACTTTTACTTTTACTTCACTACATTTTCCGAAAAAAATCAGTACTTTTACTCCGTTACATTTACCTGAGCATCCTCGTTACTCGTTACAAAATAAGAAGGAACGTGACAGCCAATGGACAATCTTTGTTTTGTTGTAGTGGGACTAGTAGCCAATGATGTTGGGAGATACAGACCGCAAGACGTTATCATTGGTTTACCCCGTTGTGCGGCGGATGAAATCAGCGGCCAAATTTCAAATTAATGGTCGCATTGTCATGCTAGTAGTAGTCTCAGACAAGTCGGGTCTCTAATGTTAGCCTACTTGAAGAGAAGGAGGAAGACAGAGAAGCAAAATGTCAGAGATGGAGGAGGTGACTGAATCGGTGACTGAACCTGCTGCTGAAACAACCAGCATAGACGACGACGACGAACACCCATGGCCATACCTGCGGGGAATGTTCCGCTACATCGGAGTGAAAGATTCCTCCTACCGGATGAAATGTCTGCTGTGCCTACCTAAAAACAGCGAGATATTGGCTTACAAAAACTCTCCATCCAATCTTAGGAAACATGTTGAGGTAAGTTATAAAAGACTAATCCTGTGAACTGCAACATTTATTTTTATTAGTTAACGTCAACTTACTGTATTTTTCATAGTGTTACTGTCAATAGACTTTAATGGTGAAGCAAAGAGTGTGTTGTTCCACGCAGTGAAACTATACAGTCGAGGATTACGTTTTTGTTTGTTTGTTTTTGTTTTTTACTGCCCCTCGGCCCCTGAGCGTCTCCGTGGTCTAACGTGAGTGGGCTTGGCCTCTGCTAGCCAAAAACTGAACTCCTGGGTTATTGAATGATCTGTCTGTCTTTTTCTGGTGTTATTGGAGACTGTACCTGTGTTTGGAGAGTCCGAGTTTTGATATAGCAAACCAGCTGATGATGACAGTCAGACTAATTTACATAGTGGTAGTGTTATTAATAAGTTAGCTTTTAAATCATGCAGCTGAAATCGCTATGTTTAGTATTACCTGTGGCCACGAAGGAGTGTGTGAGTGGGCAAATTTCTGATTGCGTTTTATTAACAGTAATTTTTACTTTTGATACTTAAGTACAGTAAATACAAGCTACTTTTTTACTTTTACTCAAGTAATATTCTAGCAGGCAACTTTCACTTTTACTTGAGTAATTTTCCAGTAAGGTACTTTTACTTTTACTCAAGTATGGCTTTTGGGTACTTTATACAACACTGCATATGACACACTTTATAATATGAAAAATCTCTGCTTTTTGTGTTGAAAAGCAGAAGATAATCCTCCACCTGTTAAAAGTAAGTGTAGGAACTTAACTTTGTAAATACTCCAGTACTACTCTGAGGTAGGAGACTTTTTAAGTCCTGGTAATGACTTCTTAGAGGAATCCTTGCTGTTAATATTTAGACAAGAGGCACAAACTTCCCCAAACACCTATTTCCACGGTGTGATTGCTGCACTGTGAAATAAAAATAGTTTTTTTTTGTTTCTTTGGAACTCTGCAGCGTGCACCGCGTGTTGTGGTGTGAAACAACCGATTTCACACAGCTGGTAGATATCTTTTCTTTCTACTGTTCCATCATCAGGTTTTAGTTGCTTAGTAACGACAGGTGTTACAGGAGGGCAACACTCCAAGCAACTAAAAAGGTGAAAGCAGCACAGCTGCTGTTTTCCATGTATTTTTAGACGCAACGTGTGAATGACCCCTATGGACGGTGATGTCATCTGTCCATCCAACATTTTGGTTCTGAGCAAGATTTCTGGACAACTATTGAAAAACTATTAAAATACAAACTCCTGTAGATATTCATGTTCTTTAGAGGATAAATCCTATTTTTAGTGATGCTCAGAATTGTTTCCTCTATCTCCATCCTTAGGTTGTGGCGACCCCTGTTGGTGTTCGACAGTGGGGTCTGGAGTCGGTTGCTGGGTGGCAGGAGGTTGGGCCAGCCTGGCAATCTGGTAACGGGGGACACCTGGGCCGGGGATCTGGTTTGCCATATGCAGGTTCTTATTCATTGTGTCCCTCTCTCTTTTCCTTGCAGACAGACGCCTGCCACCATATTTACCATGCATGCACATCCTACACGACTGATCTTACTGACTCTCACCCCTCATGTTATTGTATTTTCTGATTTATCTTTACTATTGAGTTTTGTTATTCCTTTGAAATGGTGAATCTATTGTTTGTCATGGCCTAGAGCCAGCTGTGACAAGGTGAAAATGCCAAAATAATAACACAGTATCTTTAACCCTCACATACTGTTCATATTTAATACCTTCACAGTACGGTACAGGTCAATTTTGACCTGAGCCCAGAATTCCCTCATGATAAGTGTCTATACCAATTTTTGAACTACAGATCCATTTCGGATGTATAAATTCCCTGTCTGGCATCAATTAATGGATGATTAATCCATAATTAATGTTTCATAGAACAGAGAGAGTGTATATTTTAGGTTTTACACCACTTGTTTTTGGAGGTATATCCAGGTATATCGAGGCCAGCGGGCGGTTTGAGGGCTGGTTCTCTGTCCTTCCAAGCGCTGACCCCTGCAGCCTTATGTACTGTGCTCATAAGGATGACATTCTTGTTCTTCTTTGGCATATGACACAACGGTGGTGTCATCTCTGCCCCTTGTTGTCATCAGAGCGGATGGCAGCTCAGGCTTTATCCGCCTCACATTGCCAACCAGAGGTGACAAGTAACGAAGTACAAATACTTTGTTACTTTACTTAAGTAGATTTTTCAGGTATCTGTACTTTACTTGAGTATTTATTTTTCTGATGACTTTTTTACTTTTACTCCGTACATTTATACACAAAAATATGTACTTTCTACTCCTTAAATCGTAAAAACAGACTTGTTACTTTAAAAAAAAAAAACCTCCACAGATGATGACAATACGTAAAAGACGTGACAAACTTGAAAGGGAAAGAGGGAGAAGAAGAGGGGGGGAACAGGTTACCGCGGGAAGAAGTCAAATGCACTGTAGCAACGACATGGAGGAAGGAAGCGAAGCGGGGTCCGGGAGTATTGCCGACCGCGACGCTTCAGAAGATTCAGAGAATCTCATGGCGTATGCGCTGTGTCCTGTGTCAACCGAAAAACAACGAGCTGCTGGCGTGATTATTCTTGATTATTCTGTCTGAACTTTTTTCGTTTAACAAAATTATCAAAAGACGTATTGTGTTTCATTAACGGCAAAAATTATTTATTTACTTTTACTTTGAAAGTACATTTCAGAACCTGTACTTTCTTACTTTTACTTGAGTAAAGGAGTTGAATCAGTACTTCTAATTTTACCAGAGTATTTTTTTAAACATGTATCTGTACTTCTACTTAAGTACAGAATATGAGTACTTTTGACACCTCTGGTGCCAACCATTGTGATTTTCTTCTTCAGGAGTGCCTGACCAAGCTCATGGCAGGTGAAGAAGTTGTCACACATCATGTTCTAAAACTTAAACTTTATTTATTTATATAGCGCCTTTCATACAAAATTTCAAAACAAGGTGCTTAACAATCCAATGAAAATACAACAATACAAGGAAAATACAGCCATACAATGAAAATAAGTAAAATACAAAATAAAAATGGATGATTAAGAGAATGCTAAACTGAAAAGATAAGTATTAAAGGTTGACAGATTGAGATGCCCTCAGCTCTTCAACGGCAGGCTGTACCAGAGGCGAGGACCATAGACCCTAAATCCCACCTCCCTGTAATTATTTGTCCTCACCTAGGGAACAACGAAGAGGCCAGTATCAGAGGACCTGAGTGAACTCTTAGTCCTTCTGTCATCTCTAACACAACATGCATGCCTTGTTTTTTCTCAGCTGGCTCCTCCAGCTGACTTCCCACTATATACTTGCATAGTCCAAGCATAACTGGAACATGTATCACAGGCTGCCCATATCTTGATTCCATATTTTCCTGGCTTGCTTTACTGGTGGAAAGGACAGCGACCTGCAAAAACATACAGGAGGAAAACTATTCGTTTCACTTTTTATTCTATCTTCTTATTTATTGAATTCCACTATTTTTGTCCAATGTGTTTTTCTGGGGAAATGTTATTTCACATTTTATTCATGGAAGTGCATAAGCAATTACAAATAAAAAGAATCTGACTATTTCATATCACAACAAATAGCATGTGTATATTGTAGTGAGTCATCTTCATCAGAGGGGATGTAATCAGAGTTTTCCTCCATGTTGTCTTTGCTCTGATCCATCCTCCTCTGCAGGGCCGGTTCTAGCCGTTTGGTGTTGCCCAAGGCGAGACACACACACATACTTAATCTGTAGTAACTTGAGATTTTTTTTATTAATATTATTTTAAATAACTTATTACAGAATAAAAATATGGCTTAAAGCATGGATGGACTTCATAAACTGTAAAGGTTCTTAAGGATACTGTAATGAATCTTAAACAAGCACAATAGGGTTGAAAACACGACAACCTTCATAAATAAAGATGCTCAAGAATATTTAACATGAGATGAACTCCATTAAATGTGCAAAAAAAAGCTCCTAAGGACACTGCAACAACAAGCAAGTTGAATGAAGAATGCAAATGGAATTACAAATGAGGACTCAAAGTATGGAAAGAACTCCATAAACTGCAAAAATGCTTGTAAGCATACTGTAAGCACACTTAATCAAACTGCATGAACTCTACAGGATATTGTATATATTGTAAAATTCCTTGAATTATGGCCACCAACCTAGTCAGGACTTCACGCCACCTCCTCCTTTCAGCCTGAAGAAGTGCAGAAATGTATTAATTGTTAATTGTATTAATTGTCTGGTCCTTGCCAAGTCGAGTCTCTAGTTCTTTCCACGACGTCATTTGCGTCGAATGTTCTGGACTATTGAGGCCTGGTTGAGGCCTGTTTGACTTTCAGGTTCTCCAACTGTTTGAAAAACGACATCTCATTGTCAGAGGCGTTCTTCTGCAGGGTCTGGATCTTCTCCTGCATCTGGTGAACGAGAGCATCCTTCTGAGCCACGAGCTGTTTTGTGGCCTCCAGCTCATCTTTGCATCTCAGGTTGGTCTTAAAAATCAAACTTCAGCTGCTCAAGTTCTTCCTGGAGAGCCTTGGATGGTTCTTTTCAACCTGGAGGTCAGCTGAAAACTTCTGCTGGTTGATGATCTGAGACGCTTTCATTTCCACGTATTCGTTCTGAAGCTCTCTCCTGTTAGTTGTGATAGTGCTTCCAAACCCTCTTCAGCCTCTCCTCTCCGTTAGGGGTAGACTTTTTGATGAACATTTCCTTCAGGCTTTTCTGATGATCCAGATGCTGTCTTGTCCACTCCAGTTCTCTCTGCATGTCCATCTTCATCTTGTACTCTACAATTATTCTACAAGTGCCTTTTGAAGACGCAGTCCGTCACAGATGAACAGTTTTGTCTTGGCTTACTTGAATTTGAAAATGCGCTCTGTCACAATGACATGTCTGGGTAGTAAAAGGGTTGTAAGGAACTGACCAGACACAAAATGATTTTGTATCTATAAATGTCCGGTGGAGAGAGAGAGCGTGACGATGAATATGAAGTCAGTAGTAACATGACAGCTGTGATAAAGCAGGTCAGTGTGTTTTCCATTTATTCGTCGGTGAATAAACACTACAACTAGACACAAGCTAAGACTCCTTGTTTTGTAGTCAGCCAGCTGAAAACGAAACTCTGGCTGCTCCAGCTCCAGTGCACTTAAAGGGACAGTGTGTAACGCTTTAAGTTATTTATTAGCTAAAATCAGTATCTTCATTTATAAATATGCCCTCATAAGTGTATAATTACCTCTGCCAATAATCTGATTGATCCTCGTAAGCGAAGAATTTCTTATCTGTATATACATTGGACGGGTAAGTCCTCAGGAGGCTTCCATGCCGTTCCGCCTTTTTTCCTAAACGCGTTTTCGTTCAGAGACAGCGTGACTGAAACAGAGAAGTAGATCACATCAGCAAGAGGCACTTCCGGACAAGGGTGCGTGTGCAGGACTGGGTGTCCCGCGGGGCGGACAGCCACTTTTACAGAGTTTTTCATCCGCCGGTTATGCATCCATTTGGGACACCGGTGCTGCCACATCCCGCTGTCCCCCATGGAGCTCCTAGAGAGCGACTTTTACAGTTTTTCATCCGTTCATGGTGGATGTCTCGGACACGACCTCTTGCCTTTTACAGTCAGTGTTGTAGAGCAATATAAGCACTTTAATCACATTTGTTTGTGTTTGTTGTGCGTCGTGTTAGCTGATGCTATGGCTATGACATCCTAATGGAAGGCTATCAAAAATAAACCAATAAAACATGGCAACCTAAATCACTATCTTGCTGGAGGAGTAATTACTTCTACATACTCACACATGTTTGTTTGAAATATCAACATCATCACCTGAAAGAATACTGGTGAAGTGGTGTTGGATGACATGTTGCTTCTTGGTACATAACGGCTACCGTAGTTGCAACAAAGCATGCGCTAGAGAGCACTGTTCGTTTGAATGCAAAATACAATTTCACCACTAGATGGGAGTAATTCCTACACACCATCTCTTTGAGACTCCATCTCTCCTCCCCTTTTCCTTCCCTTTGACTTTCCTCTCGAGGAGCAGCTTCCTCTCACATTGAAGAATGGAGGAGAGAAGTGAGGAGTTTCTCTGTCCGGGTCTTCACTCTGCACGAGGAGGTGAAGGCTGAGGAGGAGCACATGGAGACACATGTCAATCTCTACTCTCATTGATCTAACTGAAGAAGTTCTAATCTGAAACTCATCTGTTCTGATTTAATGCAAAAACCATGTATGCACTAAAGTATTCTGATGTTGATAAGTGTTTGATTATCGGGTCAAAATATATCCAGATTCATCTCCCAGTAAAGGGCTGTCACAGCTGTCAGTAACACTGGAAGGTCTGAACATGTACGAGCAGACATTTAGGTATCTAATGGCATTGCTTAAACATGATAAATATGGATTTTGTACACTAATTATGTAGCATATCAGTATTTTCCCCATTAAAGGTTCTCTATGAGATTCAGAGCATTGATGTAACACCATGGTCTCCACCAATAAAATGTTTTATATATTTGTCTATATCTCATCTTAATAAAATGAAATGGTATGTTGAATTTAACATTTAGCATCCCGATTGACTGATATTGTATAATCCTAGTGTCAGAGCTATATTTTCTTCAGTCAGCTGCTGCCTAGTGATGTGACTTCCAAAACGGGCATGTCGGCGCGTCTCTGAAGTCCCGGATCGAAACGTTTCGAAACGTTGTGCCGAAAAGCGGTTCTGAAACGCCCATGTCACGTGACTGTAGTTCAGTGATTGAAGGAACGCCTCTATGTTTCGAAACGGCTATTCCAAGACGGGCAGATCCTTTGAAATACTGGCAAGAGTGACGTGCTGTCTTCCCTAATTTGTACCAACTGACTAAGAAATGTTTAAGTGTCCCTGCAACAAGTGTACCCTGTGAAAGGATTTTTTCAAAAGCAGGGGAAGTGTTATCCAAAAAAAGAAACAGACTCAGCTCAAAAAGAGCTGAACAAATATTATTTTTGAATAAAAATCTTTGATTATCGTATTGCATATAACAATGTGTCATTTATTTATTTTTAATGTTTCTTTAATTCAACCTGTATTCTACTTGAATTAAGGAAACCTAAGACCGGCTCATTTCATAGTGGCACATAATTAGGTGTTTTCTTTGGCCAGAGCATGTAGTTCACAGAAGTGGCCACTAGATGCCACTGTAGAGTCAGGTTTCATATTCGTTTCAAGGCTTCAACACATACTGAAACATCGCTTCGAACTGTTTCGAAGCTTCCCTTTGCCCATCACTACTGCTGCCCTCTGCTGGTAGTGTTTATTCTGTACAACACAACCAGAGAAAACTACTGAGAATCACCTTTGACACTCGGATCAACTTAACTGCAACCAGGAAGAATATTCATGTCTGAAAGATGTGACACGTGTCCATGGTGAATGTATAACTGTAAAACAAAATACATCTCAGTACAAGCTGCCTGTATGAATGATGCGTGATGAGTGACATTTTGTTTGCTTCTAGTCTCAAGTTATAGAGTGCTTGTGGTATTGTTTTTCTCAAACATACAGCCTTAGTAGGTAACGTTACATTTCAGAATTTAAGATTAAAGTACACTGATTTCCATGAATAAATGTCATGGTGGTAATTTGTTGTGTTTACAGCTGTATGTTTCCCTGTGCTCTTATCCCTTTTTCCCCTACAGTGGCTGCACAGGTGAGCTTAATTCTATAACGAGGTGCACCTGGTCTGGGAGGAAGTCCTTTAAAAGCTCCAGTGCCAGCACTAAGAGAAGAGGCCTCTAGTGCAGACTACTATTACTACTACTACTACTCTTGCACTCTTGCACTCTTGCACCTTGCACCTTGCTAAGAGGCACTTAGCAAGGTGTCTTGTCATGATGTTGTACATTTGGATGTTATTAATTATTTGATTGGTTTAAACGGTGTCTTTTGTAATTTATTGGGGTTAGTGATGGATTGTTTGCCCCAAACGGCTACCCAAGGGTGGGGCGTAATACTGCTCACCCTTTTATTTATTTATTTTTTATTTTAAATGGATGTTTGTGTCACTTACTGCAAAAATCAGACTTCCTCTTTGTACAAATGCATCCCAACAGAAGAGGAAGAGGGTCAGGACCTGATGCTGTCAACCTGTGGACCCTGGAGGACGGATCCAGGTCAGGATCCTGCTGACACCTGAAAGCCTTTCTACAGGACATCACAGGATCTCAGACCGGGTGAAGTGGAGCCTTTATTAGCAGTGATGTGCAGTCAGTGCAGGCAAGCTAGGCACTGCCTACAGTGCCAAATCAAACATGAACATTTTATTTAATTAAATAAACTTGTATTTTACCGTTTGTTTGTGATTTTGAAGTGTAATTTGTGTATTAAATAGTTTAGACATTATGATGAGTGTTATGGTTCAGTCCATATCTGCTAGGGAATGGGTGTGGTTTTAGTTTGATTGACAGGGTGAGACTGACATGTGCACACAGAACAAGTAATCATAAGCAGAATAAGAATAGGGCACAGTAAACTGAATAACACACTTAATATAATAGGAAAACATCCAACGGGTCAGTGTAGCTGTGGGGAGAGGGAGACAGTGGAGCATGTAATTGTAGCTTGTCCTAGATATGAAAGAGAGGGAAATGATGAATACAGGGTTGCGAAAGGTTGGAAAAGGGGAAAATAACTTAAAGAGTCTCGTAGAATTTGGAAAATCTAAGGAAGGGAGAAGAATCATTCTGAGATTTCTTATCTCAACTGGTTTAATTAAAATAATATAACAAAAGAGGAAAAAAGAGAAGTAAAGTCCAGCATATGGCGGTATATGCAACATTAAGGATGCCGACTGCCATTAAACACCAAAGAAGATGAACAAGAAGACATGCGCACACATGAGGGTGTGTGGTGTTTTGGACTCAATCAAGCCCAACAGGCTGCAGGTGGCAAGCAATCAAGGCAGCAAGCTGCAGCAACCAACTGTGGGGGGAAAAGCACACGGAGGGAGAACACTGGAGGAAAAAAGGACAGAAGACTGGACCATTTTTGTTTCCCCACATACCATCACTGTTTTTGTAAATACAACTTTGTAAAACCTGAACAGCTATACCCAAGAGCGGGCTGGCAGACCCAGTGAGGGACACTGGAGCGAGCAGGCCGTGTTGGAGCGTGGACGAGGAGTTGCTGGGTGAGTCTGGAACCCAGCACAACCCCTCAGCTGTAGGGAAGAATCACACTCACCCAGGCCAGCTTAGCTCTCAACTCTCAAGTCAAACTCAACACGCAGGGAAGACCAGTGAGAATGGCCTGCTGTAGAGGTGATTAGATCAGAGGACCCAACCCCAGTTGACTTGGCAGACACAGTCTTTGCTAATGGTGTGGTGTGAGTGAGCTGCCCAGGTTGAATCGAGACACAGAGATTGCAGCACAGAAACAGGATCCCTCTAAGAAAAACGGCTTGTAATGATGAGGATATTGAATATTTTTTGCTGAAGGATTTTACCTCAAAGATGATGTGCTCATTAGGAAGTGGAAACCTCCAACTCCCTGCTACTGACGAGTAGAGTGTGCATGACCAGGGGCCTCATTTATAAAGCTTGCGTACGCACAAAACGGGCCTGGAAACGTGCGCACGCTACTTTCCACGCAAATGTTGTGATCTATAAAAACTAAACTTGTGAAGTCTGTGGCTGTTCCCCCTATGATCCCTTCCATCACAGGCCTCCCTCAGTTAAGGTCTAGGGCGAGCTCCTCAGCTGGCGTTAGGTCCGTGGTTGGTGGGCCACCCCCCGTACCTGATAAATTAGCATTTTTCTTGACTGCTAAAAATCAATACACAGTAAAATATGTAAGCAGACAGCTTCTAACAAATTTCTGTAACTCAGAACATGAACTCTGTACATTGCTATAAAAATCATTGCACTTACCACCCTGCAAAATGTTCTTGTATTTGACCTTCACTTGGTGCCAAGTCCTCTTTGGTCCAGTCATGTTTGTTCTGAATATGTGCAGAGAGGGAGATATTTGAACATATGGATGTTGTGTACATTGTGGATAAGTGTTTACAATTAGCCTGGCAGAGTAACATTAACTTTGAGTGATCATTTTCAACATGTTCACATGTTAATTTGTAAAAATGAGTGCCACTTACGCATTCAGTCTATTGCCTGCCTTCTTCCGAAAAAGGCTCAAGACTCACCTGTTCAGACTTCACCTCAACTCTACATAGCATGACCCACTAACACACCCGCCCCAAAAAAAATTCCTTACCTATAGCACTCTGATCATAGCACTGTCGCTCTTAAAGGGATAGTTCAGAATTTTGGACATAAGACCTATTTTCCAAGTGAGCCGGTGTGTTCGAGACGTCTGGAGACGTTTTCAAGAAATTTCATTCAGTTCTTCTAGTTGCCGAGTTCGCTTATGCTATGGCTAGCGCAAGTCAATCGTTCTTAGCTAGCATGGCATTAAAAACCGTCTTGCCCACTCCACAGTGCACCCGAGGCAAATCCATTGTAAAGGCAGACTATCAATGGATCCAGGCTATCAATGGATCCAGGCTGTTTGAGGCACTTGCCACTGACCTGCCGCGGCATTTACCGACCTGCCACGGCAACTACAGTTTTTTGAAGCAGCTGCCACAGGATGAAGTGATGTGGGGCTGTTAAATGATATTTTTTAATAAAAAATAATGATAATTAAAATTGATTTAACCATAAAGACTTGGCACATAAGAATGTAGCATTATCAGAGGACTAAATATTTGTTGAATTTATGAATGCCAAAATCACGGGGAGGGGGGGGGGGGGGGGCGGGGGATGTATAGTGTCTCTCTCTCTCTCTCTCTCTCCCCCCCTCTCCTGCCACGGACTTGCCACTGTCTGCAGGGATACCCAGTGGTTCTCAAAGTGGGGAATTCATTTCCTACTGTATAATTGGCAGCCTCAACTACAGCTGATTGAGGCAGTTGCCACTCATCCGCCACGGTTTTTACTGACCTGCTGTTTGTAATCAGTGACAGTGACATTCAGTCACACAAAGATGTACGGTGTTCTCTTTTTGTCTTATTTGCACACAGTCCTGTCTTCAAATAATAAACAACAGTATGTGAGTGACCAACATCTAGAATTTATATTCCAAAACAAAGGCCTACTTACATTTTTGTAAAGATTTTGTAAGTAATATACGACAACTTTTAGGGAAGAAGTCTTTTTTGACAGAGAAATGCTGGTGAATGGGAGGAATGATGACATGACTTACCAAATGTTAAGTAACAGTACTTTTAGGCAGAGGATTGGGGGAAAGAGAGGAATTGATAAATAGTGACAATCTTGTTATTCCATGTTTCATCTTTACTTGTTAACCCAGACAGAAGAATTTATTGAGTGAATGAATGGAAAAAATCCTGTCAGTGCCTGGACCTGTAGTAGAGAAGCAGCAATTCATTTCACAGGTCATTTTGCCAGAGGTGAGCTAAACATATTATTATTGTTGTTGTTGTTGATTATTATGTTTGTTTTGTAGATTTTGATTAAGTTGTTGCAAAACAACAGCAACATGTGCCGATACCAAGCAGAATCATTGATTATGAAGAGCACATCTTCCCAGGACAAGACAAGGTAATGGTTTGTGTTGTGGCTGTGCATGCACAACATTACTTTATCTTTTCTGTCTGTCTTGGCATAATTGTAGAATGTAGTATGGATTAATTTTCAGATCCTTATCTTTTACTGTTTTTCCAGAGCTGCAGAGATCACAACGGGAGACGCAGAAAGCTCATAAGAGGTAAGACATTTCTAAATACAATCAATCTCTCTCTCTCTCTCTCTCACACACACACACACACACACACACACACACACACACACACTAGAGATTAATCATGTGAAACATATATTTCATTTATGAAAGCAGTGTCTTGAAGACATAAATACAGGCAGATTTTACATAGTTTGAATGCCAGTAACTTCCTTTCTGCACTCAGCAACAAAAACTAACTATATGTGAAGTTGCTCTGATCCACCAGAAAACTAAATTGCTTCTTACTATTGTAGCAGTAGGTCACGAGGAAGCAGCAGAGAGCAGAGACCAATCGGAGGAGACGGGAACTGAGGAGAGGCTGATTAGTAGCAGGTGTGACTCCAGAGCTGCGTTTCAATAACGGTTTGAGTTGCCCTCGCTCACTTGCCCTAAGCACTTGCCCTCGGGGGAATCCCCGCCGCCATCTTTAGGGCTGTTCCATTTCCCTGAACAGCTGAAGTGAACTCCGTGAGATCGACCCTTGAGGGCTGAGTGATCGAGTGAACAACGATGGCCACTTCAGAGCTGTATATCACCCACAATGCATTGCTGTGGTGCACAAAAAATATGTCCATGCGGTGGCGATAATGAACCTCAAACACCATTGTCTGCTGTCTATTCACCACCAAGGAAGAAGAAGAAAGAAGAAAGTAGAAAATGAATTAAATTTAATTCATTTTCTTAAATTGTGCAATTAGACTGTCTGTTGCAGAGTTATGGCAGAGCCCACCGTTTACAAGTGTAAGTATATAAGCCGATGTATTGCCATCAAGTGTAGAATACGTCTTCGTCTCAATGAAATGAGTCTCCGCATATTCTGTGTAATTTGGAATAGGCAGTATAGCGCTACTCCAACAACGTGTGGTTGATCCATGATTGTCTGGGCTGTTAGTGAACGAGGGCAGGTGTGTTCCATTTACCCCTTTCACTCTCCCTCCGCCCTCTTTCCCTCCGCCCTCCAAGGGGCCTCCGTGTGACGTCATAGCAAGGGCTGAGGGCAAGTGAGCGAGGGCGACTCAAACCGTTATTGAAACGCAGCTCAGGAGTCACTAGCTGCGTTTCAATAACAGTTTGAGTCGCCCTCGCTCACTTGTCCTAAGCACTTGCCCTCGGGGGAATCCCCGCCGCCATCTTAAGGGCTGTTCCATTTCCCTGAACAGCTGAAGTGAACTCCGGGAGATCGACCCTTGAGGGCTGAGTGATCGAGTGAACAACAATGGTCACTTCAGAGCTGTATATCACCCACAATGCATTGCAGTGGTGCACGGAAAATATGTCCATGCGGTGGCGATAATGAACCTCAAACACCATTGTCTGCTGTCTATTCACCACTAAGGAAGAAGAAAATTAATTAAAGGAGGCAGCACGGGCAGGTACCAATTGTGCAATTAGACTGTCTGTGTTGCAGAGTCATGGCAGAGCCCATCGTTTACAAGTGTAAGTATATAAGCTATTTGTCACAAACAAAAGAAAAAGAAAGCAAAATACTTGAATCTAAATAGCATTTTATTTTTCTGATGTCACATTGTTTGCTGTGCATTCTGTGTGATTAAGGGATTGTGTCCATATTGTTACAGGGTCTGATGAGGAGACAGAGCTCCTCATAAACCTCAGAATGACAAATGAAGATCTCTTTACTGGCAAAAGAAATGCCTCAAAGCTGGCCTGGGAGTGAGTTTGTTTGTAACCTACTGTGGCATTGCATTTGAATGTATTTGTTACTTATTACTTACCATTGCTTCTTTGTTGTGGTGCTAATTTTATTTGTGGGAGACTATATAAAGGTTTTAATGTAGGCTACTAGGGCTGGGAATCGATCCGAATTTCCTGGATCGATCCGATTCATAAGGTCACGATCCGATTCGATCCACGATTCGATTCGATATCGATCTATTTACAGACATAATGCAAATAAATACTGTCCCATAGACAAAACAGCTCCATGTGTTTGTGATTGTATCTGTGTACGTGTAAGAGGGACACAGAGAGAGAAGAGTCAAGAATCAAGTATTTATTTTAGACAAAAATCCAAGTATTATTTGAAATTTAAGTAACATATCCATGGCAGAATTAAAACAATGACCAGAACTAAACAACAATGACCAAATAAAATATAAATAAATTAAAATTAAGTGGCCCTCTATATAGAAAACTACAAGAACCCCTGTACCCAGTCTTTGACAACCAGAGACTTGTGAAATGCCATACAGGTTGAGAGAGAGAGAGAGAGAGAGAGAGAGAGAGAGAGAGAGAGAGAGAGAGAGAGAGAGAGAGAGAGAGAGAGAGATTTGATTTTAACAACACACTTTATTTACTTAAATATGGTTTTTACATTTCAGCGGTTCAGAAAAAGTGCTAAAGTGCTTTAAGATCCCAGTATGTTTTAAAAAAAATATATATATATATAACTCATCCTTTAAAAACTTGTGCAAACACCAACTCTTCGTCAACCACTGAGCAGACAATGTCATTAAAACACCAGCGCTGTTTAAAAGAGTCCAAATCTCTAATGTGTTTGTAAAATCTAAAATCTAGCCAGAGTCTCGCTCTAATATTTATCAGCCACACTGCCTTTGCCTCTTGCCCTTCTCTGTTCTCCACTCTGTTTTTTCTGCTAATATATATAGCCATCTTTGCCTCACCTGAGAGGAAATTAAGGAGCTGCCATTTTTCTTTTTTTTCTTTTTTGTAGGCAGTTCCCATGATAAAAACCTTCTCAGTAAAAGCCACATCAAAAAAACTAAAAACCAATGTTAAAAGAGAGAAGAAACTTGTGAGTCTCTTGCACTCTGTAAAAACATGATAAATAGTCTCTCGAAGGCAACAAAATGGACAGGTGTTAATAACAGAAGGATTAAGAACAGAGATAAAAGCATTGGAGGCTACGGCACCATGAAGAATTCTCCACTGAAGGTCGGCAGTCCGTTTTTTTAGGGGAGGTTGGTATAAAATCCTCCACTGTGGGCCGGGTCCATTTGCTCCCAGTCTGTTGGACCACACAGTGGGGGGACGGTGGCACAGTCTGGCCTTGTGAATGGTTTTCACACAATTAAAATACCAAGTCTTTTTGTCAGCCTTGTGTATCGTCAGCTTCTCGGGGTATGCTGAAGCTAGCAGGGGGCCGGCGAGTTCCCCCAGGCCTGGGCTCAGGGAGACGTCAGGGAAGGGGTCTGCTGGGTCCGGTCTGGCCTTTCTTTTTCCATAGTCCATGAGGAGGCTCCTATCTCCCCCAGTGAGCTTCTGGCGCCACAGCTCCAGGAGCCTCCCCGCCACCCGGACAGAGTGCAGGCCCAGGAGAGAACCCAAGGCCCGGGCATCACTCAGCGCCGGCCCCACTGCATCCACCAGCTGCTGCAGGCACAGGGTCTTGGCTTTAATGAGCGCCACCGTCAGGCCGGGGGTGACGCTGCTGCTGATGTCCAGCTTGGCCCTGTGAATCAATGGCTCTCTCAACAACCAGTACAGAGAGTCAGACTTTGGGCACCTTTTACAGTTAAAAAGGCCCCAAGACTTAAAAACACTCTGGTAAAACGGAGGTAGCCCAGTTAATTTTAAAAATTTAGAATCAATTAAAAACAAAGCAGCATCCAGCCCCAGGTTATCTGCATGTCTAAGAATACAGCTGGCCACATCTCTCCACACTAGGTCAGCCGGGCCTGTGAGATATTTCTGTAAAAACTGTAGTCTAAAAGTGGCTGTCCGGCTGGCCAGGTGGACGAGGCCCTGTCCCCCCTCCTCTCTGGTTAAAAACAGCACCCCTTGTGGCACCCAGTGCAGACCATCCCAAAAAAAATCTACCATTTTCCTCTGTAACTGGGCTAGCAGGTCTGAAGGGGGGTCCACACAGGTTAAACGGTGCCACAGTTGGGATGCTACAAGATTGTTTAAAACCAATACCCTACCTTTAAAAGACATTTGAGGGAGCAGCCATTTCCACCTGGAAAGTCTCCCCTCAATTTTCTCTGTGACGCCCTCCCAGTTCTTCTTGACTATGTGCTCTTTCCCAAGGAACACCCCCAGGTATTTAAAACCATCTTTCTGCCAAGTCAGGCTCTGGGGAAGAACTGGGAGAGCGCCACGCCACTCACCGACAGCGAGGGCTTCGCTTTTTTCCCAATTCACCCTCGCTGCCGATGCTACGCTAAAACTTTTTACAATGTTGGTTAAAATGTCTACATCCCTCTGGTTTTTAATAAAAACAACAATGTCATCAGCATAAGCGCTTAAAACAATGTTACTATTAAAACCCGGTAAAACCAAGCCTTGTAAATTGTTTCGTAATTTGTTAAGGAGGGGTTCCAGGGAGAGTGTGTAGAGCATGCCGGACAGAGCACAGCCCTGCCTGACACCCCTACACACCCTGAAAGGAGCACACAGACCGCCGTTAAATTTCAGCACACTCTCAACATCACTGTACAGCACCTTGATCTTGGCTATGAAACCAGCGCTGAACCCAAACTTTTCCATAACTTTCCAGAGGAAGTTGTGTTCAACGCGGTCAAATGCCTTTTCCTGGTCTAGAGAAATCAGACCAGTGCTACAACCCAGTGAATTGGAGATGTCCAAAACATCCCGAATGAGGTGGACATTGTCCACCATGGACCTGCCGGGCACACAGTAGGTCTGGTCCCGGTGGACGAGATGCTCCATAGCTACCCCCAGCCTGGAGGCAAAGAGCTTGGACAGAAGCTTGTAATCCACACACAGTAGAGACACAGGGCGCCAGTTTTTAATGTCCTGCAGGTTTCCTTTTTTGGGGAGCAGCGTGATCACAGCTCTCCTGCAGGATGTGGGCATTGAACCAGAGGCCAGACTTTCATTAAGAACATCTAAAAGATCTTTGGCAAAGATGTCCCAGAAAGCCTTATAGAATTCTACGCTCAGGCCATCTATGCCGGGAGCCCGCCGCCCCTGCATGCCCTGCAGAGCGGCTACCAGCTCCTGCATTTCTAATGGCCTGTTGAGCTGTGCATTGATCTCCTCGGAGACCTGAGGCAGTCCGTTGCAGAACCCCTCCACCTGAGCTTCCTGCTCCTCATACTCACTGCTGTAAAGCGATGAATAAAAATGCACAGCTCGCTTCCGTATCTGGCTTGGTTCTGTAATTGTTTGCCCTGTGTCTGCTAACAGTGAGTGGATTACCCGCCTCTGCCCGCTCCTCTTCTCCAGGCCGAAAAAATAGCTAGTGGGAGCATCCATCTCCGCACTGGCTTGAAACCGGGACCTGACCAGTGCACCCTGTACTTTGACATCCAACAGGTCTGCTAACGCTAGCTTTTTGATTTTGAGGATTTCAATATATCCTCGATCTGCTGTGGACTCACTCAATCTTTCTAGTTCCACTATATCAGTCTCCAGGTCTTTCATAGATCTGGTGATGTCTCTGGTGACATTGAGGGTGTGCTGTTGACATAAAAGTTTAATCTCAGTCTTACCATGGTCCCACCACTGCCTAATACTGCTAAAATCACCCTTCCTCTGTCTAAAAACATCCCAGAAATAAATAAGAACCTCCCTAAAATGTTTATCAGATGCTAAGACTGAATTAAAATGCCAATAAGCGCTTTTAGGTATAATATTCTGAAATAAAACATTACACAAAACTAAAGAATGATCACTAAAACCAGAAGGAACAATACTGCACATTTTAAAAATATTAAAATGATGCTTAAAACAATAGATACGATCTAATCGAGCTGAGGAGATCCTACTCTCTCTGAGGTGGGACCAGGTGTACTGACGGCAGTCTGCGTGCGTCCTCCTCCACACGTCCACCAGGCCATGAGAATAGACCAGCTGCCTCAGAACATGTTGGGAAACTGGATGCGGCTCTGCATGGTTGCGATCTAGCGCAGCGTTTTCAGTACAGTTAAAATCCCCCCCCAAGAATAAAAAATCCTCCGAGGCACAGCCATTTAAAACATCATTAGTTTTTTGTAAAAACAGCTTCCTCTCTGTACCGGTTGTTGGAGCATACACATTGATAAAAACAGCAGTAAAAAGGCTGAACCGTGCTCTCATTAAAAGCAACCTCCCCTCGATAAAATGCTCGACCACCAGTGAGACCGGAGTAAAAGATTTGGAGAGGAGGAAGCCAACTCCTCCACTCAGGGAAGTGTTGTGACTTAAAATGACTTCCCCCTCCCACTCTCTCCTCCAGTCTGCCTCATTGGTGCTGTCACTATGTGTCTCTTGTACATAAAATACATCAATATGTTTCATTTTGGCCATTTCATAAATACTTGCTCTTTTTCTTTGTTCTCTGGCTCCATTTACATTTAGACTTCCCACTCTGAAATTATCCATAAGTAAGAAGTTAAGAACAGAAATAAAAACCAATAAATTACTTAAAACACACATTGGAGTTCTTCCCATCATCATCCTTGTTCATTTGTCGTTTAACTTTAGGTAAAAGTTTCCTTAATCTAAAAACCTCTTGATCAGTAAAACCAGACTCCTCTTTTTTGCTCATGTGGAGTCTGGCCGAGGTATAAAACAAACTTAAAACTGGGAAATGTTCTTCTATTTTAACCCCTTTAGCATTTTTGGTTTTGGTTAAAAACGACTGTATTAATTCTACAGAGTAAAGTTTTTTTTGTTGACTGTTGCTTACTTTAAAACCAGATATGTCACTGCTGTCAGAGACACACTCATCACTTTCACTTTCCTCTGTCTGCCCCCTTACAGTCTGTCTGTCCTCCACCTTACTGCTCTTTGCTTCCTGCTTTGTTCTGGCTTTTCCCCTTCGCTTGGAAGCAGTTTTCACCTTCACTGCCTCCTCTTCCTCCTCCTCCAGCTCAGCCTCCTCCACCTGTTCCCCCCATGTGGGCTTACCGCCCCCCACACCTGTCTCCTCTGCCTGTATTTCCTCCTCCTCTGATAACCCTCCCTGCGTTTCACTAACGCCACCATTATTTATATACACTTCACTCACACTTTTTCCAGCTGTTTCCTCCCCCGCTCCACTTTCTACCACACCATCACCCAAAACCTCTCCCTCACCTATCTGATCATCTTCACTCACACCGTGCACATCATCCATACTCACCCCCCCGTGCTCCCGGTCGGACACAGCAGCAGCGAGAGGCGGTGCGCTCCGCGGCGCTGCTATCGGCCGCTCGGATGCCGCAGCCCGGGCTGCAGCAGATGAAATCTCCGCCGCAGCCGAAGGCTGCGGGGCAGCGGCCTCCCGCCGCTCCGCCGCAACCGGCGGAGCAGCGGAAGGCTCCGCCACAGCGCCGAGCGTCACCCCCCGGCCAGGCGGAGTCGGATCCCCTTGTCTCGGACAGGCTTTTACGGTGTGTCCCTCTTCGTTACAACGAAAGCATTTCATAGCCGACGAGGTGGCGAATATCACGTAATCGTAATCATCTACTTTAACATGGAATCGGAGGTTGAGCTCCGTATCCCGATTGTTAAGTATCATAAACAGCTGTCTACGGTGAGACACTACGTGTTTCAGCAGCTGAGATCTACATCCAGACATTATCTTTTTAATGGGCGACACCACCTTCCCATGTCTGGAGAGTTCTCTGCTAAGAAATTCGTCGGTTATGAATGGAGGGACATTTGATAGTATAACCCTGGTGGATGGCTGTGTCAGCGGCACCACCTGCACAAACATTTGATTCACCGTAATGCCTGTCTCGACGACGCGGTTCACCTTCTCCACCTGATCCAGGAAGATGACCACGGCACTGTTCATCCGAGCGGCCGACCTCACGCTGCCGTGCCCCACCTGCTCTCCCACCGCAAGCCCAATATCTTCCACACTGCACGGAAAGCCGGCATTAACTTTAATGCCGTGCTTTCGCGTGAGGTGGTCGAAAGTGACTCCATTTACCATGGCGTCTGAAAGACGCCGACCGGCGAGACACCGGCAGGAGGAAAAAAGAAACGCACTAACACACACACTAACAATAAACTTAAAGTGAAAATATACCCAATAAACCACATCAAATTAAGTCAAATACTACAAAGCAAACGCTCAGCGTCTCACTCCACACTACGACTCACTCCCAGCATGCAGCAGAGAGAGAGAGAGAGAGAGAGAGAGAGAGAGAGAGAGGGGGGGGGGGGTACTTTCTCTTCCTCAAGTTTTGGTGGACGGTCCCTAGACCCGGACTGGCAGAGCGCAGCCGCTCAGTCCGGCTCCGCGCGTCAACACCGCCGCCGCATGAATGACGGCGCACTTGACCGACGCAGAGGAAACACTTCGCCGCTTCACGGGAGCGGAGTCAGCGGAGCCTTCATTCCAGAAGGTGATTTTAGTGGTGCCGCTTCAGCCATCTCGCTAGCTTCAGCCATCTCGCTAGCTTAAGTTTCGGTTTCGTTTAGCCGGCACTCGCTTTTTATAGTGCGCCTTGCGCGTCAAAGAAAATAGTGCCTTTAGTCACCTGGAAAAGATCGATCCAGACATTTTTGGATCGATATCGTGCTTTTTGAGCGTGAATCGATATCGGATCGCGGATCGATTTTTTGAACACAGCCCTATAGGCTACCGTATTTTCTTGACTATAAGTCGCGTTTTTTTCCTAGTTTGGCAGTAGCTCATCTTCATCTTCCTCACGTGCTGTTCTCGCTGCGCTGTCGGCCCGTCTTCGGTCTCTGCTCCGATCCCGACCGGGCTCCGGACACGGACCAGAGACCCAGGTCCGACAGTGCAAGCGGCTGTCCCTCTCTGAAACAGAGGAGAGGTCGTCTTCACAGACAGTCCACAAATAGTTTCTGATCATATCTTCATCAGTTTGCTCCAGGCGACAGTTTTTTTTCAGTTTTTTTTTACCCGCCTGTAGGCTATTTGATGTTGGCCTCAAAGCCCCGGCCATTATGAGACCCGGCTAGTAATTAAATGTTTGAAAAATAAATGCGACTCATAAACCGGTGCGACGTATGTTTTTTTTTCTCATCATGGCATATTTTTTGACAGATGCGACTAATACTCAGGTGCGACATATAGTCCGGAAAATATGTTTGGTGAGCCTAACATAACTGTTTTATTGTGTAAACAGGACAATTGTAAGGCTGACAGCAACACAGGCGGCTAAAAAGTGGGAAAACCTAAAAAAGATTCAATTGGTGAAACAAATTCACTCATAAAAAAAAAAAAAAGAAGAGACTGTTACTTCTGTTTTCTCCCCTATAGGACCTGAAAGCCCCCCCTACTGGAGCAGGAACCGATCAGGGGGAGGAAAAGGCAGACAGCTGGCAGTGGTTTCCCCTGATGCATGAGGCAATTGGGTCACGGCCATCAATAACACCACCTGCCCTTATGCCTCATGCACAGGGGGAAATGAGCCACCATCAACGAGCAGCACTGCCACTGCCAGCAGTCTGCCAGGACCTCCAGAAAGACCTTCAGCAGCATCCTCATCCTCATCAGCATCAGCATCATCATCACAATCACCACCACAACAACCACATTCATTGCCACCCAAAAAAAGAGCCCGGAGGGAACGTCTTATTGACATAATCCTGAAGGAAGGAGAGAGGGATGAGGACCGCTTTAAACGATTGGAGGCACAGACGGACAGGCTTCTGAACTTTTTTGAGAAGATGGTGGACAAAATGTAGGCAAATTTATTTTGGTAACTTTTGTTTTTGTTTTGTTTTTGTGTCTTTTGTTTGTTTAGGCCCTGATGTATGCCTTGTGAGTTTAAGTTCAGTAATTAATCACAACACCCTCATTTGTTTTCTTTTATTTTGACATGAACATAAATTTCATGTAGTTTCAATCTTTTTTTTTTTTTTTAACTCAAAAAGAAATACACCACATGTGTAAAAGATATGTGGAAAAATAAATCTCAAAAGCATAATTGTGTGGTGTCTCATTCGCATTCACAATGTTTACATTAGGTAATCATGGTCCAGTAGTTGTTCGACCGGTGCGGAGATGCGGCCTGCCAGCCTTTCTCTAAGTGCTGCTCCACCGACCTCAACAGCAAGAGGGGCAAGAGGGATATTGTCCGCCCAAGCTTCCTGGACTGTGTCCTCGATATCCCCGACACCCAGGCATATGTTATGCAGTAGAGCACAACAGGTGATGACAGATGGCACAAACATTGCGTCAACTTCCAGGGCCTTAAAAAAGATGCTGCGCCATCGAGTCTTCATCATTCCAAAAGACCTTTCAATAACTGAACGGGCCCTGGAGTGAAAGCCGTTGTAGCGCTCCTGGACCCTGGACTGCAGTGGCTCTCTGTATGGTGTCATTAGGCAAATTGGCTGCTCAATGCAGGGGTATCCACCATCACCTACAATGAAATAGCCTGCTGGGGGGTAGAGTTGACCTGTGTAAATAGGACTGTTCTTTAGCACACGTGTATCATGGACAGACCCAGGATAACCTGTAAATGTGTCCAAAAACCTGCCTCCACTGTCACACACAGCTTGGAGCTGGATGGAATGAAAGAGCTTGCGATTAGTGTAGTCCATGGAGGCAGGACCTGCAGGTGCCTTTATTCTGATGTGGCAGCCATCAATGGCACCCACACATGCTTTGAATGCCTCATGTTGTGCAAGGGCAGCAAACCCCTCTCCTGTTGCCTCCAGCTCATTTGGTTTGGGGAGGGTGATGCAGTGGCTCCTCTTCACTATTTTTCCTGCCACCTTATGTACAGCACGGAAGACACTTGTCTTCGGGGAACCAAATGCCCGGGAAACAACACTGTAAGAGGCCCCATGAGCCAGCCAGTACAAAAATAAAAGAACTTCAAAGTCAGGTTCCCAGCCATGACTTTTGTTGATGTCAAGCAATTCCATCAACATGTTAATGGCATCACGTGACAGACAGAAATCCCTCTTTGGATCCTCCTGGGGATCCAAATATACTGCCATCAACGGTAGTGCTGTGTTGATGACGGCATAACGAACAGAGGGTGTCTGGAAAAAATAAAATCAAAACTGTATCACAAAAGAATGCACAAAAAACTATGCTTTCTTCTCATTTATTATATTATAGAGAATTGTTTTATGTCATTTAATTCTGATTTATTCCATTCATGGTATACATTCTCACATAGTTGCACATATTTACATAATGTACACATTGTCACCATAAATAAAAAGGAGCATGATGACGAAAACTTATAGTACCTGCCCCTCTCTATTGTTACAATTACATTGGCTTACTTCAACACCAATATTGTACTCTGCTTCAAAATATTAAAGATGATGAAACATAGTAGTGACAAGAAAACAAACAAAATAGCAGTAGGCCTAGACACCACTCGTCTATCTTTCCTTTTTTCCCTTCTTTTTCTCTCCTTTTTTGAAGACGCTTATCTTGTCTTTTTTAAACATTTTTCTTAAACCGAGACATACTTGTACAACTTTTCAATTCCGTGCTTTGTGAATGCCATAGTTTTACACCAGCAACAAACATACACATTTGTTTTAAGCTTAACCTTGCAAATGAATGTTTAAAATCAAGCTTCAGTCTGTTGCCCCTTCCCTCCAATTTAAACAAGTTTTGTAAATGTTTTGGTAATGATCTGTTCTTTGCTCTAAACATTGTTGCTTGTAACGTCTATCCTACATGACTTTAAGTGTTGTGTTTGTATTGTTTGCCTAATAAGTATCAGGAAAAAAAAACAATCTAAAACTAAAACTAATGTCAACTAAACTTAAAGTAGGTTAAATGTATTTAAACAACAAAACTGTCTACAAATTATAAGGTAAAGAAAAATAAATAAATAATGAATTGCCTGAACAAACTTTTATACAAAACGAATAATTCTGATAATTACCAGGTGCCGACGTATTGCCATCAAGCGTAGAATACGTCTTCGTCTCAATGAAATGAGTCTCCGCATATTCTGTGTAATTTGGAATAGGCAGTATAGCGCTATTCCAACAACGTGTGGTTGATTCATGATTATCTGGGCTGTTAGTGAACGAGGGCAAGTGTGTTCCATTTACCCCTTTCACTCCCCCTCCGCCCTCTTTCCCTCCGCCCTCGCCAAGTGGCCTCCGTGTGACGTCATAGCAAGGGCTGAGGGCAAGTGAGCGAGGGCGACTCAAACTGTTATTGAAACGCAGCTACTGTGTCCGAAATCATTCCCTACTCCCTACTCCCTATATAGGGTAGTTCTATGGAGGGCACTATATAGTGGACTCAAAGGCAAAATGAAAAAACACTTTCGGACACTACTCGGGGGATTTCTTTCGGCGCCGTTGATGACGTTGTCCTGACGCATAATTAATACGTGGCAGATTCCGCCAACGGCTCTTAAGTCTCACGCAGAGAAATTACCAGGATAATTATTTTTTAATACATATTCGTTGCGAAAATTTACAAAACCAAAAGAACTTGTCCTCCAGCAATTAGGGGATTCCGTGGCCGTCTCATTTCTTGAGAAAAAAATAATTTTCAATAATGAGACGATCACTACATCGTCCTCACTGCTATTTTTATTTTCAACGATCCCGATCGGGTCCAGGTGGACTTCAGGACCAGGTTGCAGCACTACCGGCACCCCACATCTCCGCGATCCACCAGACCTGAACAGGCTGCAGTCCGTCCCCGATCCCAAACTCCTCGGCGATCGCTCGCCACAATCTGTCCCTCATCTCCGCATCTTTATAGTTTTCAGACTGTCATACAGCGCTTTGGTTTGAGTGACGGTTTTTGACGGACGAAGACCCCGCCGCCGCCGCCTCTCGTCGGCCGGCCAGCCACCGCAGCCTGTCGCCGGCCACTGCAGCTTATCGCCGGCCGCCACAGCCACCGCCGCCTGTCGCCGGCCACTGCAGCTTATTGCCGGCCGGCCGGCCGCCACGGCCACCGCCAACTGTCGCCGCCAATCACCGGCCGCCGCGGCCACCACCGCCGCCGGCCACCGCCAACTGTCGCCGGCCCCTGCCGCCTGTCGCTAGTGACCATCGGCTGTACACTACTTTTCACGATGCATTGTGGGAAACTTTGAGTGCACTATATAGGGAATAGTAATTGTTTGGAAGATTATCTGTTCCCTCCTCACCTCACAGACCCAGAGCCACGCCCCTTTCTTTGCCCATTAATTTCCCCACTCAGCGCAATCACCTCCAACCAGCCCATGTCAATCACTCAATCACTCCCTGCCCTGCCACAGACTATTTAAGCCACAGCTGTGACCCCACCCTTTTGCTCAGAGACACAGAAACCTGAGACCTTTGTTGGAAGAGACTGAAACCCTTGAGCTCCTCGTGTGCGTTAATTGAGAAATGTGAGTTTGTTTAATTTGTTGTGGTAAATTACCTTCTGAAACCATTGTATTGCTGCTGAAGTTAGTAAATGTGACCATGAAGATGATTCTTGGATTCTTAGTTTCTTTATTTGAATGCAGCACGTTGTAATATATTTTGACCTAGTTATGGGCCTTAGGTGAACATTTGTCAAGCCTGTGGGAGATGTCTTATATTATGTTACCGGATGTGGCAGTGAATTGTGGAGCTGATTATGTGCCTTTTGTTTGCTCCCTAGAAACCACACACACACACACACACACACACACACATACCGATACATGTTGGAAATAAAACCTTTTGAACCTTTGGAACTTTGACTGGACAACCCTGTGTTCTCACCGACACCCCCATTGGTATCAAGCCAGCATCTCAACACCCCCAAAAGATCTCCTCTTCAGTAATGCTCACTACACATTCGGACACCCCTACAAAATGGCGAACTCCATGGGCCATTCTACCGAATTCGTGCAAAGTCCAGAGTTGGAAACTCATTTTCAAAAGTTGTTTTTTTCCCAAAACTTTGTCCATACATTTATTGTACCATATTTCTATGGTACATATCTGGTAAAGGCGCAGTCAAAGTTAATATATTAATGTCTGCCTGATCTTGAAATGTTTTTCCGCGCCTGAAATGTGTCACTACCGTAACACAGCAACACACTGCAATAAAAACCATTATATTAATCTGTTCCAGCCCCCCGTGACCCTGAATACAGGATAAGCGGTAGACAATGGATGGATGGATGGATATTAATCTGTTAATATTGTGTGTCCATACACCCTCTAAAGAATAAATTTTGTAATTTATTATGAAGGGTTTTACAACTAAATCAATTAAAATTATTTTTTAAACAAATTTCAAAGTTTATTTTCTAAAACTCATCAAAATTTAAATGCACTCTTTTTTGTAAAATGAATTACTCTGATCATAGAGATCTCAGAGTTAATTAGTTTTTACATTGAATGTACATTTAACCAATAGTTATCATAAAATGTTATTTAATGACTCAATTCTTATTTTATTTTACAAAACACTCAGTGTTACGGTAGTGACCGCACTGTTACGGTAGTGACTGCACTGTTTTGGTCGTGACCACAGTATTTTGTTTGCAAGGTTGTATTATATCCCCTCAACCTTATTGCTTAATATTAACTCATAACCTGCCTTACAATGTGAATTTTACAAACACAAATGTTTATAATCAATAAAATTAGGTCATTTACTATTGAAGAGCCATTTATTTTACATTACTTCAACAGAGCAGCGCATCTACTGCAACATGACATTAAAAGATCTAAAACAAATATACACACAGCAGAACGTGTTTTGTGCTTGAAAGTGCATTAAAGAACAAAAACATAAAGTAGAGCTCCAGAAAGGGTCTTTCAAGGGTCTTTATTTTTCTGTGGTCACGCATTCCAGAACGTCTCTTATCAGTCTCACTAGAAGTGCGTGGAGTAACAGTCTCACTAGACGTGCGTGGAAGGTGAGGAGGCGTGGGAGAAGACATGGGAGAAGGCGTGGCAGAAGGCGTGGCAGAGGGTGTGGGAGGTGGCGTGGAAGCCGTGCACAATCTCTCCATCTCTCTTTGACTTTTCACCAATACCCTGTGATGTTGCTGTCTTTTTCGCCATGATCTTCTGACCTTCCTTTACTCCATGTCAGAAAAATCACTGATAGATTTGACCTTTCCTTCTTCCTTTCGTTTCTTGTTTCGTTCTCTTTCCTTCTTTATATTCTTCGTACTTCTCTGGGTCTTCCCTCAATCTTTTTCTGTATTCTCTCACCCTCTCTGCTCCACTCTTTTTAGGTTCTTTTGGCATTGCTGTTTGCTTTTTCCCAGCTTAGCTGTATAATGTCAAATATAAATCAGCATTATCTTCATGTTTTATCATATCATACATTATTTAGCACTTAAGAATGAAATGTGCTTTACAAATCAAATATAATATAATAACAATATAATAATAATTATTATTATGTTTTAGTATTAGTACTGAAGTATAATGTAATAATAATGATCAAACATTGCCTTAAATATGTGGAACATTACATGTTGTCACTACCATAATGATTATTTCACAACCGTAACGTTACAGTTTGTTACGGTTGTGACTGTTAAGGTTGTGACATTTTTAGCTAATTCCTAGCATAACTCAAACATGCTAACAAGTAAATGGCTAGCAACAGATGTTTGAACAGTTGTACACACAACAAAACATAATATTTTGCTTTGAGCCCCCAAAAGTGTATTTACTTGCAGATAATAGGTGTACGGTTGTGACAGTTATTAATGTAACATACTGATTTTCAGACTTTGGAACACATTTACTTAAAAATGATGAGAGGTAATCACTCACCATGCAGCCATGAGGGACAGGGATGCAGTGTCCCTTCCTGGTCAGAAATTCTGGGGTGTGGCTAAAACCAGGCTCCACCCATGTGGTAAAACGACTTGTGTTACGGTTGTGACATGAAAGTGTGGGACAGCATTTTTTAAAGCATGTTTTGTAATTTAAAAAAAAACTTCAAAATTAATCTAAATATGTTACATTCTGTTTAAAATAAACCAAACATATATTTTAAAATACACCATTGGAAAAAATGACAAAATGCTTTTAAGTATTATTTTCATGGATTGAAATTTAGGACTTAGAGATTGGGACAACTTCTTCCCAATAGAAAGTACCTAGGAAGGTAGCATAAATGATGATTTTGTATATATTTAGCTTAATTACTATCTAGTTACAGTCTTGTGTTTAACTAGATCATAACATAATCTTAGTAAATATTGAAGGTCTGAATCCTTAATTGTTTTGTTAAATAGTTTTTTTATTGTGGGACAGCAATTTGCACGAATTCGGTAGAATGGCCAGGGAGTAGGGAGTGATTTCGGACACAGCTGTGGCTGTTGACTCCCTGCTCTGGTAAGATAGACTTTTTGGGAGTTTTAGCCTTGTTTTATTATCAGGGTAGTATTTTAATTGTTAGGGTAATGTAGGGGTGCATTCATGCACCCTGAGGTATCTGTGTTTTAATGATTTTAATTGTGGGTCTATCATTTGTTTGTAGGACTGAAACCTTGACTGTTTTAAAATACAGAGGTATGCAAAAGTATAATCATTTAAACCTCATACTATATGTCCTACAAACTAAATTAACAGTGCTTTCAGGCACAGCACTGACTGCCGTTTATTTTATTTTGGTTTAGTATTTTATATTTTAGCCATATTGATTTTATTGTCTTTTATTATTTTAAATTTGAGTTTGCTTAGTTTTAGGATTTTAACATTCTGTCTTCTTCTGTTTCTAGTGTTGCGGCTGGTGGGGTCCTCCATTCACCGGTGTGGTTGAGATGCTGGGAGTTCACTTTAGATGGTGATATGGTTTGTGGTTGACCATTCAATTAGTGTGGTGTTGATATTTAGTTTACTCCCAGTGTCCTAGGCAGTGGGTGGTTGGTCCCCCAGCCGTGATATGACTGTCTGTCTTCTTGTCCTGCATGTGTTATTTTAGAATTTGATTTATTTTAAATAAATGGCATATGATTGACCCACACTGACCGTTGTGGCCTCCTTAATTGAAGCCCCTGTGCTAGATCAATCCTCAAGGTTACACTATTAAATGCAATACACAGCAACAACAAAGTTGTTCTGGTTTTACGGCTTTGCCATCACAGCTGTTCAGTGGCCAGAGCCCACTTCACTTGCTCAAAGGCGACACCTGATGGTGGAAGTTGTACATAACGTTCACAACATTAGTTTGACATTATGAACCTTGAAGCTTAGATAGACACCTGTACATGTTGGCAGATTAAGTATTTCATATGCAAGCTGAGAATGGACGTGAATGAAGTAGATGTTTGAAATACAGAATTTCACAACTGTTAAGTCTTGAATTACACAAATGTTGATTAAAACGGTATTCCGTTTAATATTATGCACTGCAAATGCTCAATTTTGAGGCATTATTTGAGAACAACACAAATATGTAGCCTACTATATACTTTGACCACACTGAATTTTTTTGTTTTCTGCAGGAAAATATTCTTTTGAGGGATTGCGGAATGCAGCTGACTGGTGCAGCAAAGAAAATTTCCAAGGCAGACTCAAACTTCCTGCTGTCCCTTCGATAGACAAAGTGGAACAAGCGGAGATCCTCAGTTCACTGCAAGAATGGGGAAATGACCATGGTGACAAGGATTCTCCAGCTGAATTCTTCACTTTTGCATTCGGAAAAAAGAGAGGACTACAACAAATTCTGCGCAAAACTTATGGATGCAGCAAACTACAAAGTTTTTGCCAGATTTGCGGAAACAGAGGAAGAGGCTTAAAACAACATTAATAAAAAGAGTGAACAAAAAAAAGCTAAATAGTGTCTTCTTTACTGTGCTATGGAGACTGACAGAACAAACAGGGACAAAAGTTACCCCCACACACAAATCTCAACCCTAGGTTTTTTGATTAGGGTCATGTACCTGCTGATTTTGGCATTCATAAATTCTAACAATATTTACAGCTCTGATTGTGCTACATTTGCAGGAAGTCTTGATTAAATCAAATTTATTATCAAAAACTAGCCAACGTAAAACCAAAGTCACTTCATTCTTAATGCTACATTCTTATTTGCCAAGTCTTTATGGTTAAATCACTTTTTATTTTCATTATTTAAAAAAAAAAAAATAGCCATGTATGTATGTCAGCCAGGTATATTAAATTCCCATACAATGCAGCTGAACAGGTCAACATTAAAGCACAATTTGCAGCGAGAGCCTGTTTTCCTAATGTAATCTGAGCTATCGACTGCACACACATTGCTATAAAAGCGCCATCACATGCTGAATTTGTATACGTCAACAGGAAACATTTTCATTCGATCAATGTACAGATCATATGTGATGCACAAATGCAATTGGACATTGTGGCGAGGTGGCCTGGTTCAACGCACGATTCATACATTCTGAGTAACAGCATGGTTGGGAACAGACTACAAGCTGGCACTGTGCGCGATGGGTGGCTTCTTGGTGAGTAAATGTATTTGTTTAATTGTCCTAATTTTAATCCCTGTGATGCGCATTGAGCATGTGCGCCCCCAAATACTATCCCGTCTTCACAGCATCATTACTAGTCAGAGATTAAAGTTAGTGACTTGCTGTTTTTTGCTGGTTAAACTACAGCTTCAGATCTTTCTAACAAGCCCCTGATTGACTCTGTGTGCAAAGTACTCATGTTAATAACCCCGTGCGTAAAGTGTGAAATCTGTGCGCAAAGTGTGAAATGTCTTAATCGGCCTCACCTTTTCCCCGGCGCACTTCTGCATTAATTTGCAACAATGTGTGTGATCCATGTAAGTGGTGTAAAAAATGAACAAATGGAAACTGTAAATCCAGTTTACTTAATGTCTGCTTTCAATTGACCCCAGGCGACCGTGGCTACCCACTTAAGAGCTGGCTGATGACCCCTCTCACCAACCCTCAGACTGACCAAGAGCGGAGGTACAATGACCTCCATTCCCGCACTCGGTCAGTCGTTGAGCAGACAATCGGTCTGCTGAAGGGACGGTGGCGCTGCTTGGACAGGACTGGGGGGGTATGCTGCTGTACAGTCCCGAGAAGGTGTGCCGCAATGTGATGGCGTGCGGCGTCCTCCACAATGTGGCACACCGGCACGATATACCACTGCAAGAGCAGCATATCCCCCCACCAGACGAACCAGAAGCTGGACCCATGAATGTACACTCTACCCGGGAGGCCATTCGGGCCCGGCAACATTTGATTTTGACCATATAAAGAGGCAAGGACGCAGAATTCACTTATTCACCAATGTATTTATTGATTCACTGATATTTGTGAGGACGCCTATCAATTGATCTAGGCGATCATTTATGCCGCCTATTGCTCTAACTATTTCCTGTTGTGACTCCAGCACAGCACCAGTGAGGACACGGCCAGTCGGGCCGGGGACGGTGGAGGAAACCCCCGAGTCTGTGACGCAGGAGATGCCGGGGACGGTGGAGGAATCTCCCGAATCTGTTGCACGTGGCTGCGACTGCGTGTCCTCTCCTGTGTTTTAATATAATAAATTGAGTAATCAAACATGAGTTAAAGTCTTTGATGTCCTCTTTGATATGCTAGCATGTTTAAATTTACATTCAAAAGATTTATTTCAAACCAAAAAATACCATACATACAGCATTTAAGCATGAACCACTATCTTATAGGGCTATGAGCAGGCTACTGTATGACCAGTATTTGTTCCGAGTTACACAAATACATAGGTATTTACCTTGGGGGTAATCAGAGTCACCCACATGTGCTCCCACCACTCCTGAGAGAGCAGTGTCACCCACGATTGCCGCAACTCTTTGTTCAAATGGGGTGGGCCCCACTTCTCCTGCCCCCCCGGCTGTTTTGGCCACACTTTGGCAGTGGGCAGCCATCCTCCGCTTCACATCCACCTTGATGTCGGACCACTTCTTCAGTTCAGCGTGTGTGCGCTTTTCTGACCCCACAGCATTGACCGCCTCACACACACTCTCCCACACACACTTTTAATTTTCTGAACGTGCAGAGAGGGGAATCTCAGGTGCAGGGCCCATTTAAATATGATTTGCGTATTTAAATGGGGGCGTGGACAGGGAGGGGTCGGGTACTCCAACATGTGCACTCAATTCCACGTTGATTGGGATGTACAAAGGAAATGTGCTTGGATTCATGCGTACGCACAGATTCATACATCTGGATGTTTTTGTGCGTACAACGTTTTCTGGATTTGAGCGTACGCCATGTTTCAGTAGGAAATCCACGGAAGTCTTTGTACATGAGGCCCCAGGTCCTTGCTTTAGTGCCACAGCGTGCGTCTGGTCATTTTGTGGTCCCTATACTGTTTTAAAGAGGGTAAGAGCACTCCTCAGGGTAGACGAAAGACAAGATTATGTCACGTTAATCTGTTGAAGCAGTATCAGGGTCGTTCAAGTGGGCTGTCCATGCCTTGCGCTGCTATTGGGCAGATATTAGGAGAGGATGGTGGAGAAGCAGAAGCTGTTGGTTTCCGCCTGTGGAACTCGGAAGATTTAAAGGAGAAATCCGGTCATTTTTGACCCCATGTCCGTTGTCCTCAGGGTCATCCCGACTTATTAGAAGCAAAAAACCCGACAAAAATTGACGTTGCCTAGCCCGAGATCTGTACCTGCCTGGCAGCCTTCCAGACTCGCTACAATGCTAACCCATTGGGGCACGTTGTATCTGCTTTCCTGGGCCACAGAAAACAATCCCAAGACCTATGCAACACAGGTTGGGTCCGTACGAGACACCACGGCGCTCGTTTAGCACAAATAGTGTGGCAAAACGACATAAATATGTGTGTTTTAGCATGAAGTTACTCACCTCAAATCACCCCGTAGAGTAGACATTAGCAGTAGACAGCCGAGCGCCTGTCGTCCCTCCCAGTCACCGCAGAAACGAAAACGTTTTTCACGTAGTTTTGATTTTGTATCCATAAAGAAACGACCGAGCAGTGCAGTCGTCATGTCCGTAATAAATCCATGAAGCTGTTACGTCCATATGTATGACTGTTACAACATAGCAACATAGCTTCAGCTAGTAACGTGCCGGGCGCTCGTCCATCCCACTCACCGCAGAAACGAAGACGTTTTCCACGTAGTTTTGATTTTGTATCCATAAAGAAACGACCGAGCAGTGCAGTCGTCCTGTCCGTAATAAATCCATGAAGCCGTTATGTCCATATGTATGACTATGTTACAACATAGCAACGATAGCTTACAGCTAAACAGTAGCCGGGAGCCAAAACAATGCAAGTCTCGCGCAAGTTCCCGTCTGCCGTCCTCACTCTGGAGCGGTTTTCAAGCCAGTACAGTGAAACATCTTGGACAGTCGCGCGAGGGTCACTTTGATCTCACTCTGTTGATGAGAGACTGCAGTCTGCACACGCTACACGCTACACGCGACACGCGACTCCCACTCGTGCCGTCAACACAACTAGCCTACTGAGACTGCGCGAGATTTGTTGTCGCTGTAGCAGCTTCAACTGTCACAAAGGCTAAGCAATCTTACTATGTAGGCTAGCGCCAGTTACACTGTCATATGGACATGACGGCACTACTCGATGGAAAGAAGTTTGTCACTAGTGGCTTGAAAACAGCTCCAGAGTGAGGACGTCGGGAGAAGGGAACTTGCGCGAGACTTGCATTGTTTTGGCTCCCGGCTACTGTTTAGCTGTAAGCTATCGTTGCTATGTTGTAACATAGTCATACATATGGACATAACGGCTTCATGGATTTATTACGGACAGGACGACTGCACTGCTCGGTCGTTTCTTTATGGATACAAAATCAAAACTACGTGGAAAACGTCTTCGTTTCTGCGGTGAGTGGGATGGACGAGCGCCCGGCACGTTACTAGCTGAAGCTATGTTGCCATGTTGTAACAGTCATACATATGGACGTAACAGCTTCATGGATTTATTACGGACATGACGACTGCACTGCACGGTCGTTTCTTTATGGATACAAAATCAAAACTACGTGAAAAACGTTTTCGTTTCTGCGGTGACTGGGAGGGACGACATAGGTGCTCGGCTGTCTACTGCTAATGTCTACTCTACGGGGTGATTTGAGGTGAGTAACTTCATGCTAAAACACACATATTTATGTCGTTTTGCCACACTATTTGTGCTAAACGAGCGCCGTGGTGTCTCGTACGGACCCAACCTGTGTTGCATAGGTCTTGGGATTGTTTTCTGTGGCCCAGGAAAGCAGATACAACGTGCCCCAATGGGTTAGCATTGTAGCGAGTCTGGAAGGCTGCCAGGCAGGTACAGATCTCGGGCTAGGCAACGTCAATTTTTGTCTGTTTTTTTGCTTCTAATAGGTCGGGATGACCCTGAGGACAACGGACATGGGGTCAAAAATGACCGGATTTCTCCTTTAAGGTTGCTGGATGATCAGTTGGTACATTTACCATCAGAGTGGCAGTCTGAGTTTAAAGCTTTGATAGCTGAGTTCTCCCCCCTTTTCCAGGATGTCCCGGGGCACACAACTTTAGCTGTCCATGATGTGGATGTAGGCTGTGCTACTCATATCAAGCAACAGCCATATAGGCTACCCCCCTCTAAGCTGGAGATCTTGAGGGAGGAGTTGGCTTATAATGCTCATATTGGAGCTGTAGAGCAGGGGCAAAGTGAGTGGAGCTCCCCTGTGGTTCTGGTCCCGAAACCAGATGGAACATCGAGACCCTGTATTGACTACAGTAAAGTAAATGTGGTGACCAAAGCTGATGCCTTCCCCATTCCCAGTTTGGAAGATTGTATAGACAGAATTGGTAGGGCAGAGGTTGTATCCAAGTTGGACCTGTTGAAGGGGTACTGGCAGGTGCCCTTGATCCCACAGGCCAAGGAGATTTCAGCCTTTGTGACACCTGATGGTCTGTACGTTTGTAATGTGCTTCCATTTGGTATGAAGAACACACCTGCAACTTTTCAGCGGCTTATGAATACCATCACTAATGGGTTAAGCTCAGTGGTAACCTATATTGATGATGTGGTTGTGTATAGCAGCTCATGGGAGGAACACCTGTGCTCTCTGCGACAACTCTTTGGGAGGTTAAAAAAGGCAGGTCTAGTTGTGAATGTGAGTTTGTGAAAGGGCAAGTAACCTACCTCGGACATCATTTGGGACAGGGAAAGGTGATGCCTAGGCGGGCTAAGATAGAGGCTATCCTTGATCTTCCCCCACCAAAGAGCAGGCGGGAAGTCATGAGAGTGTTGGGTATGTGTGGTTTCTACAGAAGATTTGTTCCTAGCTTGAAAAGTGTGATTATCAGTATATTTCTTGTCATCATAATAGGGTGTTCTAGTCCTAATCTATGTGTACAGTGTCCTGACATATGGTTTGTTGTCATATGACACTATAAATAAAATGCATTTGATTGGAATTGATTTTGTGGTGAACAAAATATCTGTTTAGTGATTTTCTAAACGTAAACTCCCCTTTTCTTCCATTTGGTAGAGAGGAGAGGGAAGAATGGAGATGAGGTGGGAGTGGAGGAGAGGAGGTGGGAGGTAAATAAGGGAAATAAATAACTTAAGTGTTAACCCTGGGTTTTCCGTCCTACAACTCTGGTTCACTTCTTACCGGGGTAGAACGCCATGGTTACGCTGCAGAGCTAACCTGCTCCGGAGCAGGTTATGTTCCAGGTAAGAGATCAACGTGTATAAGAGCACCACCTACTGACCAATCAGCTGTCTTGGAAAATGGCATCACCATTTGTGGAAGAACCTGTGGACCTCGGTGCGTGGATCGTGAGAGGGTCTCTTAGGAAAGCTTGCATTTTCAGGGACCGACAAAACCCTTCGTCTTTCCCTGACGACTATTTATTTGAGAGATACAGATTCTCATCTGACGGTATTATGTATGTGTGTCAGCTCCTGAAGCCGTATGTTGCCAGTGCGACACATCGGAGTCGCACGCTCACAGTGACACAGACTGTGTGCATTGCGCTCTGGTACTTTGCTACCGGCACGTTTATGTATGCTGTGGGTGACGCAGAGAACATCAGCAAGAACATGGTCTGCAGCGCAATCCACAAGGTGGCACCTGCTCTGACAGAGGTGCTGGATGCATTTGTGGTGTTCCCTGGCCACTTGCCCATGCATTCAATCAAAGAGGGCTTTTACAACATAGCAGGTATGTGTACTTGATCTATCAATAAAAATGACTCTATGACGAGGACTGTTGTTCGCTATATTAAAGGCAGCCTACTCCTTTCATAGGGTTCCCCAGAGCGATAGGTGCTGTAGATTGCACGCACATCCCTATCTCCGCCAGTCTGGGGGAGAATGAAGGTGATTTTGTAAATTGGAAGTCATTCCGGAGGCCTCAACATCCAGGTAAGTCTTGCACTTGTAATTTGCAATGCACATAGAACATTTAAATCGCATAGCAATATCTTGATTTAAGTGTGGATTTTTATTTCTTACTTTCATGTAGTAGGCTATAGTACCATTTTTTGTAATTCACACAAGCAGCTACATGTCTTCTGTCATGTATGTGATAGTTGCTGTATCATTCAACTTTTTCTTTAAGGAAGGAATAAAAGTACACTATTAATCTTTGTAAATGTTGGATAAGGATACTCTTACTTTGGTCATAATGACACATTGCCTGCATTCACACCAAGGGTTTGCTGAAAACTTAGTACCTGGATAAATAGAGCTCATTCTTTCCCTTTAAGCACATATAGAAATATTCACACAGCAGTTGACTTTAATGCTTTTATCTTATGGAAGTATTTTAACCCCAAATGCTTTTGCAGATGACTTGTGACCATCAGTGCATGGTCACCAGTGTTGTGGCAAAGTGGCATGGGTCATACTTGTGGCATGTGTGGTGCTCCACAACATTGCTATAGCAAGGAAGGAGAGGGCCCCTCTTGTCGGCCCACAACCCCCTGATGTGGTGGACCCCATCACCCTTGACCACCCTACTGGCAGGGCTGTGAGAGAGGCCATCACAGAGCAACTTTTTTTCCTTTTCACACATTTGGCAAATCATCATTTGTTCCGTCGTTCCTGCAAAAGGCAATTCCGTTTTAGTCGAGTAGTTTCCCCAAATCTGCCAATAAATTAAGTTACTGATTTACCTTCTTTTCGTACTCCAGTTTCTCCACCTGCAATAGTTAAAGACACTATTATCTATTATCCAAAAAATTATGGAAGCAGTGACATAATTTTGTCACGGTCCTTTTGGTCAAGTTTGTATTGGTGAGCACTGCGTCCATAGATGTCTGGCACACTGACGCAACAAATAATATGTTGGAATGGCACAGAAGATCCGTCTTTGGTCCGATGGCCATGTGAGGATGTTGTTGACACGCTTCATGAATTTCAAAAAAACGTCACCATGTTCATCTGGATGTTCAACAATGTTTCCAATGAACAAGTCATCATCATCATCATAGATACAGGCAATGTATTTTCCTGGCTGGAAAATGGAGTTTTGTGGCTGATCTGACTGCGAGTGTTCTGCCTCCGGGTGTTCTGTATCCAAGTGTTCTGAATCCGATTGTTGTCCTGCATCAACATCTGTGAATATTGTATCCTGTGATATTCTTTTCATCTTATTTTGGGAAATTGATGCGATCGTGTTCCACTGATCGTTTTGACCGAGGCGTAACGTCTCTCCAATTCGTACATTTCCTCGTGTTTTTTAATATCCTCTGCACTAACAAAGAAGAATGTAATGTTCTTAATGTTTTCTTTTGCCCATTGAAACATCTCCATTGGTGTCGGAATATGGTTTGCATCAGTGACCTGCAGACTTGCTCGTGCTGCAAGTCGCTTGTCGCAGGCGGGTCTCTTTCATCGGGGATAAGGGGTTGATTTGTGATTTTCAGGAATTTAATGGCCAGCAGTCTAAATATTAAATTGTTTGCACTGAGCATAATACTAAGTTATTTCCACTATTTTTATGCTTTATCATCACTAAATTATCCCTGATCTACATTCCAGACTTCTGGAAAAAATGTCAAATGGTGCATTTTGAAGAATAAAATTCATAAACATGATCATTAATCATGGTGCTAGGGGCACCCAAAAAGTGAAAAATAATTTTGGCCGTTTTTTAGGACTTTGGTGACCCACCTTTCACCTAAACAGTAAGGAATGTTGATTCTGTGTAGTACAAACTGCAATGAACTAACAGACCAATGTTCAGCCTTCTATCACTATTGCAACAGAAGTTATGGGCCTCCAAAAATGCCAAAAAATGAAATGCAAAATTCCAATGTGTCAAAATGGGGCGTGACACTTGAAATTCAAATGGATGCCACGGTCAAACCGTTTGATATATTGACCTGAAACTTCAGATTCCTTTGTTTGGTAACATACGGCATATTTTCACTGCTTTTCAGCAAAATCTGAGAGGTGTCATGTACATGGGTGGCTGAGTTGGCATGGAATGACCCTGGTGGCAGCAACACCAGTGTCTCTCTCACCAGTGGTGCAAAGACTAGAGAAAACAAGCTGTAGAGAAGACACCACGTCCTTGACCTGCCTACCAAGATGGCTGACTAACCTAGCTAGTCTTCAGTGGCTTGCCGAGCTCGAGGCGAATTGAAATGCTAAACTCAATGCATCATTGAAGACCACAGTTATAATCGACTGTAATACAATGAAGCATACCCCCACTCAGAATCACCACCAAAAATAAGAAAGGCAAAATAATAAACCTAGTCAGGGGGCTCAAAACAGTTCCCAAGCTGGTGAAACAGTTTCCAAGTCAAACGCATCACAACCCATACATAGCAACAACCACTGGACTGCTAAATAAGTCACGCTGTTTACAATATTTACAAAAAGGTGCAGGAACTCTGCAACCTCCATCAACTCAACGCAGGGCCTAAACAAAAAAAGAGTGAATGTGTAAGTCATATTATTAGTATTAATAGTCGTATAATATGACTGTCCCGCCATAAGTGAACTAGTAGATCTGACTGATTAAATTAATGTGTAAAGTGCGCTGATAGCTCAGTGGTAGAGTTACTGCCTCATGAACCGAGGCTCCCTGCAGTGGTCCCGAATTCGAATCCGCCCTGCAGCCTTCTTTTAAAGCACATCGTCACTCTAACTCGCCCCTTTAACTCTCACGCTGTCCTCCCGCAATAAAAAGCTGAAAAAATTACATTAAAAAAATGAATGTGTTTCTGAGATGTATTCTTATGGCGTGGTTTATGACAATATCAGGCTCATTCTTTCAGCTGCAATCCCGGCGGTGTAAAACAGATTTGGGAGCAAATAAAAGAACTATAAAAACATAATTCAAAGTGGTAAGTAGGATGTACGCTGACACATAAGTCATTCCCTCGGATGAGAATCTGTATCTCTCATATAGAACATCGTCAGGGACAGACAAAAGTGTTTTGCCGTCTCGGAACACTCTAGTCCTCCTAAGAGACCCTCTCACGATCCACTGAGCTTCTTTTTTTTTTATCTGCGCACCAAGAGAGCTGATTGGTCAGTAGGCGGTGTTTTTCTCCACGTTGATCTCTCGGACGAGCCCCCATAGTCAAAATGCCACAAAGGCCAATAACATAAGAACAAAACCAGTAGTGATGTTACCCGTGTTATTCCTCTGCTTCGGAGCTTGTATTGAAAAAAATGAACCAGTCTAAAGCAAAGCTTGTATCGGTGCTTCATTCGTTCTGTGACAATCACGTGATCAGTGACATCCGAAGCTTCATTTCGCGCTGGTTTCACGCACACCTACGTGACTGCTTCGAAAAATGGTTCAAAGCTGCACTTATTGGTGCGTGCACTGGTGGGTTGTCAGGTAGGAGTCGAGTGAAGTTGAGAGAGTTCTTGTTTGTGGTTGATACAATGCAGCCTGTTGCTGAGAGGGCGGTCCGAGGTGTGGGAACACGTCAATCTGATTACTCCCCACGAGGTTATATTATTTCAGGATAATTTGCTGTTCTGATGTGGAAAGGCTATGTAGATGTGCTATAATATAACCAAATAAAGTCCATCTAGTCCTATATGTAATATGTAGAAGTTGAAATTAATTGTTTTATCTTTATTTGGTCCAGTGTCTGATCTGTGATAAGCAGCTGGCTTATAATAACATCTCTTGCATGATATGGCACTTCTGTGCCAAGCATCATCTACCACAATGAACAAACAGGAAAAGTTCATACAGAATACCAACTTTATTATTTTTAATATGATTTTGTGAAGAGGGTAATTAGTTTTGATGTATGCAGTGTCCAATGTATGCCAATTTATTCAGTGATGTATTTAATTCATACCAAACACCCAAAGATAGAATAGGTAGCTAATCAATGTGGATGTGAATTCATGACAGTGCCTCCTTTAACTTTCAGCAGCAGATGTCGCCATAGAGTGTGAAGCTTCAAGCATTGAATCATTTTCCGATACAATTGGATTGAAGGCTTCGTTTGTTCATGAGGCTTCATTTTGCCATCACTAAAAACAGATTAATGTGCAAAAATGATTTGTTTCCTAACAAAAAGGACTAAACCTGGACCAAAACAACAAAAGGGTCAGATGGGCTGGTGAAAATAAGAATATCGGGTGCTCTGGCCAACCACACAATGGGCCGTCGGACCGGAGACTCTGAACTACCTAAATGATGAACTAAACTTGAAACATCCATCCATCCATCCATCCATTATCTTCCGCTTATCCGGGACCGGGTCGCGGGGGCAGCTGCCTGAGCAGGGACGCCCAGACTTCCCTCTCCCCAGACACTTCCCCCAGCTCCTCCGGGAGGACCCCAAGGCGTTCCCAGGCCAGCCGGGTGACATAGTCACTCCAGCGTGTCCTGGGTCTTCCTCGGGGTCTCCTCCCGGTGGGGCATGCCTGGAACACCTCCCGAGGGAGGCGTCCAGGGGGCATCCGATGCAGATGCCCGAGCCACCTCAACTGGCTCCTCTCGATGTGGAGGAGCAGCGGCTCTACTCCGAGCTCCCCCCGTGTGACGGAGCTCCTCACCCTATCTCTAAGTGAGCGCCCCGCCACCCTGCGGAGGAAGCTCATTTCGGCCGCTTGTATCCGGGATCTTATTCCCGAGTGGGGTTCTGTTATTGGACTTCTGTGCTGGACACGGTTTGTCCATAACGAACACCATGTTCAAACATAAGGGTGTCCATCAGTGCACATGGCACCAGGACACCCTAGGCCGGAGGTCAATGATCGACTTCGTGGTTGTGTCATCTGACCTCCGGCCGTATGTTTTGGACACTCGGGTGAAGAGAGGGGCTGAGCTGTCAACTGATCACCACCTGGTGGTGAGTTGGATCCGCTGGCAGGGGAGGAAGCTGGACAGACTTGGCAGACCTAAACGCGTTGTGAGGGTCTGCTGGGAACGTCTGGTGGAACCCTCTGTCAGGGAGGTCTTCAACTCCCACCTCCGGGAGAGCTTTGACCAGATCCCGAGGGAGGCTGGGGACATTGAGTCCGAATGGACCTTGTTCTCTGCTTCCATTGTTGACGCGGCTGTTCGAAGCTGTGGCCGTAAGGTCTCCGGTGCCTGTCGTGGTGGCAATCCCCGAACCCGGTGGTGGACACCGGAAGTAAGGGATGCTGTCAAGCTGAAGAAGGAGTCCTACCGAGCCTGGTTGGCTCGGGGGACTCCCGAGGCAGCTGACGGGTACCGGCAGGCCAAGCGTGCTGCAGCACGGACGGTCGCTGAAGCAAAGGTTCGGGTCTGGGAAGAGTTCGGGGAGGCCATGGAGGAGGACTATCGGTCAGCCTCGAGGAAATTCTGGCAAACCATCCGGCGCCTTAGGAAGGGGAAGCAGCCCTCCACCAACACTGTTTACGGTGGAGGTGGGGAGCTGCTGACTTCGGACTGGGGATATCGTCGGGCGGTGGAAGGAATACTTCGAGGATCTCCTCAACCCCACTGTCACGTCTCCCATTGGGGAAGCAGAAGACCGGGGGTGGTGGTCCCTCTATTCAAAAAGGGGGACCGGAGGGTGTGTTCCAACTATCGGGGGATCACACTTCTCAGCCTCCCCGGGAAAGTCTATTCCAGGGTGCTGGAGAGGAGAATTCGGCCGATAGTCGAACCTCGGATTCAGGAGGAACAATGCGGTTTTCGTCCTGGCCGTGGAACACTGGACCAGCTCTATACCCTCCGCAGGGTGCTCGAGGGTTCATGGGAGTTTGCCCAACCAGTCCACATGTGTTTTGTGGACTTGGAGAAGGCATTCGACCGTGTCCCTCGTGATATTCTGTGGGAGGTACTTCGGGAGTACGGGGTCGGGGGCCCTCTGCTAAGGGCTGTTCGGTCCCTGTATGACCGGGGCAGGAGCTTGGTTCGCATTGCCGGCAGTAAGTCAGACCTGTTCCAGATGCATGTTGGACTCCGGCAGGGCTGCCCTTTGTCACCGGTCCTGTTCATTATTTTTATGGACAGGATTTCTAGGCGCAGCCGTGGGCCGGAGGGGATCTGGTTCGGGAGCCACTGGATTTCATCCCTGCTTTTTGCGGACGATGTGGTCTTGTTGGCTCCTTCGAGCCAGGACCTCCAGCATGTCCTGGGGCGGTTTGCAGCCGAGTGTGAAGCAGCCGGGATGAGGATTAGCACCTCCAAATCTGAGGCCATGGTTCTCGACCGGAAAAAGGTGGCTTGCTCCCTCCAGGTCGGGGGGGAGTTCCTGCCTCAAGTGGAGGAGTTTAAGTATCTTGGGGTCTTGTTCACGAGTGAGGGAAGGATGGAGCGTGAGATTGACAGGCGGATCGGTGCAGCGGCTGCAGTAATGCGGTCGCTGTATCGGTCCGTCGTGGTAAAGAGAGAGCTGAGCCGAAAGGCGAAGCTCTCGGTTTACCGGTCAATCTACGTTCCTACCCTCACCTATGGTCATGAACTTTGGGTCATGACCGAAAGAAACTTGAAACAAAGTCACGAAAACAGTAGTGCCAGCCCATCCTAGTGATGTGACTTCCGAAACGGGCGTGTCAGCGCTTCTCTGAAGTCCCGGATCGAAATGTTTCGAAACGTTGTGCCGAAAAGCAGTTCTGAAACGCCCATGTCACGTGACTGTAGTTCAGTGATTGAAGGAACACCTCTGTTTCAAAACAGCTATTCCAAGATGGGCAGATCCTTTGAAATACTGGCAAGAGTGACGTGCTGTCTTCCCTAATTTGTACCAACTGACTAAGACATTTTAAGTGTCCCTGCAACAAGTGTACCCTGTGATTATCCATTCATAATCTGCCATTTATTATTCCTAGTGCTAAATTATTAAAGTAAAACATAATTAAATGATATTGAAATCATGTACTTAAATATTTTTGTGATTTTAAACTGCTACTTTTTGCTACAGCGCCCCCTGGTTTTTTATTATGCTAATGTTACCTGGAACATGGAGGACCCGTCGGAAGAAAAGGTATTGAACGTTAATCACATCGTTCTTTTCATGTCATAAAAGTTTTTGTTGAAAATGCATCTGACAGCGTAACGAACGTTTGACTTATAATACGTTTACAATTAGCCTTATGCACGTCAAATGCAACATAATATTTAGGCTAATCAAGCTTAGCATTTTTCTGCTAGAAGCACATGTTACCAGGGCACATTTTTAAATGTCCGTGAAAGTTCTCAGTCATCCAGGTCATCTTATTTGTAATGGAACTGAAACTGTTAATACCGTGTGCATTAAATTAAACAAAAATAAAACTTTAAGTAGCCTGTGTAGGTCAACGATAACTGTCTGTGACATTAAACCAAATTGTGTGTGTGTGTGTGTGTGTGTGTGCGTGTGTGCGTGCGTGCGTGCGAGTGTTGGCATAGTGTGTTTATTAAACTTAGATTCATGACACAGTCTCTTTCTCTCTTTTAAAAGGTGCACATAACTATCCAGCATGGACAAAATTTGCCCCAATTGGAGCAATGCAGGACATGCTGCAAGCTATTCCACTGTCCATTCTGCAGCTCAAGTTTGTTTCAGCCTACGAAGTGGAGCAAATGCAGAAAACATCTGCAGTCCCATTTTAACAGAGCTGTTAATTACCAAGGTAAAGTCTGAACACATTCTCGATGTAGGACATGGTTTGTGTGTCACATCCTTCTTGTATTCTTTTTTTTATATATCGTAGGATCAGTGCATTATATTTTTAAAAACAGCACACCAAATGAAAGAATAGTGTCTCAGGAAAATATATCATCAAGGACTGACTGTAGTAATTCAATTCAATTATGTTCTTTTGTTTAAGGATATACAATTCACAGATGTGGACTGGGATGTCGGCCCCAGCTTCATTACCACTGCTTCTGCAGCTCAACACTAGTAAGAAAACAAGATTTTGTAAAACATCTGGATTTGTGTGAAAAGTCCACCATACAGGCACCACCGACAGTGCCGCCGCAGTCCAGCAGTCAGGCACCACTGCAGTCCAGCAGTCAGTCCAGCAGTCAGGCACCACTGCAGTCCAGCAGTCAGTCCAGCAGTCAGGCACCACTGCAGTCCAGCAGTCAGTCCAGCAGTCAGGCATCACTGCAGTCCAGCAGTCAGTCCAGCAGTCAGGCACCACCGAAATTTGGTATCTTACAGTTGGTGTATATGTGACAACATACTATTCTTCTTGAGAAATAATCATTATGAGATAAAAATTCATCTCACCACTGGCACACCTTTTCAGATGGACATGCCTTTGATCAGGGAGTGGTGGTGCCTTCTTCTAATGGAGCGTTTCAAAATAGAAGGGTATGACAATCCTAAAACATGTTCCAATCTTTGTTAGCAATAACACTCAATGATCAACAAGTGATTTGCTAAGCTAGGTGAACATCTGGCTAAAATCACAGACCGGTAGTTGCCTCTTTAGTTGTGGCTTAGGAGGATCAAAATAAATGACTCAGTAAAATATCAATTATGACATGTAACACTATGTATGGCTGCCTCAAACAGGAATATTTATACATATCAGTTATGCACCAATTATTTATCTTCTCCAAATGTCATAATTTGGATTAATGTTGTGCTTGTTTTTAAGTCATGGGCAGCGGTTTGCATTCTGGACAACTGAGGCGAAAAGCCTGATTAAGGGAGACCTGCCACCTGTGTTCAGAGTGCCTAGACAGAGTGGCCTCACTACTCAAGTTCCACCCCACATTCAAGCAGTCAGTGGCCGCATTGAGGCTGAAAAGGCACTGGTGGACTTCATTGTGCACTCACAAGGAGCTGAGCAGCATTTGATGGTAGTTTTCAAATTGTTACATTTTCTCATTACTAGTGCTAAAAAAAAAAAAAAAAAGGCACGCTGCCACAACAACCCCTTTGTTAGGATTATTCTCAGAAATTGTATCACTCACCAATGAACTAACTAGCTCCTTTTTTAAACTTTAGGATATGCATGTATGTGTATAATGCTATGTAATATAAATGTATACCATTATGTATTTAATTCAACTGCCATTTATAGTCAGTATTTCAGGCAGTTCTTGCCACACAGCACACTAAATCAATAATTTCTTAACCCTTGCCTTAGAGTATACTTGGTGGCAAGCCATCCAAGTGGGCAGTGATGAAGCAAGTCCCAGTTTACCTGGACAGTGAAGAGGAACAGAAGACCCTCTTCAACCATCTTAAGTCACTGCTAGACAGAACTCAAGCAACAGTGAAATACACTGATGAGGTTCAGTTTATTTGTGAGGTTCTCTTTCCAGAGGTGAGCATAACCTTGTGTGTGCTACAGAATTTTAAAAGCCGGCATGAATGGCAGATATTTGTGTTTGTGTATTTGTATCAATTTAATTGCTTAAAATTCTGTTTAGGCCATCATATATGGCATCTCTGCCTTGAATGCCATTTCATGGGAGGAGGCAGAGCAGGTCTTCCTGGCAGGGCCTGCTGTCGATCAAAGGTAAGAGGAGAGGAGTAGGAATTTAGAGTACATTGATGGTTCTTCTATTCCAGTATTTATCATTTTGTCTGTTTTCAGAGTTCTGCAGGAGGCTGGAGAGGCAGATGAAGAAAGACGGCGCACTGCCATAATTTGTGAAAACCTGTACAATTAAAAAAAAAAAAAATTTAAAACCATTTCATTTCATTCGGCGCACTGCCATAATTTGTGAAAACCTGTACAATAAATTTTTTTTTTTTTTTTTAAACCATTTCATTTCATTCATTTCATTGTAGGCTATTTTGAGACTGTTTTGTCATTATAACCCCATGCAAAAGAACATTTAAAAGCATGTAATTTCACTGGAGGTTAATTATTTATTGTTATTTATTTTTTAGTCCAAAATATTTTTAAAAAGTTTAAAAGTAATCCAAGCTTCACAAACAATTAGATCTTGGCGTTTTATTTATTTATTTAGTCAGTCCAAAATATTTTTAAAAGTAATCCAAGCTTCACAAACAATTAGATTCTTGGTGTTTTATTTATTATTATTATTTTTATTATTTATTTTATTTATTTTCCCTGTCGAAAATCCATAAGAAGGGGTCTGAACGGTCCAGACTGTGGAGTTGCAGTTTTACAGTCAACCAGTAGGTGGCACTGTCAAAAAACCACAAGGGGTCTGAACGTGCGGGTCCAAACGTGCGGGTCTGAATCTGCGGTCTCCGGGTCTGCAGAGACATACTATTGCGTGACAAGAGAAACGTACAGAAACTAAAAAAAAAAAAAAGCCCGACATACTTTTCCCCCACAGCACGCTGTGTGTGGTTAATGGCTATAACTTGAGAGGTGTGTGTGCAGAGTTGGACAACACAGAGGATGCTCATTGCTCACTTCACTTCGTCAGTCATCTTGCAAGAATAGACCGTACACAAACGAATACCGCTGCAAAACCTACTCACCGGACCAGTTGTTTACTCCCTGTCTGTCAAAAAGTGAGGTTTCGCGAGATGAGCAGTGGCCGTCTCCAGCAGCTTAGCGTTCAGCAGCAGGGCATGTCTGGGCACGTCAGGGCAGTGACGGCAGAGCGAGGGCACGACCGACCAAGGTAGATCTAAATTATTATTATTTTGTTTTATTTATTATTATTTTGGGCCACACAGACACACACACACACACTCTTTGGGGGGGAAAATCACTTTGACAAGAGGCCACTTTGGGCATCAAGGGGCAAAGGGGCAGGTGCTCCAGCACCCTCCGCCCCCCCTCTGCACGTGCCTGCTAAGGCTCATTTCATAGTGGCACATAATTAGGAGTTTTCTTTGGCCAGAGCATGTAGTTCACAGAAATGGCCACTAGATGCCACTGTAGAGTCAGGTTTCATATTCGTTTCAAGGCTTCAACACATACTGAAACATCGCTTCGAACTGTTTCGAAGCTTCCCTTTGCCCATCACTAGCCCATCCTTCCCATGCAAAGCAAGCCAAGCCAAAACACCAGGCTGCTGAGGGAAGAGAGAGAACCAGACTGTGAGGGCACAGCTCTCTTTATAAGCTGAGGCCTCATTAGGCCAACAAGGTGCAGCTTGGGCCAGGAGCCTTCAATCAGGGTTCAGAAACAGCCAGGCAGCCTGAGGTTCTAATGGAGCAGAGATACAGGCTACTACAATATGAACACAAGAAGAGGGAGCGCATAACAGTTGTTATGAGTGAAATTATTCCTGAAGTAGGCTTAAAATGTTTTATATATTTATCTTTATCTCATCTTTATGAAATGTAATGGTATGTTGAATTCAACAGATTTAGCATCCCGATCGACTGTGATATTGTATAATCCTAGTGTCATAGCTTTATATTCTTCAAAGTCAGCTGCTGCCCTCTGCTGGTAGTGTTTATTCTGTACAACACAACCAGAGAAAAAACTGAGAATCACCTGTGACACTCGGATCAACTCAACTGCAACCAGGAAGAATATTCATGTCTGAAAGATGTGACACGTGTCCATGGTGAATGTATAACTGTAAAACAACATACATCTCAGTATGAGCTGCCTATATGAATGATGCATGATGAGTAAATTTTTTTTTGCTTCTAGTCTCAAGTGTTAGAGTGCTTGTTATATATGTATATGTTTTACTCAAACATACAGCCTTAGTAGGTTACGATACATTTCATAATTTAAGATTAAAGTACACTTGATTTCTATGAATAAATGTCATGGTGGTAATTTGTTGTGTTACAGCTGTATGTTTCCCTGTGCTCTTATCCCTTTTTCCCCTACAGTGGCTGCACAGGTGAGCTAATTCTATAACGAGGTGCACCTGGTCTGGGAGGAAGTCCTTTTAAGTCCTTTCCATACTGAATCCGTTTTAGTCTGACATTTTTCCACATTAGGGGTTTGGTTTGATTTTCTGCGTTTTCTGCATCTTTAAAACAGCGTTTGGAGAGTTGTTTAAGCACTCAGAGCCACCGTAGAGCTACAAACATCCAAGATGTCTACACACAAGTTCATCCACCTCCTCGCTCAAAGCAAGGCACTGTATGACAAACAGTCTGAAGACTATAAAGATGCAGAGATGAAGGACAGATTGTGGCCAGTGATCGTCAAGCAGTTTGGGGTTGGGGGACGTACTGCAGCTGCCGTTCAGGGGCAGGTGTATCGTGGAGATCAGCGGTCTTCTTTTTTAAAATTTTTTTACATTTATTTAGCACGCATTACATGGTGCAAGGAGGGAACAAAGCCAAATAGGCTTGTACAAAGCTCCACCCCTTTCAACAATCACATGTAATAGTTTGAGGCAGTCAAATAACCAAAAGAGGATATAAAGTACAGAGAAAAATCAGGAGACAACATACAGAAGTCATTCAAAATGGATGGAAAAAAACGTGGCAGATGGGTCTACGATAAAAATGATAAATAATATGCTAAATGAAAAGAAAATGAAGCAGGCTGTGATTAACTAGTGATTCATGCCAGGAGAAGATGATTTTTGAGCAGTTTTTTAAAGAAAGAGTGGGAAGCTATAGCTCTTAATGAGGTAGGTAAACCATTCCATAGTATGGGGCCTCTATAAGACAAATTAAATTGGTGATGAGATGAATGGGTGAAGGGTACAAATAAATTATTGTTGTGACTGTAACTAGTGCGATGAAAGTGTATGTTTAGTAGCCGGGTAAAGAAAGTTTGAAGAGAGGCCGGGAGATCTTGGGTACTGTAAATAAACTTGTGAATAAACAAACAAATCTGGTAAGTATTCAGTTTGGAAATAGGTAGAATAGAGAAGTTAATAAAAAGTGGTGCTGATGGAGCATATCTGTTTGAATGGGAAATGAATCTTAAGAACCTCTTTTGAATAATAAATAATTTCGTGAGATGGGTTTGATATGAAGCAGCCCAGACCATGTTACAGTAGTTTAAATACGGAAACAAAAAACTGTAATAAAGAGTTCGATGAGCAGAGGGATGGATTAGAGGACAAACTTTTCTTAATATACCCATCATCTTTGTGGACCTTTTGCAGACAAGGTCTATTTGGTTTGTCCATTTTAGTCTTTCATCTACCAGTACACCCAGGAATTTTGTTGCTTTTACTTGTTTGATTTCTGCTCCATTGATAAATATTTTTGGCAACTCTTTGGGGTAAGACTTATTTGTGCTGCAAAAGACCAAGAAGTTACATTTCTTCACATTTAACGACAGCTTATTAAGTTGAAACCATTTAGAAATAACAGATAATTCGTCATTCACACTGTCAATCAGATATTTGAAATCATTATGGGTTGCTATAAGGTTAGTATCATCAGCAAATAATACAGGAAGAAAATGTTTGCAAGACATGGCTAAGTCATTTATATAAATCAGAAATAATAACGGGCCCAGAATAGATCCCTGTGGCACCCCATGTATAATTTTGGACTTGGTAGAAATATAACCATTTAGTGACACATATTGTTTTCTGTTATACAAGTAATTTGAGAACCAGCTCAGGGCAATATCCTTAATCCCATATCTATTTAATTTGTCAATCAAAAAAATATGATTGAGAGTGTCAAATGCTTTGCTTAAGTCCAGGAAGATCCCAATGGCAAACTTTTTATTATCCATGGCAGATGAAATAATATTGGTTAGCTGGAGTAACGCATGCTCTGTCGAGTGTTTCTTGCAAAATCCATACCGGTGTTCATATAGAATGTTGTTCTCATTTAAGTGCTTGGATAATCTAGTGAAAACTAATTTCTCTAATATTTTAGATATACAAGGCAGGATAGAAATAGGTCGATAATTTCCAAAGTCGTCCGTCATACCTGTCTTAAAGATGGGAATGACTTTGGCGATTTTTAAATCATGGGGAATAACCCCAGAGTTGAGTGAGAGAGTGAGAATATGGGTTATAGGCTGGACTAAGTAATCAGCAGTTTCTTTAATCAAGATGCTCTTAATACCATCATGCCCCGGCGCAAGAACCTCTTGTGTGGTTGGAGGACTAAAGTTACTGAGATAGGGATATTGCCCCCTAATCAAGTGACAAGGGTTCTCATGAATATGCAATATACTGGAAGCCAGGTCAGAACTAATATTAACGAAGAAATTGTTAAAGCCGTCAGCAATTTTGTTGGGTTTTGAGTAGACCCTCTCTTTCCCATGCATCACTGCAGGTACAGATACTGCTAATTTTTTCCTATTCAACAGATGATTAATTCTTTTTAATATCATTTGAAGCATGTAAGAATTTCTCTGCATAGTACTTTTTTTTTCACTTTCCTTAGATCAGCTATAAATTTGTTTTTATATTTCTTATAGGTTTCTATGTTACAGGGGGTGGGGTTACCAGTAACTTTCTTATAGAGTTTATTTTTTTTACGGGAACGTTTCTTCAGCTCCTCAGTTATCCAAGGTTTCCCTTTAGAATAATTATTTTTAGATTTCGATCGGGATAGTTGAAAATAATGGAGTCATCCAGCAGTGAGGGAGCTGCGCAAACTATCTAACGATCGGGTTCAGGTGGACTTCAGGATGTTGGCAGTGCAGTTTTCAATACAACTGGGGTCGCACATCAGAAAGAAGACCATCAATCTCCACGATCCACCTGTAGCGCAGCTCTTCTTCTGTGAGAAGATCACAAATCTCTCTCACTGCTGAAAAAAATGCATCGGACTCAGCGTGCAAGTTTTCTGTGCGTAACACATTTTTTAATTTGACTGATGAAAGAAAAGAATGCAAAAAAGAAAAAAAACGACTCAGTGTGCAAATGCCTTTACTCAATTACTCAGCCACTTAGTCAACCACAAAGTGACTTATAGGCCTGGCCCCCTGCGGTCCAGCCAAAGATCCTGTTTCTTGTGTTTGTGCTCACTCACAGCTCTACGATAGTACCTCATATTAGCAACGACACCAGACCAAAATATGTGGAGGAATGTATGTGTATAAACCAATATGGTAAATAATTGTCTAGATGACATTATTTTAAGTGTTGATGGAGCAGCTGCAATGTTAGCATAGCCTGGCACCCATCAATCTGAACTCCATTCAGAAAACAAGCATTTTAAAATTTGGTTGGTTGTCGTCTTGCAGAGAGACCAAACAAAGAAGGACTTTTTACAAATTGGCATCATTACAACGTTATTTGGGCATCCTTTTTATCTGTTTATAACAATTTAATCACATCTAAATAGTTTATATTGGATTCATGCAGCTGTGGTAAGCCGACGTGTGTCTCGCTAGAGACAGTGAAATTCACTGAGCACATCTGGATGATGTTATGCTCTCAGACAGGATGGCGTTTTTCTGGCATATCTGGGACTTCCACAACAACAACAACATGTACAAAGCAGTAATAGTGGTTATTTCAGCCATAATTGTTGCATCTCCGGTGCATCTAGCCAAGTGACGAGAATAAACATAAATGTTCCCACGGTCAAACTTGTGCGAGTACCACAAGGCGAAAATTGGCTTCATGTTTGGTGTGGACTCAGGATGAGACGCTCGAACCAACTGATGTAGTATAAAGAGCAAGGAATCTGCATATGGAGTGGAACAAACACTGACTTTCACCCAGGAGATCTCTGTTTGTATCCCGTGGGAAAACCAGCCCAACATTCTCCTATATTACTTTACTTTTGTTCCATACTTATCTGTCACCATATAGCAAGTTACTAGGGGTGTAACGGTACACAAAAGTCACGGTTCGGTACGTACCTCGGTGTGGGGGTCACGGTTCGGTACGGTTTCGGTACAGCGGGAAAAAATTAACAAAAGCTCACACATGTACAAAACTATCTTTTTTCATTTATTTTGAGCAGACACCAATTGACTGCAAAACGTAAAACCATCCCCTGATATAAAAGTAACAAAAATAAATAGAATAAAACATACAACAAATGCATTGGGAGGGTTCTCATACCATTCATTCTGTTCAGAAAAAACAGAAAAGAAAAAACTACATTCAAGCCAATCGCTTCGGTAATGTGTTTGGCCCTGTCAGTGTTATTGTCAAGAGGCTGCTTAAAAGAAGCGGGGATAAGTTGTTGTACACACGTTTTTTTCCTCGTACCAGTGATGGACATGTCGGGATGGTGTTGTCTAATGTGTGTTAGCATGTTGGATGTGTTTCCAGCCACGTAAAACATCGCCGGCAGACAGTCTTTGTCTGGTCGACCACTCTTTCGCCGTCGCTGTTATGTTGCACTGGGAAACCAAAGTGTTCCCACACGGCTGATTTAAATGAAGCCGGCGGCTCTTCCAACTGCCAACTCCTTTCTTTTTCTGTGGTAATGACGGTTGCAGGCAGCTTTTATGCTCATTACCGCCACCTGGATTGGAGTGAGGACTCGACTTTTTTTTTATTTTTTTTTCCTCACTCACTCAGACGTATTCGTCGTGTGACTGCGTGCACCGAACCGTGACCCCCGTACCGTGACGGGACGGGACGAATACATATACCGTTACACCCCTACAAGTTACACAACAGAAACCTTAATTTTAACCAAACCACAGTCTTTTCCCCACCTAACCAAGTAAACCTATTTTGGAAGTTTATTTTGAAAAGACACAATACATGAAATGTGAGAAAACTGAAATGCTGCCCCTGACAAGAAAGCTATAGGGAAACGTAGAGCACCATAGTTTAGTTACTTAGACAGACATGATATCCATCTTGCTGCCAGTTACAAAGCAAATGAGTATTTCCTTAAATGTTGAACTAATTCTTTAAGCTAAAGACTGTTGACTGGGGGGTAAACGTACACCATTGTTGCACTTTTGATTTAAACGAATGTGTTACTTTGAATTGGAGTACCATGAAACAACTGGTAAAAGTTCTTTTGTTTGCTCTTGGACTAAATGACTGTGTTGCTATTTGTCATTTTCAAATTGACCTAAAGACATCTGTAAATCTTAATGCCATATTCCTCTTGTTTGCATCATAGAGGTGAGGTATGTGTGCACGCGTGTGTGTGTGTGTGTTGTTGAGGGGGGGGGGGGGGGGGGGTCTGCAGGGACATATGTGCTCCCCTCGGTGACCATGTCACAATTTATTACGTGCCATTTTTCTTCAAGCCATGCCACGTTTACGGCATCTGCCACAGTGGTGACTGGCCAGCCTTAAAGAGAATTATCAGGAGAATAGTTTTGCATATATTACAGGGTTAAGTGCAAACCAATCTGCTTTATCCAAACACAGCAATCCAAACAGAGCGCCGGGCCTGGGAGACTGATGAGTAACACACTCGGCCAGGGCCCCATGCATTCCCCCCCTCCCGTCTCCATCTTCCCATCACACACTGGGCTCACACTGATTGGCTCTGATTGCTTGTATAAAACACAGCGCTGACTTTTTGATTATATTACATATGGTCACGCATGGATTGGTGCCCTGTGCTGCAGAACTCCAGATTACTGCAAGGACATGCAGGGAGGGGGGAAAGAGTGAGCGGCTGTGATTGTAATGACTCCAGGAAATATGTAACACGCACTGGGATGGTCTGTGGTGTTCATGACACAAGTGTATTTTGTCCCTTCTTTTGCTCGTGGTTTGCAGCTTGGGAGGCCCAGAGCAGGTCCTAAACCTAACCCCAATCGCAGGTTACTGTGGGTTCACCGGTGTTGCATGTCATGAACTGCATTGTGGCTGAAAGTGGCACAGGAGGGCTTCCAAAACAGACTTTCACCACGTTAGAGGGAAATTGATTTGGCGTTTTAAATGGAACACCTCCGTAAGCAATCCGTGCTGACCTCTCATGTGCCTGCCAATCCCCCCCGCTGGAGATAGAGGACTCATGGGTTTGCGGTCAGGGGGGTTTGGGGGGCGTCGGCCTAGAGGGAGCGCATCAGATAGGGTCTAATCCGTGAAGCCCTCGGCCAAAGCTGATTTCCCACGTAGCCCCATCAGCTTGAGTTACAGATTTAAAAGACAGGACCCCTCTTGTATCACTTGCCTTTTCACCTCTTTCAAGCTCTGTTATTTCCCGGTTTTAGCATTCTCCATCCAACAAGAAATCACAGACATCTCGACTTACAGCTCACACAGACCACTTGTGGGACGTTCAAAAGTTGTCTTTTGGTGTGAAGCACTGCAGCAAACTCACTGTTTGTTACATGTGGTTTAATGGATGACTCACTGTGATAGATTAATAGAATATATATATATATATATATATATATATATATATATATATATATATATATATACTCACTTCCCTCTCGTGGTATTTCATCATTTAGAGTGAACATTTATTACATGCTGCACAATAGGATGGATAGTGAAGAGTCTGGTGATTGAAGCCTATGGGGACGTTTAATCATCAATACAAAACAGTAGATGTGACATGTTCTAATAGCTATGTCCCAATTCAGTGACCCAACACATCACAGTAGTTGGAACAAGGCCGTCCCATTTCAAAGACTACTTTGCCCAGAAATGCAACCTTCTTATCCTGATTAAGAGGAACCAACCGATGCAGTCCTTCAAGGCCCAACTTATCCCAAGATTCATTGCATGCTGGTCAACATGGCAACTGCAAGTGGTCAGAAGTGGGAGATGCGGAAGAAATACAAACTCATTGTCGGTGAAGCATATCCTTCATTATAATATCAAATAAAAAGAGTAAAATATTCTGGCTCCATTTTAATCATGTAGTTACCTCTATGCTCTTTCTTGTCAACCACAGCTGGTTGCTAGGCGACGGGAGTGGCACAGTTGATGCAAACAGGAACTCCTCTGTTGACCAGACTGTCTCATAATAGAGACCGCTCAGTTCGGCCTTCATGGTCATCAAAGGCAGTGCCCTCTGGTGGATGTGGCTACTGAATTGGGACACAACTAGAGCTATTCAACGTATTCTCATGAATTTTCAAATGGAAACGTACAAAAAGTTATGTAAGGAAGAAGCCAAATGGCTGCCATCTTACCTGGGTCTTCTGTAAACTGTCATTTCAATATGGTGAGATCGGCTTATGTTGTATGTATAAGCCTTGTCTTATTCTCCCATTATTACTTTTAGATGATTGGATTGTGATTATTATACCTACAGGGGAAGAAATCCTGTTTCAATCATGAAGATAATTTCAAAATTATTCATTTATATTTCAGATAATTATTTTATTTCTAATGATGATGATGATGAAATTGTTTTTATTTTCAGTTTCATCTAAACTTCATATGTAAGAATTTATCTATTATGTAGAAATCTTAAATAGATTCAGGTCTTTAGGCAGGCAGACGCAAGAGACAAACATACCTACTATAATATATTAGAATGTAAATTGAGTCACTTCCTGTTTGCCATTTGTTGCTGGTCAACCGCTATGAGGTTTGTTGTGATGATGATCATGATGATGAGAGGTTAAAGAGCCTTGCTTACCGAGTTGATAAAGCAAGTTTTGTTTTTAACAGGTTAATTCGAACAACTGATGGACTCAAAAATGTCAACATCTGCTGAAAAAAAGAGACAATTTACCTCAAAATCCAATGTTTTTTTCTACTTAGAAAACAAAACATGATGTGTGTTCAGCTGACCAACCAATTTTAACCAATGCTGTCATGACATCATCAATCAATCAAACTGCTCCACCGACTTTGCTCAGAGCTAGAGAAGGTTGTGAGCAAATCTTTTCTATGATCAAAAATGCTGTTTCAACCAGACTTTAAGGGATCCAATGATGTAATTTTGTTCTACAGAGAGCAAACAACTTTGAAGAGATAGAGTAGCCAAGATATTCCAACTTTTAGTGGGAGTCAAACACCCAAAATGGGGATCCAACATTTCCCATAATGGAACTCAAACGTCTCTTTAATTCGACCCTTCCTGCCTGGTAAATGTCCATATCGTTCAAACTCCATGTCCCTGGTGTGTAACGCTGGCTTTCTGTAAAAAACAAACAAAAACTCAAATAATAACACAATGACATTGTGACGGTTATTTTAGGTTGCACAGAGATAAAGATGCAGATGAAATGGAACAAAGCTGAATATGAACGATAGATTATTTGCAGACAATTAGTGAAATTGACAAAACAAAGGAAATTACGCAACTGGCACGAGTCTTTGTGTTGGAACACAACTTGTTCTGACAACATGCATTTGTAGTGGTGTTGACGCACTACTCACACTCAAACAATGAGTCAAACCAACAGCTGTGAAAACAACGCATTCTTATTTATTATTATTTGATTTGATACAGTTAATAAGTTGAATTCATGGCATTTTGTCCAAGCAGTGCATTTCTTTTTAAAGAATAATTTGGTCTGGGAATGTTCTTGCAACATGTTGATTCATACTTGTTGCACAATAAGGAAATCATTACATTACATCACTTCTTTAGAAACAGGAACAATAAACACATTGATTCCATCAAAATAAAAATAAAAAAAGATGTTATAAACATCTTTCTTATTTTTAAGATTTAAGATTGATCTTGTGATACGAGGCTGATGTGAAGCATATTTATAAAATTTATTTTTAGTTCTGTGGATTGTAGAAATGTAGAAATTTGAATTTTTTTGGTGCCAACTCTGTTATGTTGAGACTAGAAACCGCTAGAAACCGCACAGCACTTTTAGGATTATTATCAAAAGAAACTACAAATCCTAAATTATGAACGGTGTAACTGTGTTTTTGATTCATTAGCATTTATTGGCCTGAATTTTTGTATTTAATATTTAATTAACTGCCATGCTAACAGTGGCACAACTATCATGTGTGGCAGCCACATTGTATTTAACTTTTTATCTCACTGCAACCACATTTAATATTATAGTGTCTCATCTTATTATTCTGCTATGGCTGTTAATCGTGAAGCTGAACAGATTGCATGAGGACTTGATCCAGCTGAGGAGACTCTTCTCATACATGTTCATAGCTCTACCTACAACACTTAATGTACTATAATTCAAGAATAATTTATTGTCATTGTGCAACCCTGCAGAAATACAGTTTAGCTCATTTGCTGCAGAAGAAAAACATGACAAACAAAAGAAAAACAGTGGTAGATTCCTTTAGTGATGTTTTTTTTTTGCATTAGAAGGAATGAGAAGTGCAGAAACAAAAACAATTCTCCCGTCAGACACATGGCTGACATCTGAACAGTAAAAATTCACAGTAACATTATTCATCAACTCTGACTGTGTTTGAACACCAAACATCATTGTTGTAAAAACAAAAAGTCCACTTCCTCTCGTCCCACCAGAGTCCTGTCCCGTGGACCTCAAGGTCAGCTCGATCCAGGATCCACAATGGAGCCAGGACTCTGTAAAGATGTGGGACCAACAGTCAAAGACATCACATCTTATTTTCCTGTGATCAGAATCAGCCAGCCAGCAGCATGCTGGGTAGTGGAGTAGCCTTAGGTCCCAGGTGGATTAGCTTAGCTTCCATCTCGACTCTCCTCTCTCTGTCAACTTTGCTTTCGGAGTCGTTTGGTCCGGCAGGTCTGACTGGGTGATCAGTCATCAAGGTCCGCTGCTCTTAATCCAACCTCTATACTTCTTTCTACCATGTCCATGAGTTTATACTGTCATATGCCACTAATGCTGCAGTAATAAACATGAACAATAAATGAAGACATTAATGCAACAAAATTCATGGGAGCTACCGGTTGCAGCATGAATATGCATTGCTATTGCCAAGTAGTCTATCATTTATCATTTCAAATATAATCCATGTAATTGTGGACAGGTGAGTTGAGGGATAAAGAAGGGGCATTTCCGTACATAAGTAACGCCACTTTAACCCAAACCACAATATTTTCTGAAACCTAAAAACATTTTATAGCTAAATCTGTTGTTGGACATTCACAGAAAAACGCACAAAAAAAAAGAATAACTTTTCATAAGATATTATACGAACAGTTATCACGATACGTTGCAGGCACACGTTACTTGCTTCTCTTAAACAACAAGAAAAAACATCTGCAACTGCCGTTACTGTCACTACCGTGTGAATAGAGTCAAGATGTGTGTGAGTGTGTGTTTGTGTGTGTGTGTGTGTGTGTGTGTGTGTGTGTAGCTCGGTGTGACACAGAAACTTTCACACACATGCCACATCCATGTAAATCATCTATCAAGGCGAGGACAAGAGGGCTTTTGAGCAAAGTAAGCATCTCGACAAGGTTGCAGGCTGAAGGAGTGATGTTGATGCAGCGCTGGGGGGGCATTTGAAGCCCACCCAAAACACACACACACACACACACACACACACACACACACACACACATCCGTCCAACGCTTGACATTTTATTTTGTCACGGCCATTGTGGCGAGAGCTGTCACTAGCAGAGAAACAGCGTGACCATGTTGATTAGGTCGAACCTTTTGGGCAAGGAGTGGAAATATGCTGTCAGCTCATTACAAAAATACATAAGCTCTCACTTCCAATTACTCACTTAGCGGCTGGAGATTAGACAGGGGAGCTGCTGCCAACACCGCGGTCTGTCTGGGGTCAGTGGAGATGACTGTAATCACAAGTTCTATCAGTTCCTCCTCCCCCTCCTCACCCAGCCGCCCGTCATCCAGCTTAAGACACAGCACGGCTCTCTTTTACGCAACGCACCTGAAAAGCCAAGTCAAATATTTATGTTAGCTGCCTTTTAAAGGGATTCACAAAGTTCATATAGATATTGAATAGGGGTGTAAGAAAATATCGATACACTTGTACATGAAAATGTCATGTCACAATTATCCTGGACAAAATAACTGCAATTCACTATATTGTACCAATAATGCAATATATGCTTCATGATTTAACGTTCTGGTTTTGTGTGGATGTATCTCTCTTTTGGATAACTGTTCTCGTTCTCTTTGCTAAATCTATCACTACAACAAAAATGTGTCTTTCTAACCGGCTGAACAGTCGCAAAAAAAAAAAGTTGTTACGACAAAGGAGTCCATACTCTCACAAAACCCCAGTGGTTGTGTTTTTATCTCGGTGTTAGAAGTCTGGAACACCCAGTAGTTGGATGCATGGTGATAAAGAGAAAGACTCAAGGATTAATGTTACTTTAACTTTCCTGATATTATTTTTTATGTAATACTTTTATTTTAAATTATCTTGAATATGAATAAAATGTAAACTGTTAAAAAAAGAAAAGTTAAATCTCTTCTGAATCTCTGCAGTGAGAATAATATTTTTATTTATATATATATATATACATATATATATATATTGGCAGAATTTTTGCCAATGCAAATATAGAGGGAATAATATTTATGTTTATATTTATTGTCCTGGAGTTCAACTGTGCTATTGTCATGGTGAAAATATGCAGTTCTGATACATTTAAAAAGCACAACACAATACAATCCCACAGCCTTAATTCAGGCATAATAGCATGACTCTTTCCTTGACCATGACCGCAAAGTTAGCAAGGATTCTTGGCTCAGGACTCGTCGGACCCCCAGCCTACTCATCCCCCAAAGGCCCTTCTTCTTCCAGTGAGGATCAAATCTTTTAATGCCTGACGACCCCCGTAAACCCAGCATCTGTCAAGACTGACTCAGCTCAGAGCGGTGAAGGAGAGGATGTGGAGGCGAGGGGGGGGTCAGAGAGTCACGGATCTGATAGTTGTTCACAGTCTGTATACATGCAGGCTGATGGCGAGGGGAAACGGGTGAGGCAACACCAGACATTGTAGATATCATGTCATCGGCCTGGAAAACCAACAAAGCAACCTGAGACGCAGTCCATGCACATAATTATCTCAGCGAAAGCCTGTGTGATCATCTGATGGGCTGTAATGAGGAGGATGCGGCTTGCTTTTTGGACAGCCTGTTGTATCCCGGTTACCCGATCATTGATTTCCTAAACGGCCTTTTACTTACCAAATGTTGGAACATGATGACTCCGACTTATTTGTGCTTATTACCTCGCTGGATAAGAAGCTGAAAAATAGGAATGATTCCTTCAAGTTGTGGTGAGACTTTGGCCTTTTTCATGCCAATAACAATAAAAGTAACAGAATAAAATCTGTGACCTGAACAATATAAAATTAAGTTTGTATACCGACATGTATATATCAAGTATTGAATTAATCTGCATTTGTTCAAAAGGCAAGACATTGTTTCAAGCATTACTTCCTCAACGGGATGTATTTACCAACCTGATCTCATCGTAAAGCATATAAATACCATTCCTTTTTAACACTTTGACACATACATTTTAAAGACATTGTGTCCTGATAACGCATTTCGTGTGTACTTTTCCATCACTGTGAAAGGTTGCAGTTAGGTTCAGGAAAAACATCCTGTTTCGACTTAAAATAAGTATGTAAACTTTACACGCCACATGCTCTGAGCATCGTATATTCAGGCGTATGTGTTTACATTGGAGACAGTACAGACTACATGGCGTAAAATGACACGAGAAGCGACTGAGACAAGGCTGTCCCATTTCAACTCTTTTAAATACAACCCAGAATGCCGGCCTTCTTTTCCTGGAGTCGGAGGATCCAACTGATCGATCCTTCATTGCCCAACTTATCCCAAGTTTCATCGCGTGATTGGATATTGCATCAGAATACACACACTCATCCTGAAATCTATCATGAATCATATCCTAATATACAATAAAAACAATCATATAAATCTTGGACTCCATTTGAATCATATACTTTTATTTACCTCTTATGCTCTATCTTGTCAACCACAGCTTGTTGCTAGGCCACAGAGCAACAAAGGGTGGGGCAGGAACAATTGGTGACAGAAACAGGAAATCTTCTTTAGACTAGACCATCTCATTTCAGAGGCCGCTCGGTTCAGCCTTTGTGGCCTTCAAAGGGTGATGTAGACCAAGGAGAACGCGTCCTCTGAGGAATGATTTGGGATACAGTTAGAAAATGTTGAGTCATTCATAAGCCATTTGGCTTGTAATTCTGTAATCCCAGCAAATATTAGGTGCACTCACACAGCAAACAATGATCTAGATTTAGTAGGTTCCTGTCATGGTTTAGTCCATTTCCTGTCTTATTTTGAAGTTCCTGGCCTCTTGTGTCCTGTGTTTGTTGGAATTTCTGCATTTGCACTTTTCCCTCCTTTTTTCTGTGTCACCTGGCGTACTCATTCCCTATGTTTACAGCATTGAGTTTCCAGCCTGCCCTCATGTCTGCCCACCTGCGTCTTTGATTAGATTATTGTGTATAAAGTGTGATTAGTTTCTATGTATGAGTGTGTTTCTGTGTCAGTGTCAGGACGCCTGCCTTAGTGTGCTGTCTATGTCTTAGTGTCTCTGATGTCTCTGTTATTGTGTTTGTCACTCATGTTCCTTATATTGCTTTCTATCTGCTTCCTCAGTCTTTGTGTTCTTGTGTCAGCGTTAGTTATTAAGTTATTTGGTTATTAGTTCCAATATTATTTTGATGTAGGACAGTGTATTAACACAACTGTGCCACAATTATCCCAATATTTGTTTCCTGGGAAATTCATACGAACATTTAGTTTAGAGGAAAAGTGTAACTTCAAGCACATAACTTAAAATAATATTTATTTGCAAATGCATGTGTAATAGAAAGTTAAATGCAGCATATTATTATTAGAGGAACTAAACATGTTTTCTTAAAAGGGTACTTAAATGGTAGGTTCACCAAATTACAAAAACATAGTGCTTCTCATCCAGTACAGATCATGTGAATGTGCTTTTGCAAATATTAAAATGAACACCATTACTGGAAAGAGATTTGAATGTTTTAGGTGCTTTATTAGAATCACAAACATACAAAAAACAAATTAACATTGCAAGACAAATTAGACTATTGTATCATTATTATAACTCAGGTCCATTCTTTATTGTATTACAGCTTTGGTCCACAAGAGGGCAGAAGCAACCTGTGTAGACACACGTTTCTGCAAAAGTTTACACACTCAAACCCATGACTTGGCTGGATGTCTCAGTCTGCGTCCACACCGTCCACACTGTCCTCTGCTCAGCAGTGAACAACAGCCCACAAGCAGGAGTTGGCAGCCTGACAAGCAAATCTAATGCAACAGTCAATTAGGATCTACTCCCTGTATGTCAGCCATAAGCAGAGACAGCTGTTCCTAGGTGAAGCAGCAGCTCCAGGGGAAGCCGTGTAGGACATGCATGTTGAAAGATGGGAACACTGAGCACTGCCCTCAACACTAAATATAGGGAAGTATACGAGCATGTCTCTCCAACACAGTCCTGATATATATAGATATATACTGTATATGTGGACGCTTTAATAGGAGTCCCTGTGTCCCAGACACAGAAAGACTGTTATAACGTCTCTGTATTTTTCCTTTGTTGCAGTAGAGAACTATGATGGCATATTAGGGCCACTGTAGAAAAAAAAAAAAAAAAAAAGGAACCAAGAGAGGTGGGCAATATTCTGAAAAAAAGGGTGACACTTGTTGTCATAGCAACGGCAAACATCCAGTCAAGCAACTTGTTTACTTCCTCTATGACAAGTGAAAAGCTACCGCTAGCATCTTAGCCCAACCGCCCGATCAATAGACACCCATAAGATGACAATTTGGCAAAAAAACAAAACAACAATAACCATCAACAGCCGTCACCCTAAAGACCTTAACACGGCATTGTCACACGTTGTAATGTGTTAGTTCGAAAAATGAATGTGTACATTCATGGGAAGTCAGCTAGCATAGATGCCGGTTGTTAGCATCGTAATAAAGTTGCAAATCTGCAACTTTATAAACTCGCAAATTTGCAACTTTTTTTCCTCACAATATTGCCCACCTCTCTCGGTGGTGAGAGATGTGTGGATAACTAAATTAAATGTGATCAAGAGCAAAAAATGGATGGTCATAAGCCATCAAACAAAGCCAAGCTGACCAGTTGTCATTTTCTGAAAAGAAATGCTGTAAATTTCAATACTTTTATTTTGATTTTGGAAGAATTGTTGTCAGTAGTTTATAAAATAAAGTAAAAATGGTCTCCTTTTTTTTGTGTAAAGTAAAGTGTGTTTTATGTAAGTTTTATTTCTATATTTATATTATGTGATAGCTGAATTATATGGGGCTACTGTGAGCACACTGATCAAGTAGCTGAACTACAGTTAAAAACACTATCAGACAGAATAGACAAACCTGGTAAAATGGAGTCATGAATCTGCTGATGTTAGACTTGAGAAAATCCCCCCAAATAACTTGTACCTCAACTTTTAACACTGACTTGTGACTTCACAGGGAATCCACTATTCATCTTCCTGACAACAGAATATACAAAGAAGACAAATTATGGCTTTTTTAGGACAAAAAAACTAACATTTTAGGACTTCACTTGGAGCCCTAAAGCAAAAACAGATAAATCAAAATGTTTCTCTATGAAGCTTGATCCCAGTAGATTTGCCGTATCATCGAATTGGGGAAAATGTGATATGTGTGATTTTGTTTCCTTACCTATTTCACAATGTGATGTAATCCACAGTGGATTTCCTTATTGCTGGGTTTTTACCAGAAAACCTGGATTAATCAGGGTGGCATATTCTTGCGTGGAAAGGAACAGCAATTATCAGATAACTAGACAGAAGAGACTTTGTGTAAATTCATAGCTTACTCCTCCACTGATGATCTATAATTTCATTTTTGTTTTTACCTCTGGGGAGTGCAGTTCTATTGTTGATACAGCCCATAATTTTGATTTATACTTTGGGTAAATAAAGAGCGGTTTGCTCTGGCCCTTGGAAGAACACAGCCTTCAAATCACTTGATCATTAATCCACACATTGTTTTATTTACCTCTCGCTCTCAGCAACTAGGAGACAGAGTGGAGGAGGACAAGGAGGGGCACTCCGGGGTCAAAAACAAGCAATCTACTGTGAGTCCGTGGATATTGGGTGGAGGCGAGTGGGGGAGGATGGGTTGACATTGCAGGGTGATATAAATATGCTGCCTGCTGGAAGTTTCAGGTGCTGTTGTGGGGAAGGTTTTCTGGATAGTGTCGGCGACAGAGGTGAGCAGCCGCTAAAAACCCAGAAATCCCCTGCGGGTGGGATTGAACTTGGGGCAAACATTCCACTGCAGGTCAGCGGGGCATATACACCTACAAGTCCCCCACCCACCCCCCAATACCCAAACATAAACCCGAGAGCCCGACCATGGAGCCAGATTATTCAACTCACAACCACATTCATCAGATTACCTTGCAAATCATTTGTATTTTGCAAAGCCTTATTGTTATTCATTTGTTTTATTGTTGAAGGTGCAATAGACAGTGGTACTAACTGCTTCACCACGTTCAGTGATATTAAGTTCAGGCATATTAACTGGCCACCTAGCTTACATAAACCTCTACCACGTTTACCAAAATTGCATGATTTTTTAGATTGTTTGTTTGTTTATGTTTTGTCAATATTCAATAAAAGTTACAGAATGTACCTGAAAATGTTTGTCAAGGTTAGTTAAAACTCACCTCATCGTTAAAATCCTTCTTTTAGCTCAAATTTGAGTTAAGAAATTCAGTTCTTAATCCTTCTGTTCTAAAAAACTATTTTTCCAGACGGAATAACTTCCAGTCCAATGGCTGTCTTGGCTCTGTTGTGATTGACAGCTCAGAGGGCAGAACCAAAGTATAGAGAAGGTCAATGATTGGCTGAAAGTTACACGTCTTCCTCATATTCATACATGTTGTAAAGTTGTTCTCTGACCAGTATCTTCTACATTCAATTGCGGATCATAACCCAATGTTGAGCGCTATCTCATACAAGCTTGTTCACCGCTTCCTGGTTCGAAAGTTCAATCAGAGCCAGCCAGAGAACGTTTGGCCAATGGGATGTAGCCAAGGGAACATGTGTTCCTTGTGCCCATAGAGTTTGCTTGTTAGTGAGGTCGCCGTACCCAGAAATGAGACTTTCTTGAACTTGATATTACCGGCTAGCTCCACCCGCGCCACTTACGTAAACTGGAAGCAGTCGGACATTCACAACATGTGCACCTAGAAACCTGCTTCTAGCTTGGGACGCAGACGCGATTTAAAAGCAATGCACAAATATTAATGGCTAATGGAGTAATACAGTTTTTTACACACTGTATCAACATGAATGGCGGTTAAAACAGGTAGGCTGATCTCTACTAAAGTATACACTGCAGACACAGAAAATGTGTTGAAGACGGGAGAAATGTCTGCTAATGGAGAGAAGTCAGAATAAGAAACTGGTAAGGAATACTACAGTTTCAGCCTGGTCTCCTTAAAATTACGTTCCCGCACAAAAAAACTGCATTGTGAATTACTTATCGAAGGAAATGTATTTTCTCATGGATTACATTTTCTCGTGACGCATCAAAAATTAGTTTAAAACGAGTCTGTGTAGGGAGAAGGACTGGGTGGTGTAGCCAATGTTAATGTGCCATAAACTTGCATTCTCTCTACTGGCCATCAGGGGCAACTTCTCTGGTTGCAAAAAGAAGTCCCATTCTCACTTGATTTTTTATCTCAGTGAACATGTGTTTATGGGTTTATGGTCTCTATCTCAAGTCTTCTTCAATACGGCATGATGCTAATTTAGTATATTATGGTCCCATTTAGGGTAAAATAGTTACCTTGTGATTGACAGGTAGCTACCAGGGTCTCTCTACATTAGCTTCCAATGCAGTTAGCTACTAAAATGACTCTAACACTTAGCTGTAAATTTTACCTTGAATTATGAAGCTAACGTTGTTATCTGGTTCGCACTAGAAGCCAGATGGATCCAGATGCAGTAAGTTTGCTGCTCAGGGTAACATTCTGTCGCTTGTGTTCGTCAGATCCACCTGTCGCTCCTCCAGCGTACAAATATGGTCGCTTCCTTTCCCATTGGTTTAAAAATTCCATGATGGCGAAGGACAAAATGCTGACTTCAAAACCGTGACCCACATTATGAAGGCATAATGATTACATCCACTATGTCCGCCCAAGTCATGCTGAGTGACATGGAAATGTTGTGGATTACATTCGCTCTTTACATGAACAAATCTGTGGAGGTCTGTGTAGGGAGCAGTGTTTGGAATAACGCCGTTTAAAATAACGGCGTTAGGTAACGCCGTTATTTTTTCAGTAACGGGGTAATCTAACTAATTACTGTTTCCGTCGTTACAACGCCGTTATCGTTACTGAACGTTAAATGCGGTGCGTTACTATGAATTGAATTTGTCGGTTGTCGGTTAAAAAAAAAAAGTCAGGATCGTGTTCTGCTTGCGCACCGCTCGTGACTGGTCTCGGCAGCCTGTTGTCCGTGGAGAAACGTGCAAACTTGCCGCGAGCTGGAGCCGGAGTTGGGGCTGCTGCTGGTCTGAGCGGCGCGCGAGGGCCACGCGGGCCCCGGTGTCCCGCAGTTCTGGTGTTGGACGGGAATCTGGTGCAGCTGTGGAGCGCCGATGGTGAAGACGGTGGTGATGATGATGATGATGAACGGCCCGGCGGCTCGTGGAGGCACCGAGGTCTCGCCGTCATTATGTCTACTGCTGTGCGCTCTGACCCTGTTTTGTGATATATGACAGACACAGCGTCTCCCACTGTATAATTTCTCCTCAAGTTTTAATTATTCCCGCATGCGAGGTGCGGAGAATGTGATCTCAATTATTATACACAAGACTACACGCTACGTGACTAGGAGTAGACTACAAGACTACAGTTTGCCATCTCATTACAAGAAAAATCCAAATTCTTTGACATAAAGCAACTTTTTTTTTTACAGTAACGCAAATAGTTACTTTCCCTGGTAACTAGTTACTTTTATTATAAAGTAATTCAGTCACTAACTCAGTTACTTTTTGGAACAAGTAGTGAGTAACTATAACTAATTACTTTTTTAAAGTAACGTTCCCAACACTGGTAGGGAGGAGGTAGCCTTTTTTCTTCTTTTTTTTTTTTACTAAACCTAACTACGTAGTTTTGTTGCCTAAGTATGTGATTTTTTTTGCCTTAACCTAACCTGTAGTTTTGTGTTTTTTTGTTTGTTTCTGTTCAAAACTGTGATTGTTCGTTTCCAGAGAAAAAAATGACCTGGGAACGTAGTTGAGAGTGCAGTTTGGTTGTATGAAACAGGGTTGACAGTTTATCATTGAGGTTCTCTTGTGATCTTGGGTTTAAAGCCCCAACCTTGAAGTGCAATGTCCCATGTTTGAGTCCAACGGGGACCTTTTGGTACATGTCGCTCCTCACATCTCCACTGTCAGTTCAGTTCTGTAAAGATGGGATTACGTTCTGCTGGGATCCACATTGTCAATTCACCTCACAAATCTCAACAAAGTGTAGTGCTGACCTGCATGTCAACCAAGCTGAATGGTTGATCTATTTTTTTCTTTCAGAGTTTGGGTGTACACATTCCAGCACAGTGCTGCCACAAGTGATTTTGTAGCACAGAACATAGAAAAATAAATTCCCCTCCGAGGCCGATCATTCTGTTGTCTGTTCTCATAGTCCCATCCATTACCTTGATAAATTCCAATTCTTTCATGTTTGTTTCATAGATGATGGATTTCCTTTCCTGATTTCCTGACATTGCTTATATAATGTACACATACATTATATACTATGGCCCCGAGAGCTGAACACACTGCAGATTAAAAACACATGCAAATAGACAAGGTAGGTTTGATGTCCATTCTGCTTACTGGGTCAACCAAATGATGTCACAGTCAGACTGTGCGTGATGTAAGCGCTTGGATACTCTTAGCATCGTCACACAGCTCCATAATGTTTGTCCATGCGCATTCATCCGCATATTGTTTGTATAATCCACAGACTGTATAAGAAGTGGACTTAGTCATTATGACGTCATCCATTGGCTTGTGGACTACGGTTTTGAAGCCTCGAGTTCAGCATTTTGGCTGTTGCCGTCTTTAATTATTTGCAACCAGTAAAGGAAGTGACCATATTTGAACTGTGGAGGAGCGACGGGTGGATCTAATAACGCAAGCAGAAGAGATCCATCTGGCTTCTGGTGTGAATCTGTTCACAAAGTTAGCTCAAGGTCAAATTTACAGCTAAGTGTTGAAGCTATATTAGCAGCTAACTGCATTGATAGTGTGGTAGCGACTGTAGAGAGGCTGCAGAAGCAACACTGTGGTAGCAACCAGTCAATCACAAGGTAGCCCCGCCCTAAAGCATGCCCTGCTTTATGGTCCATTTAGAGTCAAATAGACCAACACTTACTAAATGAACGTCATGCTGTATTGAGGAAGACCATAAACTCAGGTTTACAGTCTTTACTGAGATAATAAAGGGTCATTTTTTCATAGACTTCCATGCAATCTGAATTTTTATAATCAACCAGATTTACCACCCCCTATAGGCCAGTAGAGAGAATGCAAGTTTAAGGTACTTCAGCAGAACTGGACATAGCCGCCTGTTTAGATCATCTTTATAGCAATAATTCAATTGTCTTTTTTTCTCTCAGTGCTGCTGTTCTCCTCATTCACTAAAGCTCCCACCTCTTATTCACTTAAATTACATTTGCTGTCTTTCACTCTCTACTTATGCCTTCTTCTCCCTATAACCCTGCGGGCCCTAAACCACACCCTGTCCCATGGGCTTGCAGCCTCAGCTTCACCCTGAGGCAGTAATAAGTGGTCAGACCTTCATCCCAGGATATGCTCACCCTGCTCTCCATCAACAACCAATCAAAAAACCACAATTGCCCCAGCCTGCGGTGCACACCACGCAGGGCGGGTGAGGCGGACACGTGTTTTGATAGGTATACTTCATCTAGATTATTCATGTGTGTTTGCCTTGGCATGAGCCCACCACAGCAAACACATTATACCCCCCTAAGCAGAGTGACACAAGGCTTAAAGACCTCCAGAATAGAAGTCGTACTATAAAACCGCAAAGCAGCATGATGGAACTGAGTCACCTCCTTATTCACTGCCACTGCCACATACCATCAGTTTGTCATGGTAACTGCAGTCTAATTTTACTGTAATGCATTGACATTTTCCCCCCAACTGCCTCAAATGCATCTGTTCTGTTAATAATATCCTACAAATTCCCAGAATGCCGTTTACTAGCCCCCAGGGAATAGAGTTGCAAAGTGTGTGTTTGGGGGCGGATGGCTTTAAACTGCAGGATCAGTAGAAAATAAAGTACATTAAAAAATGTGAAGTTCTATAATTAAAAAGTTAAAGCTTGTGCATAAAAATGCAAGGAGGGAGTAAAGTAAGCTATCATTTCCAATAGGCCTGTGACAATATGAAAATGTCATGTCATGATTATCCTGGCCAAAATAATTATGATTCATGATATTATCCATATAATCATCAAGATGTGTTTGAAATGCAATATGGCAATTACATTTAGATAAGAAACAAATAGTGTTATAGTCTCACAGATAGGAGAAACATCGTTTTCATTGAAAAACAAGCAAACAATCTTCAATAAGTTAATCATAAATCATAAGGTTTCCCTTCATAAATAAATAGATAATTTAAAAATAGAAACATTTCTGAGTGTGTTCTTTGTTCTGTGATGATTCCTGGATTTATACCATGATAGGAAGCTAGACAGCTTTTTCAAATCACTTAAGATGATTATCATAATTATCTTGACAATAGAAATTCATCACAATCAACTTATTGTGAGTGTCTACGATAAAATATGTGGTCACATAAATTGCCAATTCTAGCACTTCTCTAGTCTTTTGGACCTCTCCAGGTGCTTTACGCTACATGTCTACCTTCAGCCATTCACACACATTCATACACTGATGGCAGAGTAGCCACCTGCACATCGGCATCTAATGTGGCTAATAGCAGTGTGGTTGCAAATTGCAACCAACTGAATACCCCTCTGCTGATTCCTCCCTTTCTAAAGGCCTGATTATGCTTCCGCGTAGTGATCACGCAATGGCCACGCAACGGCCACGCAACGGCCACGCAGTTGCTTGGAGACCGTGATGGTTCTGCGTTGGGTTTACGTGTCGAAATGCAATTCAATGCCACACCGGTAAAGGGCGCTATGTTTTTTGTAAAGACTGACCGACCGACCGAGACTCTTGACGTATATCGTCGTTAGCCTCGTTATAGCCTATTTGTTTACTTTCTGGCTTTAAACATCCACTATTTTTCAGAACTTGGTGTTTTATTTCTTTGTGCAAAAGCGACAAGGTGCAAACAATAAAACAAGGTGCAAACAATAAAAGTAGCCTTTTAAAAGTTTAAATGGCGGTGTTTATGAGTGGAAACCGGATAGCGGTCTCCAGCAGATGTAGTTAGCGGACCAATCACAGCCAATGCCGCTGCGTTGGTGTTGCGTTGGTGTTGCGTCGCCTCGACGCGCGTCTAGGATTTTTGGGAGGTGCACGTCAGGCCCTTGCGTTGGACGTAAGGGGGTTCCGCAAGGACGTAAGGGGTCCGCAAGCCCCCTTGCGTTGTGACGACGCGGAAGCATAACTTGGCCTTAAGACTGCAGTAACGTGAGCCACCGAGTTCAAAACCGTGGTAATGCCATTGACCTTGCTCAGTGGCCATCTATACAATAATACAGACTGGTCTCCTAACAATTACGTTCCCACATGAAATTGCATCGTGAATTAAGTTTCGAATTATGAATTTTGTCATGGATTACGTTTGTTTTTGATTTATCACACATTTTTTTTCAAATGAACCTGCTGAAGTCCAGGTAGGGAGGAAGCCAGTGTGGTGGACTGGTCAAAAGACACAGGGCTTCCACCCTGTTAGTGTCCAGTTTGAACCAAACACTTTTGTAAGATTGTATTGTGTGTGTGTGTGTGTGTGTGTGTGTGTGTGTGTGTGTGTGTGTGTGTAGAAACATGGCAGCTCTCTATGTAGAAGCTAGAATAAGAAGAAGAAAATATGACGGATGACCAAAAATTGGTCTCCATGGTTTAAGGGATATTGAATAAAAAAGGCCATAAACCCATCAAAATATATATATTTTTTTTGACAGGCGACTTTCAGAGCCTGTCCAAAACTTACCAAAATGAAATTCATTCCTGATTTTTCACATTTATTGAAATGCGTTATTTGGTCAGTTTTAAGATGTACAGATAATCCATTAAATATACCTTGATATAGTAAAAATCCAGTTGTGCCATTCATATTAAAACTGACTTACATTAATGACTAACAGAGGTAGAGCATTCAGTTTAATCTGTGGGCCCTTTTAACCCTGTCAAACCTACGTTTATTACTTTGTGGTAATGTAGTACAGGTCTTTCCAATCAATATTTTGAAACGGCAAAAATAATGTAACTTGACAGTGAAACAGACAGAGATCTATGTAGTGTTGGATTGTCTGACCCTCTGCAAGTTAAATGCATTTTAAGTGAAATAACAGTCAGTATGGATGGAAAGCACACATGATTTGTCGTACGCAGTTGGTGACAACAGTTTGAGAATGGACCTTTCTTTTTTGTATTGTGTGTTGATGTAGCAGTACGTTGATATTTTTTACAGTGCAGGTCTTGTCCCCTGGAGGGCAGCTCAGCTCAGGCTTGTCAGGGGCTTTACGATCACCTCCTCCACCTCGGAGATCAGTGAACACTGGCAGCGGTCGACTTTGACCCGAACTATAGCTCCTCAGATTTAAGGCTCCTCTGTGGTTTTAATGCAGCTGGGCGGGGGTGCTGGAGGTGGGGTGGGGGGGGCCCGCTAATTGAAGTCAGCAGATGACGGGTGTGCTGTGATTTGTGTGGTGACAGGCAGTGTAATTACACGGCTGGTCAGAATGAACATTACAGTAGTTAAGAGCTTTCGTGGGCGCTAACTCGGCCAATAAAAGGATCCTTACACTTCAGTGTTTGTGAAGCAGTGCTGCCACGCTGCAGGGTGGCGGGGGGGCATGTGCCTTGTAAGTCATCCTTCATTGAACCATTGTCACAAGAGTTATGAAATATACAAACTGTTTTTTTTGTTTTTTAATACATTCCAAGCCTGGAGTCAGATGCAGTATGGTTGATGCCCGGGATGCTGATCCAGCCGTCACTCCACCGCAGTCCAAATATGGTCACTTCTGTTTGCTGGTTGCTACCGCCTGCAGCGTTGCTACCGCAGCATTGAAAGATAACTTGCCTAAAACTGTCTTATTCAGCATTCAGTTGTACTTATCTCCACCCTCTTGTGTCACTTATGGTTGCAAAAGAAGAAAAAAGATGGAGACGGCCAAAATGCCGAACTCGAGTCTTCAATATGATATCCCACAAACCAATCTGTGATGTGACACGATGACTACGTCCACTTCTTTTATTTTGTGAGTCTCATTCATGAAATGTAAATCTGAGAGTAGATTTGCACTCAAATCACCTCCATACTAAAAACCTGCTCCGGATTAAGCAATGCTGCATAAAACTGATTTGTTCATTAATTCCATTAAATTGTAAACTGAGCTCCTGCTACTCAGCAATTGACATAATCCCCACCCAGGAAGTACCATTTAAGGAGGTGATGATTAGACGCAAGCAAAGAAAGAGAGGGAGAGAAAAACAAACCTTTCCGATGCTGAGAAATGTTATTCTTGTGGCTTAATGAACTTTAATCTGGAGCTCAAATACTATATGAAACAACAACAACTTTGAGGTACGGTGGCTGAGGAGGAATATACAAGGCAAAGTCGCACTTTACGAAAATGCTTTATCAATACATTACAAAAAAAAAAATTATTTTCTTCTGTTAGTAACGATGTGACTGATGTGTCCAAAGAGCCATCCAAGAAGTCAAAAGAAAATGGTTTAAAATATTGTGATTTATTATGTTTATTATTAGTATTCGTGAATATGAAGTATCCAAATGTGTGTCCTTACAAAGGCATACAACAGAGCGCATTAACGTTGTAATTTCTGATAATGACAAGCAATATTTATATGCCTTCCTTATTTACACAAGCTCTACGCGCCGTCAGAGGCAGGAGTACATTTTGTTTGTAGCTACGAAAAGTTCTGGACTACGTTTTGATGAATGCTGAACCACGCGTACATTTTACAGTTACATGCGTTCTGCTCATGTTTCATGTATGAGACCCAGTGTACGGAGGGAACACCTGGCAGAGATCTGCACTCTAAGTGTACTTTTCTAGTTATTTTTATCTGTTTTGGTCACCGGGAAGAGAAGCAGAACAAGCTATAAACGGTGGCCACAAGGGTTGTTAATGTGTGTGTGGTGGGCGAAATATATTTTTTTTACATTCTTGTAATTTTTTGACCGTAACAATGAAATTGCAAATGACATTTGACATTTAATTTTCAAAGACGCTGCTCTACAGTAGACAATATTCAAGTGTGAATAAGTCACTTATAGTCCCCCAGTCCTCCCTTTTGGTGTCAAGATGAAAATTGCAATGCAATCTGTCAGTCCTCTCACCAAGGCGGGTCATAGAGTATGTCAAGTGAGTTTTTACTTAAATGACATTTACATTGGAAATTATAATGCTTTTATGTAACTATGTTATCATTTTAATAAAGTGGGCTTCCATATATGTTTCTTGTCAATGTTCTCTTTTTGTCTCTCTGTTTGATAAATCATTTAAATGTTACATGCTAAAATGCAATGTTAGCAAGCAGAGCATTATAAAATAGGCAAATGTAATGTACCATTTCCAATATCTAACAACATGACCTTGAACAGAAATATGTTAAATGACCACAATCGCTTTAAGGAACAATGAGACGAAAAATGTATCAGCAGATATGGACTAAGCTAAACTAAACACTTGGAATGAGCCATTTCAACATACGGAGTCCACCATCTTTCTACAGTAGAACGGACCAATCACTGAGGAGCAAGCGGAGGGATGTTCAGTTGGATGCAATCTACAATGTCACCACTAGATGCTGCTAATTCCTACACACTAGATATTTATAGTGCATTACATACATGACAATTTCACATAAGGTTTAAGCAACAAAACTATGTTATAGTTCGGGTAAAAAATGTTTGTTACATAAGTTCATACGTGGACTACATGATTAAAATTTCAGTTGGTTTCACACTGAACACCAGTGTTGGGAACGTTACTTTAAAAAAGTAATTAGTTACTCACTACTTGTTCCAAAAAGTAATTGAGTTAGTAACTGAATTACTTTATAATAAAAGTAACTAGTTACCAGGGAAAGTAACTATTTGCGTTACTGTAAAAAACAAAAAAAGTTGCTTTATGTCAAAGAATTTGGATTTTTCTTGTAATGAGATGGCAAAATGTAGTCTTGTAGTCTACTCCTAGTCACGTAGCGTGTAGTCTTGTCTATAATAATTGAGATCGCATTCTCCGCACCTCGCATGCGGGAATAATTAAAACTTGAGGAGAAATTATACAGTGGGAGACGCTGTGTCTGTCATATATCACAAAACAGGGTCAGAGCGCACAGCAGTAGACATAATGACGGCGAGACCTCGGTGCCTCCATGAGCTGCCGGGCCGTTCATCATCATCATCATCATCATCATCACCACCGTCTTCACCATCGGCGCTCCACAGCTGCACCAGATTCCCGTCCAACACCAGAACCGCGGGACACCGGGGCCCGCGTGGCCCTCGCAACCTTTGTCGGTTGTCGTTTTTTTTTTTTAACCGACAACCGACAAATTCAATTCATAGTAACGCACCGCATTTAACGTTCAGTAATGATAACGGCGTTGTAACGACGGAAACAATAATTAGTTAGATTACCCCGTTACTGAAAAAATAACGGCGTTACCTAACGCCGTTATTTTAAACGGCGTTATTCCAAACACTGCTGAACACGAACACCGGCCTCCTGGGTGAAAGTCCTACACTGATTTTCGATTAAAACCATTTTACCTTTACATGCCACAACCACATAATGCGCTGCTAAATGATGACGGTGATTTCACATATTTCTTTTAAATCATCTAATATAGCATATTAAAATCATGTTAGTGTTAAGGTTTAAAGGTGGACTCTGCTGTTCAGGGAAAAATAATCAAATGTGTATTCAAATTTGAGAATTAAAATGCAATATAAACAAGCAAAGTTAGTCACAATTAAAATTATAATGCAACTTTCTAACCATTTAAATACTGAAAACGGCATTTGACTTTTAAACCTCTGGCAACAAAAACTCCCGAGATTGCAGTGAAGTGAGCAGTGTTTTATTGCTTATTCTGCAACTTTTCATTTGTGAGGAACAGATTGTTAATGTTACATCTTCTAACTTTACTGTTCTTTAAGATATAATCACTGTGCATTTCATATCGCGTGCTAATTTTTATGGTCCAATGCAGGGTGAAAGATTGGAGATCTTCTAAAGAGGCTTCGGGTGATGAAACGATGACATGTAGATGAAGATCACAGTTCAAAATAAAGTGTTCGATAAAGTTGTAAAGTCCTTTATAACAATCATAAATTGCTTCTATTCAATAAATCTCTTTGGAAGTGATGTCAGAGGCGGTGAGGGAGTTAACAGGCATATATATACTACAGCCACATGTTGGGTAGTTAAACGGCTGTGGTAGCAGCGTGTATTTGTACATGCCTCTGTGTGTATCAGTGTATCCCTGCAGCCCTAATGCGGCCCCAAAGCTCCAGCTCTCTGGAAAAATCCAGAGGCCCAAAAGATAGTTGTGGACGAAAAACAAAAACACACTCCAAACCACGCATCATCCCGGGGAAATATGGTAATAATATAGGAAGAAGTTTACGTTTGTAAAAATATGCATTATTTGTCTTAGCTTTCGTTTATGACGGAGTCGGCCCGTGATGAGGGAGACCATTTTCTGAAATGCTTCTGGACGTGGACCACAGAGCAGCCAACACCCCTGTCTATCTTTAGAGCAGGGAATCCACCCAAGAGCTGTCAGTTGAGCTGCAAATCCATGACTGCTAAAACTCTCCAGACCCCCAAACACTAACAGCATCGTTCAGAGACTTCCACCCGCCCACCACGCACACACACACACACACACACACACACACACACACACACACAGCCGGCTCTGATACTGTAGGATGTGGAGGTGTATGGTAGAAACAAGTAAATAAATTAGGCCTCTGCATCATCGGTTGGGCTTACGTAAAGAGCAGATCGCCCACGGGAAGAAGAAAAAAATCTAAACTACTTTTTTTTTTTTTTAAATGCTTGCAAAAGGAGCAAAGATTTATCTACTCTAAAAGTTAACTCAATACCTAATTTTTCTTGGACTCCACCTTTGTTTTTCCAAGTGCTGGGAACTGTGCATTAAAAAGGTCAAAGAAATAATGTTTTCCAAAAAAGTGCATTAAATTTGTGAAATAGAAAATTGCTGCTGCTGAAAAAAAGATTGATGACTCTGGCTGTGGGCTTTGTGGATCTCAGTGGTGCTGTGCAGCGAAGCACTTAATAAATCACCGCTGTGCATACAAGGAATTAATAGGGACGGTGTGTTTTCATGGTTTGTGTTGGTGCCAAATCTCAGAGAGGCTGATCTGGCCCCAGCTCTAATCTGTTTTTCAAAAGTCACCTTAGAAGCCTGCCTTAGTTACCTTCCTCTCCTCCTGATCCAAGCAAAAAGGGGAGAACGCATTCTGTGGAAGATTAATTAACACATGACAGATTGATCAATTTCTGCTCTTTACCTTGTACCTCTTCTCTCCAGGGGCATTTCCACGATCAGCACACACACTGATTTTCCAGGCGGACGTGGTTTCCTCATTCCATCAGTAGAAAAATGTATTATAGACTGCAAATACATGTTTCTAAAATACATCGCAAAAAAAAAAAAAATGACCAGTATATAAAACATATTTTTTGAGGATTGTTTTTCTTGCAGACTTTCAGGTAAACTTAAAGAAAATGTGAATCACTGTGAGTTTCCATCAACGTGTGACACAAAAATGCCTTAATAAGACTAATAAACACAACATGGTAACTTAAATCATATTTCATTGCTGTGCCACACCTCATATATCATTTATGTTGTGCTGTCGTAAATGATATGTCCACACACCACAAAGTGGGTGTTTTTTTAATGTTGGCATTTCTGGATGAATTGAGATATATAATAGCGAGTTTGTACTTAAGTAAAAATTTTAGGTATTTTTCTTTACTTGTGTATTTCCATGCTATGCAACTTTACTCGACTATATCTTAAAGGTGTATATTGTACTTTTTACTTGTCTACATTTGTCTAACAGCTTTAGTTCAGGCAACAACCTCCAGGTCTGACTAGTGAAGCCAAAGCTGAAGTCCTTTAAAGCTGCAATGTCTAGCAGGGGGCGACGCTGATTGCATGGTCTATGAGAAAATTACCAATTTCTCAGTTGATTTATTATCTTAGTAAACATCGTAAACATGAGACAAGTCTTGTTCAATAAGCATGATGATCATTTAGTAAATCATTGTCCCATTTAGAATCAAATAGACCATAAAGCAGGGTATGCTTTATGATTGACAGGTCGCTACCGGGACATCAGGACGTGCTACCACAGTGTTGTTTGGTGGTCCGGTTGTCCAGTCTGATAGTTTTACAACTTTAAACCTTTCACAGTGTGTTTTCTATTCATGAAAGATAATTGTCAATAAAAATGTCTTATTCAACATTCAGTTGTACTTAGCTCCACCCATTTGTGCCACATCAGCTGGAAAACGTTTTGTCACAAAGCTTAAAACAGGTGTACGTGGTTCTCACAGGACAGCTATGCTTCAGACATGTGATGATCTTATACAATGTGATGCGTTGCATTTTTTTTTATACTTAGAGAGACTTTAAAAAAAAAAAAACTTTTACTTAAACTACTTTAAGTACATTCAGCTGTTGATACTAACGTACTTTTACTTCAGTAGTATTTTGAATGCAGGACTTTTACAGGAATATTTTCACAGTGGTATTAGTGCTTTTACTTAAGTACAGAATCATAATACTTTTACCACAACTGGTCAGTTCTCAATGTTCTCAAATAGGTTTATAGTCTATATCTAGTTTATTATTCATGCAGAAGTTCTGTGAAAGCCCCAGTAGACAGTTTTTGTCTATTTATTTGTTTTAATTTATTTGAATATAGGAATAAATGCAATGTAAAATGTGAATTGATCAATTTAATTCATAATTAAATGTGATTATCAGGAGATTGTACTCCAAATACTCCACCTTTATGTTAATTTCCAAACAGGCATGATTTTGATAATCTGATCACACACTTATTTTCTCACCTGAAAAAATCATTTAAACTTAAAGCTATGGTCTACGACTTGGAATAATAAAAAAACATTCAGTCTATCACCTGTAGGCCTGCATAGAAATTGACCAATGTGAGCCATTCTGTCCTACAAAGGCAAAAGGCAGTAACTGCATTTTGGTCGAAACTGAGTTATTGTGATTTTTGGGATATTAAAGACTTCCTTTATCACGTGGATAAATATCTATACTCAATTTGACTGCTTTTTAAAAAAATAGAGGGTTGTGTTTACTGTAACTCCCAAAACCATACAAGCGACCATGGCAGAAAGCCGCAACTGCAGTTACCCTTCTTTGGCTTTGATCTTCGAAGCACAAGTCCGGTTACCGTACTCTGCCTTTGTTAGGCCATATACATATATGTGTCAGTTACTGTCTTTTGCCTTTGCACTACTCCTTATTTTTAGTACATAATACAAAGGCAGAGTACAGTATCTGACAAAAAAGGGTCAAAGGTCAACTTTGAGCACAAGATTTTTTATATACACACATTTCTTCATCAGGGCAACAAGTCACCAGATTTTCTTTGCTCTACCTTTAATACATTTGTGTAGACAAAAAAAAAAACTGAGGTCAGTTACTGTCTTTTGCCTTTGTAGGGCAGCATTGCTCCGGAAGGCTCCCATTGGCTCGTACCCTCCATCCAATCCCCTCGTCTCCCCTGCTCCTCGTCATCCCGCCTCGTTGAATCATGGAACACTGAGGGGAGGGGTTTGGTTGGGGGGGGGGGGGGGGGGGGGGGCGGGATGCTTTTTTTAAAAATCTGTCTCAGAGGCTCAACTGATGTTCCGAATGTAGACCATAGCTTTAATAACATTTATAGAAGCTGCAAAGTCGTTGCACTTCCTTCGTAAACAGAAGTGAGAAAACAAAAGGACGCAGAGCAGAAGCCCACTTTTTCAAGCCAAACAATAAAGAGAATACCAGGTTAAAAAAAGGCCCTGTTCACTGTAGTTTGTGTCTGTAGTGGTGCTTTATATGTACATGAAGCACATTTCCAATGTATTAAATGACCACAAAGTAATGACCGAATAGTGAACCTGTTGGTAAATCAGCCTTGGGCTTCTGTTAACCCAGCTTTATTGCTTTGGCGGAAACTTCCTGAAAAAAATACTGTAATGTACCTTTACCTGTGCAGCTTCCATATAAAACATGTGAAATGTTATGCGAACGTGTTTTTGCAACCAACTTAATAATAAAACTCCTCGGAAAATATTTGTATCATGGAAAATGTTTAATTGCCAATCTTCGAATAATATGTATTCAGCTAGAATATGGACTTGGCTGTCTTTTTGAATGGAAACAATGTGGCTCAGATGACCTGTGGCTAAGTGTGTGTGCTAAGTCCACCTCTGGTTAGCTGTGTGGGCGGCCGAGTGTGCTGCAGTCAGCTCTGATTAGAATAAAGCAGACATCACAGTGGAGCTGTCAGGCTGCATGTCTGCATGCTCTGATACTAAAACTTCAATCACCATCAAGAGAAAATCAGTTAGAACTGCTGCTCACACGGTCATCTTTATCACACGGAAGACACATTAAAGCAGAACTTGCAGATTGAAAGTCTTCAACTTTTTTTAAGCATTGTTAGCAGGCGCTAACCTCAGGTTCTGAAAAGTGAAGCCAAAGTTCATGTGCCTTAAAGTTGCATTCTCTCTGCTGGCCATAAGGGGGCGGCAGAGAGACTTTGGTTTTGTTGTTTACTGAGATAATTAATCAAGTGAGAAGTTGGCTCATTTCTCATAGACATCCATGCAATCTGACTTCTTTTTGCAACCAGAGGAGTCGTCCCCTGATGGATATTAGAAAGAATGCAGGTTTAAAGCAATTCCACACTGGCTTCACTTTGGAGGTTAAATGTCAAATGTCATGTTTTTACATAAAAATTAACAGGTGACAGAGTAGTCCTTACAGAGCAACAGACAAAAAAAGGAAGTGGGATAGGCCATATGTTACCTTTTAAATACACACTTGTAGGCTTACTTTGTAACACTACATACTAAACTCACCATGCTTGCTGTGCATCCCTTTGTTGTGGATCACAGACTCTTTTTATTTTCCAAAATCTAATGTCCATCTCAGTGGACATCAGGCCTGCAGGCAGCTGGTGACAACATTAAATATGATATATTCTAAAATGTCAATGTAATGACGTAATATATGACTTCTACTGTTAACACTAATAAATATCAAATAATAAATTATATTTTTTATCTTCAGTACCTTTCCAACAGTTTATTCAGTGTATTTATATCAGTGTATTTATATACGCCAAATCACAAATTACTAATTTAACGAAGGCTTTACAATCTGTATATTATAAGTACAATGTTCATTTAGAGTAACATAAATGTAGTAAAACAATACATTGTTGTCCTACCTATGTGTACCGTCAACACAAGCATGGATAAAACTGCTGTTAATGTAAAAAGTATATATAAAAAATCCACTATAGTGTCCCAGTATCTGTGTCTGCATGGTGAAGGGTAAGAAAAATAATGGAAAAAAGTGAAATGAGTATTCAAAAAACGTCAGGTCAAACGGTTGACTGAGATCATTACGTCATAAAATTATGATTGAAATGAAGACATTTCTTTACTGAGGACATTAATGAAGAACAGGAATTGCAGCACTTGACTGTTTTCCACATTTGCTGAAATGAGCGTTTGGTCGTGACTCAGAAAGGCTCCGTTCTGCAGCTCTATGAGCAGGATGGGCTCATTTATTTGCTCTATTATGGTCAAAGTAAATCAGTAACGCATCTTTGAATGTCCTAACCGCTGATACCTGAGCAGGCATGGCATATGAACATTTTATGTCACGATTATTCCAATCAAAATAATAGCGATTCACAATATTTTCCAGATAATCATCAAAATATGCTTGGAACTCTTAAAATGTCACTAAAACATATAGGAATGACTTTAGATATTATTTTAATGTGTCTGAATTTTTGTTGTTGTTGTGAAAAACAGTCATCCCTCCATCCATCCATTGTCTACCGCTTATGCTGTATTCAGGGTCGAGGGGGGGCTGGAGCCGATCCCAGCTGTTGAAAAACAGTCAAATAATCTTAAATAAGACGATGAAAAATCATAAGATCTCCCTGCCTCTTGTCTACGTTGATACAAGTTAGCCTGTGATTATATTTCTCATCCCATCTGGACGCCTGACTAAACCCAGCTGGTTTGGCAGCTTATTTTATTTATTTATTTAGTTACCACATTTCACTCTTTTATGATAATCAGATAACATTTCTTGTCGTGTTTGGGAATTTTGTTAAATCTGTGTTGTATTCATCTACAGTGTTTATTGTGTCACATGTCAGGAATATTGACATGAAAAAATAAAGACTTTATTGGAATTCCCCACCGAAGTTTGAGAAACAAATGCTTAACCTTTAACCTTTTTATAGTTTCACATGATCCTCTAAATCCTTTTCTGCTGATAAAAATAACTAATAATTCTAGAGGAATTTGTTTTTGAAAACCTAAAGATCTGAATATCTGTTGACTGTTAATAAGGGGTAAATATAAACAGTACAGCTAATGTGTTTGCACTGCAAACTCACATGAATACATAAGTAGTACCTTTTACTTTATATGCCCTGGAAAAAGCAAATATATCTCCATCATTGTTTATTTTTGAGGGTGAAATAATAATAAAAACTAAATAGAAGATAAATTAATTCTTATTGTCTTTGGTAATCGGTCATACAGGCAATGATTTCTGGGTAATATGTATGTAGACGCTTACCCATCGGCAGGACTTTTATGTCACTGGTAGCTTCATCCAAGAAGTCGTTGTGAATGTAGGATTTATTGTCATTCATGATGATTTACTGTTTCTATAAGCATAACGTACCTGTTTGTTCTCAACCACAATGATACTGGATCTAAACCAACTATCATTCCCACATTCGGTTCTGTTGAGAGGCCATAAAGGGCTTTGACATTGTTGGGCTGTGAAAGCACATACCGTCCTCACGCTGCTGGACTGTTAAAGTGGAAACACTGCGAAGCTCACGATGCAGGTTGACCGACTGTGACAGTCTGAACACCGAAACTGTTACAGTCCAATCCATCTGTTAGTTCATTGACAGAAAAATAATCGATGATAGAAGCTTCTCCACTGGGATGAATGGAACTGTAGTTTGCTGTTTGAGCCACTTGCATGTGATGCTCATTTGTCTTCATCACTTTGCACGTTTTAAAGACTAATTATTAGTGTAATGGAAATAATCACTGTAGTTGCAGGGCCGTAGCAATAATTTAAGCAATACTGAGGTCAAGATGAGTCCGAGTCCCTGAAACATGAGACTCTACCCAGCACACAACTTTTCTTATTTTATTCATCCAGTTAACTACACAGCTGTAATTGTGTTTCTCAATGTAACACTGGGAGTTGAGAAAAATACTTTTTGTATTTTTTATTAATTTGTTTATTTTTTGCCTTGTGTTCATACGGTATAACGATACTGAAATCAGCCTCTTAAATACCCAACGTGTGCTGTTGTATTTTAAATCATGGAAGTTAACGAAACCCAAATTGCATGCAAACCAACAAAGGACACGATTTCAGTCGCTGTGGCACGCAATGCATTTATAACGCTGGATAAATGAAAAACAAATTATTTCCACTGTTCTCATGTGATTTAAACTTTTGTTTCAGTGAGATTGTAAAAATGAGGAGCCCCTTTTAAAAATCCTGCATTCCACATGTTGTAATTCTGAATGATAGTTTTAAATGGGCAGACAGCCGTCCAAACTCCACGTTCACAGCCCTCGTTTACTTAGATGAAGTATTTTTTTTTCTGTTTACTCTTTATGGCAGTAACATAAACTCAGTGTCCACTTTATCATGTTTATAAAGTTTATAATATGGGAATGATAATATATATTGATCCTTGTAAAAACAAGTCCAGCAATTATGAAGTATACAATACCTACCTCTTAAATCATTATAATGTTCTAACATTATTGTTATAAAGCATTATGAATATGTATGAGTGCTTATAAACCATACAGTGCCATAAGAAAATTAAAATAGTTAATAATTCTATGTATGTTTATAGACATGGGAGTCATAGAAAGTGTTACCTTCAGTTCTAGTCGACATTGTTGGAAATGTGTAAATCCAGTGCATGACATGCAGTACAACTGCAGCTGCGGTGAAGATATAATATACTACATTCTATTATTGTTTTAGTCCAGTAAAACAACACCACTTACTATGAGAACAATGCTATTTAATGAATGATGTGTCAACACAAACTGAACATCGTAGCCATCAAAAAGATCAACTTTATGGCAGAAAATGTGTGTTGGAGCTTATCGCATGTGTAGCTACCTAATAAAGTGACCACTGAGTGCATGGATTAGTTCTACTACACTCAAAACTGCTCCAGAAAACATCCCAAATAGCTCAAAAACAGCAACGAGAGTCAACTGCAATTCCATAAATGTGACTACAGGAATGAACATTCATTAGTATATAGTTGTGTTTGGCTGGTATTGACTGGATTTGTGTTGATCATCGTGAGGCTCTGAAGCTGCTTACACCTGTCTGTTCTTTATTTTCTATTTCTAGATGATGACATCCTGTTTTCTTACGGAGCATCATTAGGCGTTTGATGCCATTTATTACTATTTTAAAAATGTAAAATTAACTTGTGAATGGTAACACAGTTTGACCTGATCAGTAGTGTACAGTACACGACAGGGGCCAGTGTATGCTGGTTGTTACTTCTGTAGCACACACACACACACACACACACACACACACACACACACACACACACACACAGATTTTACGCCTGAACTAGTTACTGTATATTGTACAATCGCTTCAAATGATCAAATGTATATATTCAACATAAATATTACCATGGATTCATTGTTACATATCTATATATAAAAACATTAATTGAAAGAAATATAATTTTATTGATAATTGTAGAGTTAATTCCTATTTTTGGATAAGCGTATACTTTTTTATGGAATATTTTGCCTCCAAAATGAAAACCATACCAGAGATGGCCTCAACAAAGAGCACCAGTTTAGGCATTAGGACGTTTTTAAACCCTGGAGCATTTGGCAATTACTCGACTATCTTAATTGAACACAATATTAGAGAGTTTGCGCTACGAGAATCAATACCGTACGGGCTTCCGTACTGCTGCTAATAAAGATCTCCTGATGGTCAGAGAAGGAAACAAGGAGCTAAAAAAAACCAACAACCCAATACGTCAAACGTCTCTCCACCTCGAGGACAAAAAAAATCAGACAACATCTTGATATTTCATTTATATTTTAATGAATACTCGTTGTCCTTTTACGTAGGTTTTGCAAAAGAAAAAAAAACTCAAAAGGTCGGCATATTTTTCTAACAGCTCCGTGTTGGTGCTGCGCTCAGCCTCCCGATGTTTTTACAGTCTCCACATGTTTCCCCTGCGGCTGTGAATAATGTTACAACGGGGGAAATACAACATTTAATATCCACAAAAATGTCACATATAACATTATACGATATATTCAGACGCGTCGCTCGGTCCTCCGCGGTCCCGTGACGTCACAACAACCACTTAAATTAATATAAATAGCGGACACAGAGTCAATAATAAAATGTAGATTATGTACAACTGTGCAACACGTTTGATCACACCACCAGCACGCCGTCGAGTCCACAAGTCCAACACGTCCCTATCAGCTGTCTGAGTCCACCTCGCTCTTCCCCTCCTCGGGTTTCTCCGCGGACGTTTTGGCGGATTTGTTCCATTTCTGAGAGTTCTCTGATTCCTCCGACGAGGAGCGCTTCTGCCTCCTCCACTTCGCGCGTCTGTTTTTGAACCAAACCTACACGGTGAATAAAATAAAGCACACTTTTAACATCGAAACTTTAATATCTAAATGTTTTCATTTATTTCCCATCTCAATGTTCCCGGTTAGACGGTTTGTTATCTGTCATTATTTCACTTTCACAGAGGTAATTACACATTTCTCTAGATGACTCCTCAATTCCACACTTTATTTCTTTTCTTTTATGGCGCTCTGCATTTATTTATTTTCACATTCGTTTTTTATTTAGTATTTTTAATCCTTCTTCGGAATACTGTGTTTATGTGTGGAGGTCTCGCTGTTCAGCGTGTAATGTGTCATTCCCTCCCACAGCGCGTCACGTTTATTATAGGCCAGAAAAAAAAGAAGAAAAAAAAAATGCGTCAAATTTGCTGTATTAGCCTACTATTATTTACTGTCACTACATTACTTACTGTTACTCTATTACTTTAGAATGTATATTAATTTGTTTTATTCTCAACATAATCCAAAAAATATGCACCTGCGTCAATATAATATTATTATTGTGATTATTATTTCGTGAATTGCGCGGTTTTCCATTTATTGTCTCATTTGCATATTTGCACACGCGCGCGCGCACGCATATATATATATATATGCATATATAGCATGTATATCGTGGGGTATGTAAATGCAACGTCGTTGTTGTAATTCATTATAAAATGCACAGTCAAAAAACAAAATCTCAGCTGTTCATGTTTTAAAGTCAGCAACATGATGTCACCTCCGTTTCCTTTTTTATTTAATTTGAATGTTTCGATGAAGTGCCGTTACATTGAGGAGAGGTGGCAGCTAATATAATACTGGTGTAATAAGTATAGGTTAAAACCGAAACCATGTTAAATAGTTAATTACTTAAATGCGTTTAGGTATATAGTAGGCCTATCATGCACTAGCCTACTTGAGGAATCTAATAATAATAATTGCTGTCAAACAGATCTCCGAACTAATTTAACAGTAAACAGAATTATAGCTTCTAAACTGAGGGCGCAGTGATTATGTAAGCAGAATGAAATCTGACTTTATAAAAAGTCAAACGTGTCTCACCTCGACCTTCTCCTCCCGGAGGTGGACCTTGCGGGCCAGCTGCTCCCGGGTGCCGACGTCCGGGTACTTGGTCTCCTGGAAGAGGCCTTCCAGAGCCTCCAGCTGCTCGTCAGTGAAGATGGTGCGGTGCCTCCGCTTCCTGCGGCAGTGCAGCTGGTTGAGGAGCTGCAGCTCGGTCCGCGACAGACTGCCCATGTTCATGTAGGACATCATCTGGTGCGGGACCGGAGAGATCAGCACCGAGCCCGGGCTGTCGTAGCCTGCGTGGCGGAGGGGCGAAAGAAACGTCACACAGCTGTAGCCTACTGTTGGAGTGATCCAACTGGGAACTCTGGATCCGGTTATATCACAGCTGGTGCGGGACATAGTTTAAGGCTTTGTCTCTTTTTATGCACGTAAATATAAATGCTGTTGCGTTCAAAAATAACTGTATAGGCTAGGCTACTTGACATTTGGCAGACCGTCTTTCCTTTTGTATGCAAGTATGTTCTGTGTTTTTATTGTTGCGTAAATCAGCGATTTGGGAACGGGTCACTGATTGGTCATGTGGACATTGATTTGTCAACACCACACATGCATTGGACATCAGATAAGAATTCGGTTTAAATGCGCCTATTTGAGTTCTGACGTCAAGCGACGTTGCAATTCGTTATTTTACGCACAAGATCGTAAACTTACGAATACTCAAATATATTTGACTCGATTGAGAGAGGAACTTTCTCACGGGAACACTGATTTGGGGATAAAGTAAAGTAAACAAATATATAATCGACCATTACAGGTTACAAATAAACATTTGTGCAATCACATCATCTTTAAATAATACATCTTCTTATTTGGGCGTCAAAATGAGACCAGGTGCAAAAAACAAACCACCATGTATTACTACTAAATATAGCACGTTTAATTATTTTAAAGAAGAATAATAGGACTTGGAACGAACGAAAACTGAGTTTGTGTTGATGTCCTGAGTGAGAAAGTCCACGCCTTCATTCAAGTTGCTAAATCTACGAAGAGAGGCTGAGTTTGCTGGTCCTACCTGCCGGGATGCACGGGCACTGCTGCGGGTTGAGGCCGGCCACGGAGCCGCAGCACGGCGGCGCTCCTCCGGCGCCCTGGACGTGCAGCTGTCCGTAGTAGTAGCCGTTATATCCTATCCTGGTCCCGTTCACGGACGGAACACCGGGAGGAGAAGGCCCGCATGTGGCCGAGTACAGTCCGTTGTAGTCGGTGTAGATAGAGTCCGTGAGGCCGGCGGACAGCACCACTGGGCCGCTCCGGTGCAGCACCAGCGGCTCCTTGCAGCTCGGCCGGCCGGACAGGATGCTGTCTATGCTGAACATCCCTGCGGGCATCACACCGCAGCTCGGAAATGTGGAAACTTCTGGAAAGTGAAAACTGCTCGGTAAAAGAAAACGTCCTGGAGCGAAAGTTCTCCGTGGGAAGGAAAAAGTTCTCCTAAAACTGCGTCATGGTGACTCTGGAGTGGACTGCTCTTCCCTGCATGCGCGACTCCGCGAACTCGCCTCGAGGATGTGGACTTCTGGTGTAAAGGGGACCTGCAGGGAGCAGTGCTGCTTTTATACCCCGCTGACGTCACGGCGGAGCGGCTGATCTGAGGTCCGCTGCTGCAACCGGCGGCGTGAAAGGCCGCAGATCTGTGTATTGAGAATTAATTCAATTAAGATAATCCGCACTGTTTGCAGACTATTGGAAACGCTGTTGGGTCACAGAGTAATCCGATTATTTCCTTGTCAGTGAAGGCATCATAATCGATGGAACACATTTACATTAGTATTTACAATAAGGAGGAGGGGGGGGGGTAAATGAATTAAGTCAGAGTCAAATATGAAAACGACACCCCAAAATAATGATAAATAATAATAAATGCATTAATCAGCTCATAATCTTTAAACTATTCTGGAACAAAAGTGTAACAGGAGAGTTATTTTAGGTTTACAAGAGGAAAACTTTTTTGTTTTGTTGTTGCTTGAAATGATACCAAGCTATTTAACGGCCAAGCCGCAGCACACGTAACTGTGCGAATATTATTACAAGTTATTTAAAGATGAATATTATTATTCAATTAATTAATTTCAATATGTCAGACTTGTTTTTTGGTAACACGCTGGCGTCATTTGGCGTCATTCCTTATTGCCATTGAGAGATAACCTTTTTAATAATAATAGCCTACATCGTCTTCTCATAATTTACCAAAAATAATCATTACATCTACGATTACTAACTTATTATTTTTCAAATAACCTGTTGTAAAACTGTAATCAAGGCTTTTATTTGTTTTTCTTTCTCCACATGAGTAAATTAATAATAACCATTTTTCCATGTCAGACAGAAGCCGCCGAGCATTTTATCTGGGATTCGTCTCAATATCCTCCCACCGCTCGCTGCTCCGCGGGGAGTAAATCAGCGCGATTCTTTCCCCGGCAGCGGCTCGCTCTCTGCGGGTTAACAACGCCGAACATTTCCCCCTAACCGGGATAAGATAACGGCCCATTATCGCCTCCATTCAGCCTGCAAAAGAGTACTTATTGCATATTTACACCGCTAATCAACATGCGCTGAGTGCGGGTGCTCGTCTGTGTGTTTGGGGAGGGGCACGCTGCTGTGGAGTAACGTGGATTCCCACTTCAGACCCTAATGGGACTCGCTGATTGCATTTAACACTCAATGTGGTCTTAACGCATGCTCACGTCGGCCTGACAGATAAGTTTATGATTTGGAAATGTGCCGGTTAGATATGAGAGATGATTAGAGGTCTGTTTGAAGCGTATTGTCCTCCCCTTGTGCGTAAATTCAACCGATTACAATCATCTCTACGGATGAATTCCAATTACCTGTTTCCCACCAAGCAAATATACATTCTTTTAGACCGTTGGTGTGTTGAAATACATTTTCATCTACAGTTGAGAGAAAGAAAGTGTTTAATGTTTGTTTTTATGTATTTATGGGGGACAGGTTTTAACATTCTTCTAGAATTCGTTTTTTAGGGGGCAAATATTGGGGATTTCTGATCAAATTAAGAAAAGAATAGGAGATTTTCTTCTTGATGCCTCAGTACAGTATGGAGGATATATAAAAGGTGGAAATGCATCAGTCAATGTTTCTTTATGGAACAATTCCTGTTTTTTTAAACATAATTTTCTGCTTTGTCTTCTGGAACTTCAGGCAGCTTTGAAACAGAGATGCATCATATTTTCTCTCCCAATATTTTTATGACAAACTGGATGTTCCTTCTCTTCCTTCCACTGTAATCTGCTTTCTTTAATATCACAGATAGCTGATATTGATCATTGAGAAATATCTAATTCTAGAGGATCGAGAATGTGTGTTCGCTGTATAGGAACCTACAGAAGTGCTTCTCAAAACCTGATTGGTGGATCCGTTCTCCATCTCTGCCACCATCCTCACTATCAGCAAAGACCTACTGGATCAGGTTCCTTCCACCCTTTCAGACCATAAAATGCACCACTTGTTGTCCATTATTACTTGTGTGTGTTCGAAGAAAAACGCTGACCTCACAACACTCTCACGAGGCAACCAATGGAAAAGAAGTATTTAGAAACAAAACGTGCGTTATAGCTTCCACACTTGTGGTTTTTCCACATGCTCAACCTCCCGAAGCAGTGTTCCCAATACAAATGCAACATTATATTGATTCACGAGAAACCTCTTATCAGATATTAGGTGTAAAAATTGCAATGCATTAATAAATCCACCTTTTTAAATACTTTCATTTCTAGGGTGTGATGGTCAAAAAAACTTTCCATTGCCTCAAGGCAACAAAATTCACCATCAGTGCTCCAAAGTCAGCTGCTTTATCCCACACACCTTTCTACAAATACGAAAAGCAAAACAGGATTTTTAGATTTAAAATTAAATATAAATTGTATTCCCTTTCTACATTCCAGCTCAAATAATTTACACACTGATCAAATGTGAATGTGACACATTTTATTTTGTGTGTAATAGCACACATGGATGTCTGTCTGCTGCTCTCCGGCATGCATGAGTCTGCCTGTTGGTGCCTTTTGATATGGTAACATGTTGCTTTTCTGTAATACAGTCACAGCGTAATTCCAGCCCAGTGCAGAGTGGGGCAGAGGGAGAAAAAAACAAGGCCCTATGCTGTTATTATTTCCACATTTATTTCTATATTTCTACCTCCAAGTGGCAGTGAAAGGAGCAACTCAAAAGGGATTGCTATAAAACGAAACGTCCATTTGAAAATAAAAGCTGCGGGAAAGAGCTGCCAAGGCAGCACTTATAGGTGAATAGAAGCGTCAATCAGGCTGCAGATGGAGGCTGAAGACTCACCCAGCTACAATAGAGGATGCATCTTTATATATCAGAGCCCTGATCTGTAAAACCTGGTTAAATACGGCAAATAAAACAGGGAGACTTGGTAATGCATCCGTCCAAGAGGGGATAAATACATGGTTTTCACACTGACATCCTTTTACATTTGACTGCAGGAGAAAGTAGCATCTGCATAATTAACATAATCACCACATTAGAAAAATACCACATAGATAGATAGATAGATAGATAGATAGATAGATAGATAGATAGATAGATAGATAGATAGATAGATAGAAATTTATTCTTATATATAGGGCAGATGATCGGAGCCCAGCATGTCTGAGATAACGGAGGGTTGACTGAGTTGTAATACTTGAACTTGCTCCAAACTGAATGAAGTTTGAGTGGTGTCACTCATCCTCTTAATACTGCATTAAGGCGTCAGTTTTATTCAAATGAAGTGCTCCTCAGACTGCCGACCAGCGTATGACAGATTTCTCTCCAAGAAACTTTTGCGTGTCTTTGCGGTCTCGACTTGTCGAAACGTTCCCATGGCGACATTCTCTCCCATTGAGCCCATTCTTGGAGAGAGATTGGGCACTATTGCCATTACACCGGCTTTGTTTGTTTTCGAACTGAACCAATCCACGGCTATACGCTGTAAGCAAGAGAGGTGTGACGTAAAACCTGTCCTACAAAATGACATTCCTGTCCAACTAGACTGCTCTCTCAATTACATTTCAGGGAAACATATTTTCTCCCGATCCGAATGGTCTCAGTTTAAAACATGTGGTAAAAGAACAAAAGGAAACAAACAAAAACAATAGAAAACAACAGAGTTTGGTTTTGGCAACAACACTACTTGGTTAAGTTTAATACAACAAAACATTTTTTGGATTAAAATGTCTATTAAATTGATGTTTAAGCAGCAAAAAAGGGCTGTTTACATGACAATGTTTTCAAGATAATAATAGATGGTCTGGCCATTCGTCCACATGACAACGGTGTTTTGGGGCTGCAAACGACTACTTTTGAAACCAGATTCCAGGCAAATCTTTCGAATACGCAACTGCAGCGTCGCCGTGGAGACTAGCAAAACCGGTCCCTGTGGAAACGGTGACGTTACGGCTCCACTTCGCACATGCGTATTACCGTTGCAGTCTAAAAGCCATGCGCAACTGAGAAGACAACATTTACAACAGCGGATTACCGAGCCATGTTTCTGTTGTTTCTCTGATACATTTTTCAACACTCCTCCAACAAAGTGTAGATTTGCTGCACAATTACTGAGTAGAGACGGATCATTTACATGTGCCAACTTGTCAAGAAGGGCTATCTATTACAAAGTTTCACCATCAACGACTGGCCTAGCATGCATAATAAGAATGCCGTCTAAACGTGGAACATTTTTTAAAACGCAAAGGAAATACTTTACCCATTTTTTAGTGAGACCGTTGTCATGTAAACGTAGGCTAATTTGTGATTTGTCAAGATGAAAATGTAATCCATGACAAATTGAAATGTAATACATAAAGCAGTTTTGGGAACGTCATTTTTTGACACCAGCCTGGACGTTGAACATAACAGCACTGGTTTCTAGTGCAGAGATCTTCAACAGGGGGTCCACAGAGTTACTGCAGGGGGTCCCTGAAATTATTTTATTCCAAAAAATTTTTCTTCCAAAAATTTGCATATGTCCAAAAATACACCATAACACAAATACAACCTATATTAAGCAAATATAAATCTTCCTGTTTAATATTATTTTGTGAAATTGTGATGTAGAAATGCAAATATAGAATTAAAATATGAATCTGTCAACAATTATTATTTTAATGGCTTAGCATTGTAGACATACATCAAAGTACTGTTATACATGGCACTATAGGCTCACTACACATTATTATTGGTCCAGTTTAATAAGGAACACAATTTTATACGGTAATCGGGAGTTCCATCCACCGGGTCACTTGGGGGTCTTTAGTCTAAAAACATTGAAGACCTCTTGGCTGATCTCGTCTCTACTCAGACGGTAAGAAGCACCCAGACCTCATTGGTCTGGGAGCTAGCTAGGAAATACTAGCATTTTTTTTTTTGATTTCCCAGGTGGAGTGCACAAATGACAGGTCACACCCCCAACAACTCCGACCGCCATTCACACAGAACAGTGAGGTGGCCGGAGACGGCCCTGAACAAGCTGGTGCCCATTGCATTATGGCCAATTCCATCACCAATCACTGCATTCCTACACTCACACAGAAACCGTATCGCTTCATCTCATTTGAGATTAAATATCCAGAATAAAAATATCTCAAAATTATGTCGTAGGTCATTTCCCTAACACCTGAATTTGCTGGAGTGATGAGTGAGTGAAAATAGGTTGTTGTGATCTTGTTTGTGGGTAATATTTAAAATGATTAATATTAAAATAGTTTTAGTAAAAATAGTAGAACATGTCAGCACAGGACTGACTCTTGTGTCTGAAACCACTAACCCCCATAGATCTCCCCCAGTGAACTGTATGTCTTTGTCTCGACCAGATGAATTATTTGCATGGCGATGGCGCTGCACACTGTCCCTGAAAGCACTCTTGGTGTTGCACTCTCTTGCATGCATGGAAACAGAGAGCCCTCCACACGCAGCTGGTGAGTAACTGTCTGATACTCCGTTTTCAGAATGTTACAAAAATTGTCAAGCAGAGCGCACATCAGTTCTGATAGCGGTTGTAACATGCTGCTAGACAATCTATCAACAACTTCACCAGAAGAATACTGAGATCATTAAGGGTGTAGGTCATAAGATGTAAGGTGCGAAAGATTCCCCTTTAGGCATCTGGTAGGACATCACTTTGACAATCTGCGCCCCTTTATGCCAAAACACCTCTAAACCAGGCAGCAACCTATGGTTCTGAAAAATGAAGCCAAAGCTGATGTGCCTTAAATTTGCATTCTCTCTACTGGCCATGAGGGGATGACTCCTCTGATTACAAAAAGAAGTCTGGTTGTATGGAAGTCAATGAGAAAATGATCCTACTTCTCCATTGATTTATTATTTACTACTGTATTTACCACTATTTACCACAAAAACATGAAGTTCATTTAGTAAGTTATGGTTCATTTAGAGTCAAATAGACCTTATGGTAGGATTTGCTTTAGGGCGGGGCTACATTTTTATTGACAGGTTGCTACTAGGCCTCGTTACTGTTGCTACCGCGCTACCAATATAATCAGCTACTAAGATTTCTTTAGCACGTGGCTGTAAAATTTACCTTGAATTGTGTGTTTGTGTTCGTTTGATTTACCGTCCCTCAAATTTGGTCACTTCCTTCACTGGTTGAAAAATTCCAACATTGTGACGGCCAAAATTTTGAACTCGAGGCTTCATAACCGTAATCCACAAACGTGGGTGACAATGGGTGACATCACCATGACAACACCATCTTTGTTTGTGTTGGTGTAGCCTTACGGCTCAATGCCTTTATGGCCCCAACATTGTCTGTGTAGCAATACCTTTTTCGGAAATCTGCTTCCTTTTTTTGGGGTAATATACACCTTACCGTGCAATAGAAAGTCAAATGATAAAAGGGTCTTAAGGCGGCTCCTGTAATTCACCAAATTTGAGGTCCCATCTCAAACTGCCTTCTTTTTTTCATACCTAAAACTCTAAAATAATTTGTGTTTAATCAAACTATCATAAACTAAGTGAAACACAACAAAGCTGGATACGCAGAGCCCTGGGCCCCTTTAGCAGGTTAATCCGCGGTTTGAACTTTTGCCTCAGGTTTTGTGAGCATTCATCTGCACAATAAACCTTTATACATTTTTTTTATCTGTTTAAAATTTTCCCAACTCATCCTGTGAGAAAACCAAGGACATCTGCAGTTCATTAATGGCAGTTCACAAAGTGTAGAGCAAACTCAGCCTTAAACACTTGAGGAAAGAAAAGGATTATAAAGCAGCTACATATGAGCTGAGTTAAACATATTCCACAACGCTTACACGACATGTGTATTTAAATAATATAAGCATTAGACTCTTTTTTTTTAATAAGGTAAGATTTGGGAAAATTAAATCTCATAAGCGAAAACGTTACCAGGAAACCTGCAGACCGACTGGCACTTTTACTCTCACCTGACAGAGTCCAGTTTCCCAGCTAAACAAACAAATTCAGCAGTCCGCCCTGTTACACTGCTGGCCTGATGACCAGCTAATCTCCTCAGCACTGTTGCATGATGGGAAACGTCAAGGCTTCTACGTGGACAGGTTATATGTTTTTTTGTGAGGGTTTGTTGTGCGCTGGACCTTCACATGTAGGTCTGATTTAGTAAAAGGGGGTTAGAAAATTAATCTGCATTTAAAATTCATTCATAATTTAGAATGACACGATCAACTGATTTTAAAACCACAGGATGGCCTTAATGATGTGTGAAAAAGCAGCAAAGATTCAAAAGTTTATTTTTAAAAGTTTGACATTTCTTGTTTTTTGTCTTGAAACTGCTGTTTTGTTACCAATACTACTACTACTGTCACTGCTGCCAATAGTACTATTATTAATACTGTTACTGTCACTTATACTTAATGAATTATCACTATCATTCAAAGGTATAAAGTGTACTGAAATACTATACTCAAGTAGAAGTACCATTACTTGACTGAAATTGTACTCAAGTACAAGTACAAATTTGGTTAATTGAAAAATATCCAAAGTTACTTACTTCCCACGCCCACATCGATTTTTATAATAAAACTTCCAAGGTTTCTCATATAATGAACTGAAGAAGGAAGAGTGCTACATAGAAGATAGAAATACAGGTATCTGAATTTGCATTTAGTAGCACATTTTAGTTCCATAACTTCTGACACATTATACCTGGCAAATACTGTAATTTCACCTTGTACTATTAGACGGAAGTTGTTAGAGTACCACTGCATTGATGAGTTCATTCATATTGTGTAATAAGAAATAACATGTTAGCTCATAACGAGGGAGTAGTTGACAAGCAATACTTGTTTTTCTGCAGGTAAAATGGAGTAATATGTCTGATGGCTTTCAAGAAAGCAGCAAACAGCTGTTTCTGGTTACATTAAAAAGCGTATAATGGCCTCTTATTTTTTACCAACACAAACTGCCTCATTTAACACATAACTCATTTAACATTTCAAAACATTATTTTCCCAACATCTTAGCGTATCTACTGTTTCTACATTCATTATAAGCATTTTTACTACTTTTACTATTGTTTTTTTACTGTTGCTTTTACGATCAGTATCACTATTTGTTTTTTATTCACAATCTTTAACTCATATGATTATTATTACAATTTCATTTTCACTATTACATTGCTTTTCCCACCACTATTACCAGCAATATTATTTTAACCAAAGCTCAATAAAAATATTATATTAAAGGGATAGTTCGGAATTTTGGACATAAGACCTATTTTCCAACTCAGCCAGTGTGTTCGAGACATCTGGAGACGTTTTCAAGACATTTCATTCAGTTCTTCTAGTTGCCGAGTTGGCTTGTGCTATGGCTAGCGCAAGTCAATGGTTCTAGTTAGCATGGCATTAAAAACAGTCTTGCCCACTCCACAGTGCACCCGAGGCAAATCAATTAAAACACTAGACTGTCGATGTACATATCTGTGTTGATAGAATAATATTTGAAACAAAACTAACCTCGCATCGCATGAATTATCCATTTTTTGAGGGACTAGTTTCTCAGCAGCAGCGGAATTTTACTTTGCTCCGTCGGACTCAAAACTCTAGGACGCGCTGCTCGGAATCCAGCCAGTAAATACACACCTGAACACCGCCGATTTGTCGGCCCTTAAGCCCCCAAGGCTGTCTGAAAAGCCCTTGGAGCTCACTCAAACACCGGGCAGCACACGGCCCCACAAACCCACAATTACGCACCGTGAACCGAACCTCTGCTCCGTCCTGAGAACAGTAAACCCTCGGAGGCGTTACAGGGAATCCCTCCGGTAAATACACACCTGAACACTGCCGAATTGTCGGCCCTTATGCCCCCATGGCTGTCTGAAAAGCGCTTGGACCTCACACAAACACCGGGCAGCACACGGCCACGCGAATCCACACATGCTGACTCTCTGTCGGACTCAAAACTCTAAGACGCGCCGCCTGAAATACTGCCCGTAAATAGGCAATCGAACCGGGCCGAATAGTCGGGCCTCATGCCCTCAGACTTGGGTGAAAATCACTTGGACCTCACGCAAACACCGGGCAGCCCACGGCCCAGCCAACCCACAATTATGCACCGCAAACCCAAACCTCTGCTCCGTTCGGAGAACCGTAAACCCTCGGACGCGTTGCAGGGTATTCCCTCCTGGCACCACCAGTCTCCGTTTGTTCGGTCCCGGTTCTCAGCTCCAGCGGGGGCTATCTCGGTCTCCACAGACGCTCGTTCACGTTCTGCCCTTTTAGCATCCCTCTCGCGCAATTCTTCCTCTGTATATTCAGGCTCGTACAGGTACGGTTGGGTTTGAGTGGAAAAAAACTCCTCATCAGAGTCTTCAAAAGTTTCAGTATATTCTCCAAAAGTGGCCATTTCTGTGAGATTGAAGAAACTAGCACTGCAGGCTACTCTGCGTCTGTAGCAATGACAGCAGGTAAACAAACTATTATAGAACCGGTAACTTATGAGTGCAAGGTGATATCAGTCCGCCGCTGCCATAGCCTAATAGAAAGTATGACACGCTGCTGCTGCTGCTGAGACATAAATCCTTAAAAATGCAAGGTTGGTTATATTTCAAACATTCTATCAACACAGATACAGTATGTACATCGATAGTCTGCCGTTACAATTGATTTGCCTCGGGTGCACTGTGGAGACGGTATGAGCCGGTAATTCGGCAGTGTTCAGGTGTGTATTTACCGGAGGGATTCCCTGTAACGCCTCCGAGGGTTTACTGTTCTCAGGACGGAGCAGAGGTTCGGTTCACGGTGCGTAATTGTGGGTTTGTGGGGCCGTGTGCTGCCCGGTGTTTGAGTGAGCTCCAAGGGCTTTTCAGACAGCCTTGGGGGCTTAAGGGCCGACAAATCGGCGGTGTTCAGGTGTGTATTTACTGGCTGGATTCCGAGCAGCGCGTCTTAGAGTTTTGAGTCCGACGGAGCAAAGTAAAATTCCGCTGCTGCTGAGAAACTAGTCCCTCAAAAAATGGATAATTCATGCGATGCGAGGTTAGTTTTGTTTCAAATATTATTCTATCAACACAGATATGTACATCGACAGTCTAGTGTTTTAATTGATTTGCCTCGGGTGCATTGTGGAGTGGGCAAGACTGTTTTTAATGCCATGCTAACTAGAACCATTGACTTGCGCTAGCCATAGCACAAGCCAACTCGGCAACTAGAAGAACTGAATTAAATGTCTTGAAAACGTCTCCAACGTGAGTTGGAAAAAAGGTCTTATGTCCAAAATTCCGAACTATCCCTTTAAAGTAATAATTTATTATTGACTGGTATTTTGTCATATACAGATGCGATGTTCATTCCTGGGTAATATGTTGATCTCATGTCCAATGTCAAGTCTCTATTTCATCATGTGATGAGACAATACAATGGTGTATTTACTTCCTGTGCATTTGAAAGGAGACACCTACTTTATTAATAGGCCGCTTTAACTCACACTTCTCAGTTCACTTCCACTAGTAGTTTGTCTTTCTATTCTTGTGAGGACTGTCATTATGTCACATTAACCCTAACCTTAACCCAATTCTAACCTAAACCTAAAATGTCCTCACTGCAGTGGTTAAAAACAGAAATTGGTCCCCATAAAGTTGGAATCATTTGCAAATGTCTTGTCTTCTATAAAGCCAAACAAATGTTGTCCATTAATTAATTTCACCTGGGTAATTGGGACGGATAATGTAATAATTGCACCTGGTAAAACGTGATTAATGATGCATTTAAATAGGAATAAACAATGGATTGTGTCTGAAAACTAAATATTCCAACTTTATAAGCAACAGTGTGTATATATATATATATAGATAAATATGTTGATTTATTTATATTGTTGATGAGGATTTTTACATTAAGAGTTTTCTGTATGTTTACTGTTTATGTTTTATGTAACATATTTTCCTCATGTTTGAAAATAATCAAAATAAATATATATAGTCGTGCCCTTGTAAAAATGCATTTTAAGAAAAATATATAATCATTGTACATGTCAGATCTCTTGCTGGATCGGGCCGAGGCTGCGTTCAATATCTACGATGAAACCCATGTGTTCCTCAGAGCCGTTTGCTACAGTTCAAGGAGGCTGCCACACACACACACACACACACACACACACACACACACACACACACACACACACACACACACACACACACACACACACACACACACACACACTCCTCCTCATCGTTCTCACCACCACCCCATGAAAACCGTCTGGTTCTCAAACAAAACCACAAAGTGCCTGTAACCTGACCACACATTTAATATCTGCCTCACACATCAAAGGGCACAAATCACAAAATGTAGTTTTTGTTCAGCAGTCATGTATTTCACACATGAGGTTCAAGTAAGTTGTAAACGTAATTATCCTTGCACACAAAAAAGGCATCTGCTCACTGGGAAAACAAGTTACACCGATGAACGGTGCTCTTTCAGTGCCTTTCAGGTCTCTTCAATGAGATACAGCGATGCTTAAGACTTAGGGTAAATCCCATTTCTCTTTTCTACCCCTACCCCTTCTTCCTACCCCTTGCCCCTTGAAACGGAGTGTGCCTCTGGAAAATCTCCGTTTGAAGGGGTATATAGCCCTACCACTTCCCCCTAACCCTCCGTCCGAACGGGAATTGGGACACCCCTACCCCTACACGTGAACCCGCATATTGGAGGGGTAGGGCCAAGTGGTGAAATGGGATTAACCCAAAGTGTAATTCAGAGTCGGGAGTAAGATCAGGATGTCCAGGGGGACACACGGAAGCTGGCTCTGATTTAAAGCACCTATCAACACACTCTTTTTTCTTTTTATCACACGAAAAAAAAGGCAATACACTAGCAAAACAACAAGAGGACAACAAGGACAGTGTAGAGAGGCTAAGTCCCTGCACTTCCAGTGTGCCTCATGGGGCCTTATTTCATATTATTTAAATATGTACCGTAGTCAATGGCAGTTCAGAATTCAAAAGATCATTTCGAATAAACCGCTCAGTGAACTTTTTTTCTCGTCTCACACAATGTACATGTACGTCACCAACACGGCTGTTAGCTTGTTTTGCGAGCAAGGTAATTTAGCCATGTTCCATCACAAATGTAACATTTTCTTACCTGATGTCTTTTATCCAGCGACTCTTATTATCATTCGGGAAGACAAAGAGAGTATGTCAGTTATGCAACGTTTGGGCATGTAGTCTTTCTAATTATATATTTTCACAGTCTAACTGTACTATACTAAAACGATCTTTTAAATTGACAGACCTGTATTCATGGAAAGATTCATACAGGATAAAGCAATTATTAGACTCTTGTTATTGAATGCCATACCATAAGGTCTTATGGTTGTCCACTGCAAGGGGTGGGACGTAACATATCAATACAGATCAGTTGTCAATTGCTTGTCCCCATAATGTCAAATGACATATTACGGTGAAGACTTGGTATAAGGTTGGGTTTAGGTTAAGGGTCAGGATGAGGCTGGTAGCAGTTCTGGGAAGTCTCCAGGAAATGAATGTAAGTCAATGTCATTTCCCCAAAAGTCATGATCATCAACAATACAATAACTACCTTTGCCACTACCAAGATAACTGTCAAAATGTTACCAGAAACTACAATAATAACCGATTCTGGGTCAGCACCTCCTGAATCTGGCAGCGAAGCACACAAGGGCACGGTCATGGAGATCCAGAATGGGTCAACAGGCCCAATCTGGCATCCCACTCCCCCCCCCCTCCAGGTTATTTCATAAGCTGTGTCCCAATGCAGCAGTCGCATCAGAGGCTGCATTTGAAGACCAAATGCATTACAGTGGCTGAGACAAGGCTTTCAAAGACAGAAATGTGGCCTTCATCCCCTTCATCAGAGGACCCAACTGATCGATCCTTCACGGCCCAACTGATCAAAATATTCAAGATTTTAATCAAGATGGCTCTTGCCTGTTACCTGGATAGCTCAGCGGTAGAGTTGGCGCCCCACGTACAGAGGCTACGTTCGAGTGGGTTCGAGTCCGATCGGCAACCCTTTCTGCGATGTCGTATTTTCTCCATCATAATATAAAATAAAAATAATAAAATAAGATCTGTGGCTCCATTTTATTCATCTAATGTGTGTTATGTCTTATATGCTCTTTCCTTGTCAACCACAGCTGGTTGCTAGGCAACGGGAGCGGCAAAGGTGACACAAACAGGAAATCCTCTGTAGACCACAGCATCTCATTTTGGAGACTGTTCAGTTTGGCCTTTGCAAATGACTTCAAATAACCCACCAATGTAGACTGTGAAGCCAGCATCCATAGTTTTATTTTGTGGTTATTGCAAAGATTGCATAGATAGTTTTTCTTCTTTTTTTTTTAAGTGAGTTTGTTGTGTGGTTGGTCGCCCCCAGACCCTGATAGGAGCCCAAATCCCAGACCTTTTACTTTGTGGGTTTAAACAGTCATGGTTATGGTTAAAAGAAAACTCCCGTTGACTCTCAGCAGGAAACAGGAAACAAACAGCAGCCTCCTGTTCAAGTTTTCTCATCATCTTTTTAAGAGTCTTTCTCAGGAAGGAATAAAACATCACACAAAATAGAAACAACCAAGTACAAAAATAGGAAGTAGGGTGTAAAAAGCAGTGTTGGCACAGAATTTGGAATATTGTCAACGTGCACTTCAAACGTGCATTCGAGTCAGTTTAGCATTTGCGTTGATTTCCCCAAGAAAATAAATGTGTCCATTTTTAAAACGGCATTGTGGTACCTGCTCTTCAGCCATGTCTGCGCCCAGTCATTTTCTACTTAAATGGTTTCGATTCAGTGCTAACGTCATATTGTCAGAGGACAGAAATGCCCCGGCCGCTTTCTTTCAGGGGTCATCAATCATTCATTATAATCAGAATCCATCAGCCAATCCTGGTAATTACTGATTGCAGGCGTGCACTGATGTGGCAGGAAACACACATACACACACATTTATGCACGCTGCTGTCTGACCGCGTGTCATGTCAGGAACCAGAAACGCATTTACACATTAGAAGGTCTGAAACATGCTCTCCAACTCCCCCTCCTTTCACAGAGGTGCTACTTAACACACTTTGGAATTATAAGAAATTCAAATGAGCTCCACAGGCCGTGGCAGCAACATAATAGAACCTAGAATTATTCTATCAAAACAAGCCGGCACAGACGCTATCAGGATGGATTCAACACATTAGAATTTAAACCTCAGCCCTGTCTGTAAAATGACTATTACATATCTACATAGGATTGTCATGACAAGAGTGTGTAAAAAAGGCATTTACAAGTCTTATGTATTCATAGCCATCTCTTATTACAATGTACACACTATGTGGTGGAAGAAACACCTTACATTTCATTTTAATACTGTAACAAATTGTGTTTTTCTGCACACCTACTTGTGCCTCTTTGAAAATCAGTAATTTTACTTTTACTTCTACTCAGAATAGGATTTCATGATGATTGAGCAGCTGATCCACCACAACATCCCAGGCAGAACAACAATACAAATCCCATGTTCCCATAAATCACTAAACAAGCTTGTGTTATCTACACAGCCCAATGGATAAGGTATCAAATAAACCAAAACACTGGACTGAAATCGACAATTATGCAAACACAAAACACTGTTAATGTTGGGGAACAGGGAAAAAGGAGAATGCATACTTGTATTTCAGATTCCTACTCAAACATGTTTACATGCTTTACTTTATTTTTCCATCCTGGCTGTGCTGCAGCAGCTCTTCTCTCCTCCCTCTCTGAAACACTCTGTATGACTTCCTGCCCCTCCCTCCGAAAAAAACCCTGTCTGCTCCGATTGGTCAGTTGGCCCACTCTGTTGTCAACTGCTTCATGTGTTTGTCAGAAGTGTCACACGCCTTACCATAACATGATAACAGGAGTTCTACTGCTGAGGAATAATGATAAAAAATGAATTTTTGTCTTTTGTTACCTTGAGGCTGCTACAAATATTTATCAGGTGAAATTATAGTGTACATCATAATGTCAAAGTTAATTTATGTCAATATATATCATTCCTATTAATGTGAGTATTAGTTACATGTGTTTTTATCAACACATTCTCACTCTAAAAAAATACTGCAGCTTCATACTTGCACGAAATTTCCGCTCGTTACATGCATATGGTCCTTTCTAAAGAAACCTTCTGTTCAGAAGAAACCACTTGATTAGGTTTCGAAAAAGATTGTTGTTTGTTATGTAGTTAAGTAGGCCATTATCTGTATGCAGCATAAGTTAAGTAACCTATGTTCAGTAACAATGCCTTTTGCGTTCACAGTGGACACGAACACTGGCCTTGTAGGGAAAGGCTTGTGCACCCTACGTCCTCCTGCCTACGTGGATCACTCTCTATACTATGTCACCTGACTTTCTCCTTTACTTACACCATAACTATGGCCACGTACAGTATTATAGTTTGACGTATTTGACCAAGCCGCCGTATTTGACAACTTGAGAGTAAGAACAGGCTGGTTTTTCTACACATTCTCAATTTGCACATTAAAGTGGAAAAGCCAGACTTTGCACCTGGCTGAGGTGGAAAAGATTCAATAAAGGCTGATGGAACATGTTTGGTTTTTTTGGTGGAACAGACCCTGATATTGCGGTACCCCTCTTGAACTGTAGACAGAACATTCATCATCTTCATACTGAAGGGAACATGAATGTCTGACACAGATTTCATGGTAATCCATCCAATACTTGTTGAGATATTTCACTCAAAACCGCAAAATGTCAAGCTCGTACAGCAGTGGAGCTGAAAGAAAAGTCAGAGGATCCCCAGAGTTAATAATCCGTGGACCGTGAATGTCTGTATCAAATTTCATACAATCTGTGCATTTGTTTTTGAGAAATTTCAGCTTGGGCCAAAGGAGTTCACCCAGCTGATACACCAACACTGCCATTCTTAGCTTGGCTAATAAAACCTTTTAAGAGCATCTGCATTTGTGTTGCTTTTTAGTTCCATAGATATTATATGAGCCTGAGATATCAAATCTCCGTTGGTTAAATGCTTCAAGACTGTAGCTGTATAGCAGCCATAGTGTGAGAGTGCCCTTGCTTTGCGGGGCGCCATTTTTGCAAGTGATTTACAACAATGTAGAAAAGTAAAACGTTGAACACACTCTCAATGTTAAGCTCTGGTCTTTTTTAAAAAGCAGTATTTAATGGAGGACTGGTCATCAGAGCCTCAGAGAGCAAATGAAGGAGAGAGGTGACACGATGACATAAAGCAGCTTTTGAGCAGCTGCATTTCAACATGTGTTTCTGCTTCCAGTAGCTCTGGTGTATGGCCCAGACGTGGACAATATCCAGGGCTGGTGGCAATCAGTTCTATCACACAATACTGATCTAGGATCTGTTCTCATTGCAGTCAAAACAGAGATGGTCAATATCAACTATGCTTGCTCGGAGCTTTGGAAGCTGAAGCTGCCTGACCCGAGTGCAAAATAAAAGAAACACTTTGTGCAACATTGTATTGTCTATGAACCACATTTCCCGAAGCAAAAACCAGAAGAAAGTTCCACAGAAGAGGAGCTTCATGGCTGAAAGCTCTGGTACCCGCTCTACTTTTGGAGACTGTAGGAACGACAAGTAACCCTGCATTCTGAAAGTGCAGTGCTGGTTGGCTTAGCATTTTTATTGGCATTAGCCAACCCTCAGCCACTGGCTGCGTCTGAAACTCCTCACCAACATGACATTAAGTAACCACAACACTGTGTGACATTTATTATGTCCGAAACCTTAGTATGAAACCAGCATTCATGAATTGCAGATTATTAATGGGAAAATCAACAGTGTCGCCCTGTTGACTGACTGACAACCTGCAAGGTTGCCTTACAATACATGGGAAATAAAATGATGAGTACACTAATAAAGACAAAGCAAACAAAACACATGTGGCGGACGAACATGCATGTATAACATTTAACACTGTGAAATGCTATGACATATTGTTACCTGCACAATTATTAATATGGTAATAATAGTGGGTAGCACTGTTGCCTCACAGCAAGAGGGTCCCAGGTTCCATTCCCGGGTCGGCCCCAGGTTCCTTCTGTGTGGAGTTTGCATGTTCTCCCCGTGTAAGTGTGGGTTCTCTCCGGGTTCTCCGGCTTCCTCCCACAGTCCAAAGACATGCAGGATGGGCATAGGTTAATTGATGACTCTAAATTGCCCGTAAGTGTGAATGTGAGCAGGGGTGGATTGGCCATAGGGAGTACCGGGAGTTCCCCCCCCCCCCCCCTCGTCCAATCACCTTTAATGATGAGCAATCATTATGAGAGAGAAGAGAAACACACACGAAACACACACGAAAAACAAAGCGAAAATGGAGACAAAACGAAAAGGCGGTGCAGAAAAACTGAGGGAAAAGAAAAAAAAAGCTCTCGCTGCTGATGCCGCTAAGAGCAGAAACATATTAAACATGTTTGTTGCAGCGGGGGCTGTCGGCGGCGTGGCCTCCAGCTCCGAGGTTTCGGCTGCGGCGGGTCCCTCTAGGCAGGTGTCGCAGGCGGACAGTGAAAGTGAGGCTCGCGCTGCCATGGTGGTACAGGAGGAGGAGGAGGAGGAGGAGATTGGTGGTGGTGATAGCAGGTGTGTGTGCGAGATAACATGTTGTGAATAAACACTCATTCACTAAATGTTCAGAACCTTTGTCTATGAACTTTACCTGACATAATAGATTTCTGCATAGTGTGTGGTGTTATAACTAAATATAGTTATCTAAAGTGTTGGAAAATATTATACTATCCTGATTAATTTATAGTTGCTTTTATTAACCACTATTTTATATTTTCATCAATGCTATCAGCCTGCCAATGCCATGATCAGTTCCACCACATATGAGTGAGTTGAATAAACAACACATACTGTGTAGTCATCATTGATTTTATTCAAGGCTTCAGAATATAAAGGAATATTATTCAATATAGTAGTGTTATTAAGGGCTTGTGCGATTATATGTAAGCCTACAGTACATCAACGGTATCTGCACGCGGATTGTGGTGGGCCAGTCTTGACCAAAAAGTCCAGGGCCGAATTTTTGTCCCAGTCCAGGCCTGAATGTGAGCGTGAATGGTTGTTTGTCTCTATAGCCTATGCTGGCCCTGCGATGGACAGGATTTTCAGCCCTGAGTAGTGTTTGCAGATCTTGTTGTGATTTAGCAAAGAACAGACCCAAATGCAGACAATCTATCAATATCAAGTAGGTAGTGATTTGTTTCGAGGGATTCAGGGCTTCCGGGATGAATGTAGATTCCAACAAGACTGACTGAGGTGAAAGACTGACACTGAGGCTGTAGATTAGGAGACCAATGAGTGGGCAGGCTGGTGAGTTGTTGCTGGCAAGCAGACAGGATCTGGAACGGAGCAGAGGTAAGGATTAGTACTGAGGCAAGCAAACAAGTTCATCTAAGTTCTCCAAAAAAGTTAAAAAAAAGTCTAAGTCTAAGTCGTGGAAAACAAGGAGCAGAGAGCACTGTACCACTAAGTGGACGGAACAATTGAGCGAGGAGTGACTGCAGGAACTGGAGTATACTGTAAGCTGGCAATGATGAGGTGATGAGTTGCAGGTGTGTCTCGTCAGGCGCCGAACAGGAGAGGGAGAGAGAGGGAGTAGCCACGCCCACCAGGCAGACAGCAGGGAGAAGGAAGAAACGGAATGAGGAAACCACATCCACGGGGACACAATGATCATAACAGATCTTCCTCAATGACGCCCATCAATCATTAGGACAGGCTCTATGTGGAGGTAAAACGTGGGGTACAAACATGGGAGATTGGACATTTGAGTTGTTGATGGATCATATTCATTACTTGCATTACAACCACAATTATATGCAGTTAAAAAAAGAAGTATGTAAATTGATTTTTCCCCTTTTTTGTACTTCAGAACTCTATTAGGATGAGTCTCACTGCAGTTTGCGAAATAGTCATAAAATGTAATTTGTGTCCAGGGACATGATTTGGCCTTTTTTGGGGGTTGCAGCAGGAATAGAGTGCCAATGTAAACTCATTTTGATGTTCTTTTCATGGAGGACACATATCAATGTGACTAACATGTACCATGTAACGACCAGTGACGTAGTATTACATGTTGAGAAAGACTACTCAGGGTCAGGGTGGATAGGTCCAACAACACAAGACTTTCAACCAAGACCCAACACCGCATGTCCCAAAATGAACCTAGCGTTAATTTATGTTGCCTAAACCTAACTGTACGTTATCTTAAGCCCAACCGAGGGCTTGTCACGGCTGACAGAAAAGAAAACGTGGTGCAGGCAAGAACGATAATTCCAATTGAAATACATTAGTTTGAAAGTTGTGTTGTGCAACATGGCCCAAAATGTGTTTGTGTCCATGTACATGAATCAGTATTTCAATGTTGTGACTATTTTATTAATTGCCATTAAACTGAGTTGGCTAGGAGGACGTGTGCATTTTAAATTCTATTTGAGCTTTAACACTATAATTAACTAGCATGGTACAAACCCATGATTAAGTGGAAGTTATTGTGTAATTCCCACATTTGGGAGCTAAGCTACGTTTGAACTTTAGCATAGCTATTCAACAGGCTGCCTGAGTCTGGTGTCCTTACTCCACACTAACCGCTCACTCCACATTGCAGCGTGGGGCCGCAGGGATTCACAGCCTGCCTCGTCTACCTTGAGAGGCCTGATAAATACCAAGTGTGATGGCACCGCACCAAGACCCAGGGCAGCGGGGAAAGGGGAGCACAGTGCAGCACTGAAACAGAACCAGATTGTTGGGATCTGGGAGGTATTACCTAGCCAGCACCTGGCCATAATGGGTCCCACCCCTCTGTGTAACTCAATCTAAAAGCTTAACTCTGTCGAGCTACTGGCAGAGGTCCCCCATTAATCCAGTGCAGGTGCCAAACAGCCCATTCTACCCACGGCAATGGGAAGAGACCCTTCAATACCTTTTTGGGTAAATGTGCAAAGATATTATGTATTTCTTGCTGTAGCCATTCATTTTAGTTTGCATGTGTTGTCTGAATACATCAAAAAAGACATCAAATAATAAGGTAAAATAATAGAGCAATCACTCCTAAAATAAGGGAAATCAGGCAAGATGAAATGCATGGATTATTTTCAAAAGAAGGATGTAAATCCTTTAAAAACCTTGAGGTCTTATTGGGGATTGATATGAGACAATACCCCACTTAAACTCCCTGGTCACTTCTTGCCCCTGGAAATTAAAGCTGATTTTAACAGTGCCCCCATTGTGATTTATAAATAATTTGACAGAGAGGCTAAAAATCTTTAATATCCACTGATGACAGAAAGGAATTAGCCGCATATTTCCCTCCAAACTTTTAATTTTCTTCCTCATTGTGTAAGCCTGGGCCCTAATCCCATCTTTATATGGTTTGAGTATTAACTCCCGTCAAAAACACTGACACAGGTTGCCAGCGTGCTTCAGGCACCCCTTTGCTAGGGGATGTGCGTTTTGTTCACTAGCCTCAACGTGGCCTTTGTTTGGTTGGCTATGGAGGGGTGCAGCATGGCAGCATGAGGGGTTATTCAGGAGCCTGAGAATCAATCCAGCATTACAGTTAAGCCATGTAATAATTACCATCATTAGGGGTAACTGGAGCATGGAGATGTCCAGGCTCCACTCGTAAACCTGAAGCTAATGCTGCGCGTTCCTTGAGATGTTGTCATATACATAATTTAATAATCCTGGAAATACATATCAACATTCTCCCGCAGCTGAAAACTGCCAGAGCTTTGCCCTGCAGCGCTTTGGCTCAGTGCTCTCTCCTGGGAGTTTACAAGGTCAACTTCCATATTTCCCCCCTTCCTTTCCAAGCACACCCTCAGAGAGGAAGTGAGAGGCTTTTACTGCAAGACTCTGTGTAAAATTCAATTACTGAGTTGGTTTTGGGGTAATTCAAATAATCACGACAATGTCTTTAAATCACACAGATAGACAGTTGTTTTCTGAGAACACACTGCTGTGCACATGTTGATACTGATTATGTTGGTTTTGGGATATAGGCATTTAGCACATCCTATTGGCCCAACCCAATTGGCAGAATAAAATCATGAATCTCAACGTTTCTTGACCCTAAGAAATGTCTTCATATTGTATGTGTATATCAACGTTATAGTGTTTTAACTGTTCATTGGTTTCGTGTTCAAGTGTATTGTCCATTTTCCATGTCGCTGAAAACAATGCCAATGGAAAGTCTATTAGGATACTTTTTTGTGGTGAACACACACATTAAATGCATCCATGTGACAATGCAACAGCTTGCTCAAGAGTATTTATGGTGGATGGATGGGGAGCTGGATGGGTCCAACAACACAGGACTTTCAACCACGAGATCAGTGTTGGACACCGAATGTCCCAAAGTGAAACGTTTCTGATCGTTTTCCTCGAGCTAACGTTGGTTTTGTTGCCTAAACCTAGTTCAGTCAGGACCACTTTGTCAAAAATAATCTTTATTTCTTGTACAGTTTTATTTGGCGGTATGGTACTGTTCTGGGACTCCCTGCTCTTCCACGCGCTTGCGTGGAAAGCCTGAGGCAGGAAGAGCACCTTCCTGCCCTTCACGAGCCATCATGAACGGCATAAGCAGGGAGCGCAGCGGCAAAGAAAACCCAGAGCAGAGCAGCCAACATGAATACAATGACAGGAGGAGCTGGGGTGGAGGTGGGTTGCGAAGTGCCATCAGAGGAAGCAGGACGGAGGGTCGGGCAGGAGCTGTTTAAATACCCCGCTCTGAATGCAATTTACCAATAGGGAGCGGACACGCAGAGTCAGCTGAGCCATCAGCTGATCTGTACTGACAGCTAAGCTGTTAGAGCTTGACGTCGTGGCCTGCCGGAACTAACGCTACGCTTGATCAGTTAGTTAGGTGACTGTGTCAGCACCAAAGAATAGTGTAGCTCCACACATTATCATTCTAACATAGGGGGAAAAAACGGTCTTGCTTGTATTCCTTTAAACCAATGACAATAGGCTGCACTTAGCCCAGGATGCACTGATGGTGCCCTTGAAAAATAGTTGGCTCCTCCAGTCTGCATGCCGAAGTGTCCTTGGGCAAGATACTGAACCCCCAATTGCTGCGTCGGTGTGTGAATGTGTATAAATGAGTTAGATTCTGATGTGCAGGCGACTCCTCTGCCATCAGTGTATGAATATGTGTGTGAACGGGTAAAAGTGACTGAATGTAGTGTGTGGCGCCTTGAGTAGCTACTTAGCTAGAGAAGCGCTATATAAATGCAGGTCCATTTACTGTTAAAAGAATTTTCCCGTAAACGAATAAATTCACCCAAGGAGGAGATCGGAGACATAAATAAAGTCGACGTCTGACTTTAATCTTGTACAAGAGGAGCAGTTACAATGCAACAACGTGTGAGGATGCTACAGAGGAAGTGCTCAAATCACTGTTGTGACTTGAGTCTTTTAAGGCGGGTCCACACCGCACTGACTGCCCGACTCGCGTCAGTAAATGAAGTCGGGCTACTTAACATGGCCGACTCGAATGGCGGATTACACATTTGAATCGGCTGAAATGAACGCCGACGTGGGCCGATTCGAGCGACCACACCAAGGAGACTCATGTCACGGACGCCGACTCTCTCAAAGACGCAGATTTTCGGTCCGGTGTGGACCCGCCTTTAAAGGCACAGGAGATAATGCGTCACTGACAGTTAATCTTTATGTAGAACAAGACGTCATGACTACCAGGCCTCTGATAACATTTAGGTCAGCCATGGGGATACTAAAGTAATAAACAGTTCAACACATAAAGCTGTAACCTGAACAAAGAACATTTTAAGACATGAGGTTATACAAAATTCTTATAACATTTACAACTAAACTGCACTCTCAATTACGTTTCCAGGGAAATTTATTTTTTATCCCGGACCAAACGGTCACAATTGACACACATGGTTAATGTACAAAACAAAACACTCACAGGTTTAATAAAAACATCAGGATTAACCTTAAAATTACGATGAATTTGAAATAAAACAACACAACGCAACAAATGTACACTCTTAGAAATAAGGGTTCCAATAGGGTTCTTTCACAAGGGCTGAGGTTCTACCTGGAACGATTTGCTTCTGAAAAACCCTTTCCCGAAGAAAGGGTTTTTCAAGGGTTCTTGGTAACACTAATGGTTCCAGTAAGAACCATTTTGATCGAGAGAACCCTTTAAAACCCCTTTCCTGAATAAAAGGTTTTAAAAGGGTTCTTGGTAACGCTAAGGGTTCCAGTAAGAACTATTTTGATCCAGAGAACCGTTTTTGGAAGAAAGAGTTCTTCAGGGATTGTTGAAAGCATGGGTATAAGATCCTGTGTCACCAGGGACATACTTCCTGATAACACTTACCAATAATGGTGCAAAATACAATTCCTTGTGACTACTGATACAAATACTTTTCATATCCATTTTTTTGTTTATTTGTTCTTCTCCAGATCCTGTTGATCAAACTGCAACATAATTGACCATCTTGGGATTTAAACACCTGCCACCCAGTCTAAAGTCACTGGCAGTAGTGACTGAGCTAACCTGCTAGCTGGGTGGAGTTATCAGGCTATAATTGTGTTTATTTTTTAAAGTTTAGTTACACTACTCCCTTCTTCAGGAGGAAATTGACACACAGCAAAGAAGCAGCCAGGGGAATTGAACCCTGGGTCCCTACAGCAAGGATATAACCCCTCTTTCTGGGGCATCTAAGTGAGCTATACTACTCACTGGACAAAGGCTTTTGAAAGTTTGTTACAAGTCACGTGATCTAGAGATACAGTTTGAAGTTGTGAGTTCAAGGCCTGGTTGATGAAGAGTGACCATGTTTATGCCTACTGAGATGATGTGTGGATTAGTGACAGACAATTATATTCAAAAATATTAAACACTTATTTTACAGACAATTTTACTCATGTATTTGTCTCCTCCTCATACTTTTCCATGATCAGCCTCATCCCATGGCTGCTGTACCCCGCTTACTGGCTTAGTCAAGTTGTGAAGCTGCACAAAAGTTCAGTGATAAAGAAAGGTCTTTGATGTCAGAGGCCAAGCCTTAACTGATGAAAAAATCATATTGTAACACTGACTTTGGGGCTACTTCATCAGGGTTTGTTGATGCCGGGAATTGAACCTCCCAGGGGAAAGGGCAAGGTTTGGTGTGTTGGGCCTGTGAGCTGGCACAATGGCTGCTGTCATGTGTGAGTTAAGAGCTGGTTGCCCCATGTATTGCACCATATAGTCTGGTCTTCCCCCTCTACAAACCAGGTGTGACATACCAATAGTGATTACTGCGAACAGAACAGAACAAAGAAGAACAGAAGAGAGAGAGAACAGAAGAAAGCTAAATATAATATCTTATTTCAGCATGCTTGACCCCAGCTGAGGACTTTTATGGTGAAAGGTGGACTAAGCTTTTGTTTCTTGTTATGTTTTGTTCGTTTGCTTGTTTGTTTGTTTGTTTTCTTGTAGAAATGAATTACACAGCTTGGACGAAAACCGAAGTGTGCCATTGGCTTGAAAAAGAGGGTTTTGCTGAGATTTCCATTATTGTTACAATATGTAACATTTTGAGTACTTGTAACATAACACTGAAACGTTTTTTAACATTATTTAAATCAATGTGAAAAACGTGGGGTTCCCTCACTTTCTCATGATTCCTTTCCACTGTCACGATAACTATGTACAGTATGTACCCTGATTCCTTTCATTGGACCATGCATTATTTTATTGTTTGTAGATAGCTTACAATAAGGCACAGTAAATGCACCTTGGATTGATGGAACTAAAACTCTTTTTTGTCTCCCCTTTCTGCCATGTCACCGTTGCTGGAGATTACACAAATCCACGACTGAGGACAGCATGATGTGTCTGGCCTGTCATGTTGCTGATTCCACTGGACCTATGCTGACTTTTGACCTGTTCTCCCCTGGGACCGACACAGCCTGTTCTGTTGGACTATCTTTAAATAAATGTTTTTCTCATTAAAATGTTTTGAATGTTTGTTCAATGTCAACATGATAAATGACCACAATATAATATGAACTAAACTGATCTGTAGAATACAATATGGTTCTTTATAGAACCCTCAGAGGACAAGACAGTTATTTGTGAAAATCTTTGAAAAGGGATGTTTTTAGATCCCCCTGTGTGAGGTCTAGATGAAACCCTTGAAACATGAAAGGGTTCTTGGTGGAACTCCTTTTGTAGGTTCTAGATGAAACCCTTGAAAAACAAAAGGGTTCTTAGTGGAATTCCCTGTGTGGGTTCTAGATGAAACCCTTGAAATATGAAAGGGTTCTTAGTGGAACTCCTTGTGTGGGTTCTAGATAAAACCCTGGAAAAACGAAAGGGTTCTTAGTGGAATTCCCTGTGTGGGTTCTAGATGAAACCCTTGAAATATGAAAGGGTTCTTAGTGGAACTCCTTGTGTGGGTTCTAGATAAAACCCTTGAAAAACAAAAGGGTTCTTAGTGGAATTCCCTGTGTGGGTTCTAGATGAAACCCTTGAAATATGAAAGGGTTCTTAGTGGAACTCCTTGTGTGGGTTCTAGATAAAACCCTTGAAAAACGAAAGGGTTCTTAGTGGAACCCAGTATGGGTTCTTTGTAGAACCTCTCATGGGGGGTTCTGGATGGAATCTTACACACACAGTTCTAGGTATAACCCTTTATGTCGGGTTCTCGGTAGAACCTTCCAAAAGGGTTCCAGGTGGAACCTTTATAAAAGGTTCTACCTCGAGCCAAAAAGGGTTCTCCTATGAGGACAAGCCGAAGAACCTTATATGGTTCTACTTAGCACTTTTATTTCTAAGAGTGTACCTGGTTATGTTGAGGCAACGAATCAGACACAAACACTAATTTCAAACTCATTTGTAATATGTTAAGAGCAAAATGAATCCACAACAAAAAGTTTGCCTCGAAATGTAATTCCAAATGCAGTTTTCTTGAGTAGGAATGTAATTTTTAGTAGACCAGGTTGCCTCCCTATGCTGACGTGCATGGACTTTGATTAAAGGTATTTCTGATGTCAAAAACAATCTCAAAAAAAAAAAAAAAACCGCTCCCTCCAAAATTAATTGACGATGAAGTTTTGTTGTACAGGAAGGTTTTTTGATGGATGAAATTCACTCTCTAAATCTCCCCATTTTAAACACTTAATGCCTGAAATCAACAGAACATTTCATTAGTGACTATACGTCTTGCAACAAACAATGCCTGTTAATACTTTAAAACCTTTACTCAAACTTAAGCTGCACTCTTTCAAATTAGACCCCTTTCAGTATGTTGTTATTGGCACGTAACTGCTGCAGATCGCTATCGCAGCTTGTGTAATTCAATAAGCATGAGGGCATTCTCGCGATAGCCTCGGACCAATTCACTGGGTTATATTATGGTTAATCTAATACTGATTTAATATGAATTTATTGGAAAAACCTGGGAGATATGCAGATAAATGCAACTCGGAATAAACAGCAAAAAGTTCCAAACACAAGCTGTTTTTTTTTTCTTTCTGTCAAGACACAAAGGAAATGACAGAGATGTGCAGCGTCCACAGAGTAAATGTGATCCCTCTCAATCAAATGCTTTAATGCAAAACAGCAAGAGCCAATGTGAATACAAAGGTCCACGCAAACTGAGAGACAATAAACATTGATGTCTGAAATATATATAGGAAGTAAAGCAGCAGTTAACTGTGTTTGTTTGACCCCCCCATGCATCCACCTCCTCCCCATGTGAACTTCCACGGACTATGATTGGAAACGGGTTTGTGACTGGTCAAAGACAAACGGATTGTAGTAGAAAAGTCATTGATGCTGCCATTTCGTTGTATGGCGACATCATTTTTAGTAGACAAGGCTGATTTGTTACTGACCAGCGGTGGAACATAACATCTATTATTGCAGTTTTTTAAGGGGAAAAAAAATTACAATATGACCCGTTTTCAGCAGTATAAAAGGAAGGAATGGATATAAAATATCTAGTAATCTGGGAAAAAAGTAAAGCGAAGTTTTTTTTCTCTGGAGACATAATTGTTAGGAGACCAGGCTGCTTTGTTGATGATCAGCGCTGGAATGTAACATCTACTCATGTACTGTACTTAAGTTTTATGCAATTATATACATACTTACCTATTTCCTTCTCAAGCAAATATTATATTACACCAAAGGTATCTCGTTTTCACAAGCTTAAAAGGACAATTGTCTTTCAGGAGATCGGGGCCTCTGTAAGGGAATCCTTTTCACTGGGCCTCCACAAAGAAAAATCCTTAAAAATCATTCTACAATTCCTGTTTGATTTACTTACTAAGGCCAGCTTTTAAAAATACAGATAAGTCAAGGTTTGAGAGTTAACACAAATTTTCATGAGCCTTTCTTGGTGTCGTCCTATCGTTGCAGTATGATCGCGGCAGTAAGGCATTAATGCTAAATATACAGATACTACCCAGGTCTGAAAAACTATGGTGAAAATATGAATCATTGTTAATTCATCCAAAAGTAGCTAAAACAAAAATATAATATATGTATAATAATATAACCAGATTATATATGTCTATATGTACAATTGATCAAATTGCTTTTTGCTGATAGAACTGGACTTTTACTACAACATAGTATTTTTACACTGTGGTATGGCTATGCACCTCCTTCCACTACTGCTGAAAACATGTCCCATAAACTATCGTGACCTTTGACCCATGTATGCTGTGTAACATATGCTGAATATTACAATGTTTTAGTTGCTTTGTTTTAAGTATTATAAAGGGAAAGACTGGATCTAAAATCTCTGGTAGTTTAACCCCTCGGCTTACTGTATATTTACACCTGCAGCAGAATACACATCCACTCAGTCAGAGGGATCAGCCAGGAATTTGGCCAGCTAATTGGGTCTTAACTTCCCAGTGAAAGAGAGAATAGTCCCTGGCAGACTTTAGCCCATGTAAGGAGGGAAGGGGGGTAGATAGTTTTGAATTCTATTCTCCTTAATTTCCTCTGCAACGAAAGAGTAGAAAGATTAATGAAATATCCTCAAATCCATCCTGTTTCATTTCTATTAAATCAGCAGTGAAATGCAAGCGTCCTGCCCAGGTGAAGGAGGGGAAATTCAGGGATAAAGTTTCCCCATCTCCCTAAAGAGGTCTTGGGCTGCTTTCTGGTGGGGGCCGATAATGTTTTGAAAATTCAATTGTTGCTGAAGTCTGTATATCAAGTTGCACTTTAATTCCCCCTCAGACTCTTAAGTTATTTAATTAGGCTGGGGTTCATACAATGTTTGGGATAAATAAGAGTTATTCCACGAACCAGCCTTACTTTGAATGGCAGTTGCAGGAAAATACAACGTTTTCATAATTCTACCTGTTGGATCAATGGACGAGAGCAGCTGTTCCACTGACTTCTACGTCCCTCAAATTTCAGTTTGTGTATCCAGTCAGTATGGGTTGTTTTCACAAAGGGTGCTGCACTAAATGGGTGTAATGTCAATACAAATGCAAACTGCAGCCTCCGAAGTGGAGTCCATTGAAAAACAGTGAGACAAGCCAATCTGAGCCCATGGAGTCGCCTAATCCCATCTCAATTAGAATGGGCTAATAAGTAGCTCTGTAATTAATCCCACGAGGAGGCTGGGGAACAAACGTAAAGTGCTAAAGCCATCAGACCTGCAGCTGTGTGTGTGTGTGTGTGTGTGTGTGTGTGTGTGTGTGTGTGTGTGTGTGTGTGTGTGTGTGTGTTTCGGGGTGTTGAGAGCTTGAGTCCTGAAGATATATACAACAAAGGAATTGGGAAACGTTTACAGCTACATAATAATATATTTTTTTATTAACAGTGGTTCAAATGATTATTTGTAATGTGAGCGAGACCACAGAGAATTAACAGCCAATCTGTAGTGAAGACTGCTGCTCTGCCACATCTGATCATCTGAGCATGGGCGTCGGAAGTAAAAGACATGTGGGTGGGACAATTTAACGGGGGTCTGGTGGTCCTCCCCCAGAAAATGTCATTTCCTGTATTCTGGTGCATTTTAACATGTGGTTTGAGACTGTATATGGCTATAGCATGAGAAAGAAATATGGGTACATTTTGTAAAGTGGTTGGCTCCTGTCAAATCACATTTAAAGTATTAAAACGCAAAAAATACAGAAAATTGATTCCATGACTAATTGAGAGGATCTATTTATGCTTGCATGCAATTGCAATTTCTGTTCAAGGAATTTCTGTTGATGTTATCAAATCAAAGAGTTAAGTAGAGAGGACAACTGTAGTCCAATACATTCTCCAATAAACTACATCCTTACATATTCGTTCCCATTTATAATAACAAGTCCCATCGTGTTATTTTTACCCTATCATCTGTTCATTTAATTTCATTTGTCATTTTTACCATCTTTTAAAGGTGTCCTATCTTTTATTTTTATTTTCACTATCGCAAAGACATATATATAGGTGTATATGTATAGATATGCATGTGCTTTTGCTGTGATTGTCAAAGCACTTTGTAAACTTTAAAGGTTTTTAAAGGTGCTATACAAATAATTTATTATTATATTTTTTATTAAAACAATGTGAGCTGAGCTCTCTATGTTGAGGCTCTCTATGTGATCAGAAAGCAACATCATGGTAATTAACTACAATATATGTAACAGTACAGTAACACTTTTTTATCTGTCAAAGCGGGGAACCCCTGTTACCCCATTTTCAGCTGTTATGCTGAAATGAACTGATTCACAACTGAAAATAGTGGACAGACAGTTGCGCTGACTTTTGTAAGTGTGGCGGGGTCCAAAGTTCTGATTTTAAAAAGTGTATGGGACTTAGCTTGGTGGTAAAAGTGGAGCTACTTAAATCTAAGGTAGTCAAACTGTTTTACACTTCCATACATGTTGGGACTTGAAGAGACAGATTAAAGGAAGAATGGCCAGCTATCAGCAGAATCCAACACATCCTGAGAATCCCAAGCCCATAATGCAACTCATTAGCAGGATTGTCCCTCCCTGCCTGGTAAACAACCATATCTGTAGCCCAAACGAAGATAAACCTAATGACATCATCAAGGTGATTTTCTTAACAAAGCTCCAGAACCAGAAGACATTGTACAATTGTTTTCACAGGCTGAATAGTACTACTGATGATTAGTAAACTGCTGTGATGTGTAAACCTGTTGGGAACATGACGACGTATATGGACACTAATAACAAATAAACAAACACATGTCGAAAGAAGTAAATCTGCAAAGATTTAAAATTAAATAATTTGATCGATTGGAAATTTCACCTTTTTTTGCCTTATTTTGATATGTATTATGCCTTTAATATTGTAGCATATGTCAAATGTTGTTTGTTGATGTTATGTGTGACTGAGGACGGGGGTAAGCTGCAAATTAATTGTCTTTCTTGGGACCAATAAAGTTGTCTGAATCTCAATCTAAATTTCATGTCAATGTGTCAATTTAGATTGTGAACTTGTTTTCATCATTTTAATTTTAATAATTACAGCACATTTTTAATAAAGACTGTTTTTTCATAAACAGAATTTGTCAGAAAAAGGCTTGGGAGAATCCTACATTTATGAGCATTTTTCTTCTAAACAAGCTAAAATCATGCTGGACTCATTTTGGCAGCAATTATTTTCTTCATATTTTCAAAATAAAATTTGAATACCTTTTACAATTACAATATAGGCAGCTGTTGACTTCCATACTTTAAAGTATAAAGTAGCATCAAACGGAAATAGTATTCCAAAAATACTTGTAGGCATTTTTTTAAATATTTGGTTTTGTCATCCTATTTATAATAATTAATATATTGTGTAATGAGAGACGGTCACACATCCTCAGTTACATATCACTATAATGCATAATCTCCTCCTTTCTCTCCATCTGATGGATCAACAGAACTTCTTTTCTCGGAATACAGCTGTGCATTCTGCTAGCAATGCTTAATTCTATAGTTCCTAAATGTGCCCATTATCAGGCCAACAGAAATAGACAAACAAATCAATCAATCAAGATATTTAACCATTTTAACCCACCAGGGTTTAATCCTGGTGGGGTAGAAAACAGCTGTCAGACTATCAGAGAGAAACTGAAACATATTTTTAAACAGAAAATATGAACACAAGTTCTACTTATTCTTGGAGCTTTTTCCAGAGCTTTCAACAGCATCACACAGTCATGCCCTTAATCATGAAACTAGTATGACGTTATTTGTGTGTGTGCGTTTTCTTTAATGGAACCAATGTCCAGATCTGAAAAGTGAAGCCAAAGCTGAACTACCTTACATGTGTATTATCTCTACTGGCCATCAGGGGGCGACTCCTCTGGTGGCAAAAAGAGGTCTGATTGCATGGAAGTCTATGAGAAAAACAATCCTACGTCTCCCTTGATTTGTTACCTCAGGAAACATTATGGTTGAAATATTATGGCCTCGATTGCTAGTTTCAAGTCTTCTTCAATACAGCATGATGTTCATTTAGTAAGTTATGGTCAAGAACATTTCAAGAATGAACAGTTACAGAACTGTTCCTAGTTGTAGTGTAGCTCTCTAGCTAACAGGTCTAGGAAGGGGGGTGACTGTTGACCCATTTTTCACCCACTCTCATCACTCAAGCATGTGTGTGTGTGTGTGTGTGTGTGTGTGCGTGCTGTCGACAGTAGCAAATTGCCCATCAGGCTGAGGACAGTTACATGAGCGGACGGATGGCACCTTCAGGATATGTGGCTTTTAAACCCCATAAAACTCCTGAGCTGTTGGGCTAAAGCTCAGCTCTCTGGGTGTGGACTGACAGTTGGCGTGTTGCAGTTTGACGATGATTGGTTTTCCCTGTACATGCACACACACACACACACACACACACACACACACACATCCGTATCACTATACTTGAGAAGGCCTCAGCTATAGCATATCCTCACCTCGGATGATTTCCCCCTCCTCCTGATCCCTGACATGACATTTGGTTCTCATAAGTATAGCAAAGGCACAAACTCAAACACACCAGCAGCACCATCAGCCCTACACTCCTCCACCCTGAACTCTGCACTCTGTCATTTGGAACAATAATAAACAAGCACAGAGGAGAGCCAAAAACCTGCTGAAATCTATTACAAGGGAACAGTGTGGTTGTAAGGTTGTGGAGGGTAAGGGGAGGGGGTGCTTCAACATCAGTATAATTCCATGTGCCATGCTGATCCGGGCCAGGCTTGCCACATACACTTATCTGATCCTTACGGGTGGTCCGACCAGCGCCGCCATGTTACTAAACCTCACAGATCTAGATGTCTTCTCCGCTCCGACGCTCTCCTCGTGTGGATTTAGGCCGAGTCTGCAGGAACGATTGGAATGATCTCGAAAGGGAGGGAAAGGGAATAGATGTGGTTGTGGGCTGAGGCTTTACATTTAGGGCATTTAAATCTTTCTGTTTTCTATTTGCTTTATTTGAAGAATGAATGTATTTTTGTAAAAGATAGCACAGAGCACAAAATGTCAGGAGTTTTTTTCTTTTGTTTATCAGATAAAAACAATTGGAACCATTGAGAGCCGGGTTGAGCCAAAGAATTATTAAATGGGGTAACAGTGGAGCAAAATGTAAGGCATCTCTAAAATGGCAGGGAGTTCTGTAATTCTGTGATTAAATGAGAGATCAGATTTTAATCTCACAATTCTGAGAAAACAAAATATGAAATCTGAGAATAAAGTCAGTATTCTGACTTTAAAATACTTTAAAGGCAGAACTATTTAATTTAGTATTACCTTTTTAGATGCATTTTGGTACAAAGGGGAAATTCAAAGAGTCTGAACCCATCTTTAGAACCTGCCATGTGTAATTAATGTGTAATTACAGAATATAGAATTTCTTCCTAAATTGTTAAAATTCTGGATTTTCAGAGGTAATAATGAGGACATGTATCACCTGCGTCCTCAGCTAAGTGTTATGACAAAAAAAAACAGCTATCTGAAATCTTAAAGGCTATTAAAAAGATAAACCACGGTTATGTTTTTTATTTCTAAATTTGCGCCTGTTAAATTCTTCACACTAACATTAGTACATTTTCTGAAGCATAACCAGAAAGAATGAGCCACAACTTTAGTGTTCATGTTAACTGTCAATGTTGCAGTTACTGGTGACAAACACTAAGGGGAGCCCTTCCTACCCAACGTTGTTTACCATGGAGTGGAGACAGTAATGTTCTGGCCTTTTCTCTGCAGACGGGAGAGCACAGGTGTAAATAACGAAATGAATGATGGCTGAATGACACGGAGCTGCTTCAGATTCACACGTGTTAGTATAGCACCTGTGCTTTATCTACTATGACTAAAGAAGAACAGGAAACAAAGAAGAAGCTGCACGGTCAGGTGATGAGAACACGATGTGAAATATTTACTTTTCATTAAAATGTGTATTACATTAAATGTTTTATCGTGTACTGAGAGACATTTCCACACATCCTCATTATTATTATTTATCACTGTATGATTCTCTTTCTCTGTCTCAAAACAGAGAAAGATTGATCGACCGGCTAAATTCACATTTCTACACTTTCGTGTAGAGGAACTGTTTTTAAAACACAACAACAGATCCACTTATTCTTGAATTTGATTATTCTAAGGTATTTGCCAATTTGCCAAAAAACTTTGAATACAATTTTGTAAAAAACAAACAGAATAGAGTTGAATTTAACAAGCAAATGCATCCAAATTAATTGAAAGTGATACAGAATGTTTTGTTCCCCAGCAATATTATTGTTTGTGAATTTAGAGGTTCTTATTTCACATTTTGCTCTACATTTAGGTGTTTATTTTTTAAACTTTGTCTATTCATGTCTGTAGATTGCTCTTAAATTCACCAAAATTTACAATTAGATAATGCCTCGTTCGCATATAAAGATATAACATTTCAGAAAACTTATAATCAAAAATATCATTGTCTTAATGTCAGTAATTGAGGGGGAAGTTTCATGATGATATCTATGAGCTAAGTTTCTTTTACTATATCACCTGTTGCGTCTTCAAAATGTATGTAATTTCATAACTTTAAAGGCCATTTTCTCTAAATTCGTTTTTCTCACGTACATCCACCAAACTTTACAGTTTTATTCCTATGTATATTGGGACGTTTTCTACAGTTCATATACTGTATATAATTTATAACTTGATTTATACAACATTTTATTCCTAAAAACGTGCAAAAAAAGTAAGTTTTTTCATGGTTGTTGACAGTATTTTTCGGATTTATGCAGTGATACACAGAGGAAAAACCTTTGGCTCTAATATGTCAACAAAATGAAACAAGTATTTTGAACCGGCTTAAGCCAATATTCAGATTTATGGTCTGTAGAAAAGTCTGCAAATTAGCACATAATTAACAAGATAATGCCTCATTTACATATTTAAACATACAATTTCAGAAAACTAGTTATAATCACTCTCTTAATGTTGGTAATCCACAGGCCAAGGTTTAATGGTGGTATCTATTACCTTTTCTTGTCCTCCCTTAAATGTTGAACTCCAGTATTCCTTAAAATCTGAAAAACAGTTGCTGCAGCAGTATCATACTTTGTCTTGTTCCAGTAAAGACTCATCTAAATTGCATTGACCTGCATTGAGATAAAGACAGATTTACAAGATCATGTGTACATCTAAAGATGATAAACTATTTATTTATGGTCTTTATTAAAGAGCTCTTCTACTGTCCGTCTTCATTTAAGTTTACATATGTTCCTCAATTTGTATGTCTCATGACCTTTTTGTCTCATTGCATTCATTCATCTTGAATGAAGAAGATTCAATTATTAGACCTTAAAGTGACATCAACATCTACATCCAACAGTGTCCAAGATCAAATCTAAATCTAAATATTGTCAAAGACAAGCAGTATAATTTCCCTCTAAATAAAAGCATATGGCATTTCATCACGTCCCGTGAAGCGTTCACAATAACCGAGCTGTAACTTAGAGTGTTCCACTAAATTCATCATTACTCCCCTGCAGGAGAATTAAGGCGTTGTGACACTGGCTTCAGCAGCTGGCGGGGTGCGTTCCACATGAAAAAATCAAAGAGGTGAATCTGATCTCAGGCTGCAGGAAACCGGCGCTAGCCTTTGCAGTGAACCTAGCTGGCTTAATGTATGGGCTTTGTGTAGTGTGTGCAGAAATGTACATGCATATGAACAACTCCCTCATTTGTCTTGCTTTAGGTGACAGATGAGAGCGGCTGATGAAACCTGCCTATTCAGAGTCCATCTGAAAATAATTATAGAGCGTGAGATGACTGGCTTTGATGAGGAGGAGGAGGGAGAGCTAATACATAATCAATACAAACATTAACATTCATAGAGTTAACGTTTGTTTTTCCTCCTCACTGTTCATTTTATTTAATGGAATTTTAATAGAATTTTAATGGGATTCTCTGTTTTCATAGACCATAGAAGTTTCTGGTACTATAGTACCACACCTAGAGATTCCAGTACACCTCCTGCATGGATACGTTGAATGTCAATGTTTTTTTTTTTTTTTTTTTGAAGAGTGACTTATTACAACACCAAGCTCAGGTGACATTGTATTTCATGCTAACAGTATTGAATGTCACATAGAATACAAAGGTTATTGAAAATGATGATGGTGTAATAATGTTATTGATAAGTATGTGGTATAATAACATTATTGAAAATGATGTGGTATAATAAGAACTATAAAGTCACATGGTATAAAAACCTGGATATGTAGTCATACAAAAACATTATTGAAAGTTACGTGGTATAATAACGTTATTGAAAATTAAGTGGTCAAAAAACATAATTGAACGTAACAGGGTATAAAAAAAATGATCGAAAATAGTAATACAAAAATATTATTGAAAGTTACGTGGTACAAAAAAGTTATTGAAAATTATGTGTAAGAAAAACTTGAATGAAAGCTCTGTGGTATACAAATGTTTAAAAAGTTATGTAGTGTAATAATGAGGACTTTCACTCGGGAGACCGCTGTCCCATATGAAACCGAAAGTAAACTTTCACTTTGATTTTTATGTAACGTTACATAAGAAAGTCGGTAAAGGCAGTTATTTATTCAGGCTAGTAACCTTGTTACGTTAAGTAGTTTGTTAACTCAAACTAACCAATAGTTTCACAACATTAACAATTTGCATTCTAGTGTGACATGAGGCGGACATTTTTGGTTTAGAATGTCCACATTCAACGTATCCTGGGGCCTGCGGTAAAATACAATGTTAATATTTTTTTCTGGCAGGCCCAAAAAGATCCCCATTGTGGCACTGTGGTTTTCAAAAGGTTTCACGGCTTCCATCTACGAGAGGAAATATTGTTTTCTTTTATGTACTGTAGTGAAGTTTCTGAGGTGGAGCATGAAACTTAATTCTTGACCAAGGAAACAGATTTATTTTACCCTCAAGATCTTCATCAGACCACATCTCACAGTTTTTCTCAGCAGATAGTTTGCTTTATTGTCCAGGTGACCATGAGAAGACCAATGTGACGACAATCCACTGAGGAAGAGATGAAATTCACTTCAAAGTTCTAGTTTAAAAACATTGTTTTTTTTTTTACTAACAAAGGAAACTAAGAAAGGTTGTACTGGTTGTACTGATTATGGTGGCTAGTATTAATATAATTGACTAAAACTTCACTGGCTAATGTTAGTATATTAAACTTTATAGCCATCATAAGCTATGGTCATATCAAACCAGTAGCTTATGTTGGCTAATAAACTTAAACTTTCTAGCCATAAGCTTGTGAGAAACCAGACTAGTAGCAAGGGGCTAATATAGGCTACCTTAAGATTTCTGAATGTTTCCTCGACTATGCACACACACACACACACACACACACACACACACACACACACACACACACACACATACACTTCCGAAGCACCTGGATTCATTCTGTTCTCCTTCTCCATGATATCCCTTGGAGATGAAAAGTCACACCAGATCCACGACAGTAAATACATTTCCGTGCAGCTACAAAACCTCTTGACAAGGCAAATGGCTTTGCATTGGCAGGCAATTTTAACACACTCATATGTCAAAACAAGCAATATAAAAGTGTCTTATCCCTACATGAGGCTTGGGAAATCTCAAGTCTCGGAGCAAGAAATTCAATTTGGAGGTGCATATCAGGAACACGCCATCAGCCATACTGAGTAATGGCTTGGCCCGGCCGTTGTAATCACTTAAATGCACTTTAGCTTTTGCATCATGTCAGCTTCATGTACCCAACATAAGAATTTGATAAAAGTGTGTGAGTGATGAATATAATCTAGAACCAGAATACAGCATCAGCACAACATGCACCTCTCCAATAAGTGCATATTGCTCTGTGCTTCAGGTTTGTCTGAATTATATTGTATTGATAGAGATGTATTGAAGGTAGAGAATTAGAGGGGGCTGCTATAATACTTAATTTATTTCATTATGAATACAGTCTGACATATTCCATTTTAAGAGGAAGGAAATATGATCATGGCAAGACTGATTGTCATCTGCTAACAGATCGTTTATGTATAATATATAATAGAGTGGGTATTTGTATTGCTTTTGTACAACGGCATATTAGGGTCTCTGTAGGAAAAATAAAATAAAACAAACGGAGCCGAGAGAGGTGGCCAATATTCAGAGAAAAAAAGTTACAAATTTGCTACTTCATAAAGTCGCAGATTTGCTACTTTATTATAGAGGTCAGGGGGAGGAAGTAAACGTGTTGCTTGACCGGATGTTTTCCGTTGCTATGGCAACAAGTGAAAACTACGGCTAGCATCTTAGCCCAACCACCCTATCAATAATCACCCATAAGATGACAATTTTGGCCCATATGAAAAGAAAAAAACAATGATAACCATCAACAGCTGTCACCCTAAGGACCTTAATGAGGCATTGTCACACGTTGTGGTGTATTAATTAGAAAAATAAATGTGACATTCATGGGAAGCTAGCATAGATGCCGGTTGTTAGCATCGTAATAAAGTAGCAAATTTGCCACTTTTATTTCTTAGACCATTGCCCACCTCTCTCAGCTCCCTTTTCTTTTCTTTTTTCCTACATTGGCCCTAATTTGGTGTCATACTTTTGAGTCCTTTCACTTATTTAAAAACAAAGAAATTAATTTAAAAAATGAACCCATGACCACTTGCCTTTTATTGGGGTTGATCTTCCTAAATTAATATTATTGGAACCTTTCAATGAATGTCCCCATGGTTCAACCCCTTAAAAAAACAAAGTCACACAAACTAACTAACCAACCGATCAAGGCAGCGTTAGACAAGCAACTCCCATCTTCTGTGAGGTAAAATTTGTGTTTTTGTTAATGGAGTCTGGTGGCTTTGAAGAGAGCAAAGAAAATGGCTTCAGTTCGCGACTTACATATTTTTTAGGTGAAATTACCTTTTTTCTTCTTTTTTTTAATCTCTTTTACCTTTCATATGGCTTTAACATGCAGACAAAAAATCAAAACCCCATCCATGTGGCAGAGACTTCATTGTAAATGAATGAACATAGAAGTTGATTAAAAGAAAACATTTTCTTGGGACACAGTACAAAAATTGCTTGGGCAATTGCTTTAGTTCATTACCACGCTTTCATGCTTTAATTTAATTATAGAGTGAAGACACAAGCATGAGGGTTTTACTTTAACCTGAACAGACTGTAGACAAGTTGAGCTTCCAAAGCATGTTTGTCAGCAGTTGCAGGAAACACTGGGATATGAAGGCCTATTGAGTTTCGGTGTCAGGTTTGCCCATTTACAATCAGACTTAAAGATCACCTCTCCAGCTGTGCCGTGATCTCACACACACACGGACACCCTGGTTGATCTCAGTTACATCCCAGCCATTTCGCAACCTGATAAACACGAGTGTACTGTCATAACACGCTTGCATTGCGTGCGCAGAAAAACCACGTTGTGGATGCTGACCTAAACCGAGCTTGAAATTTGGATCTGATTGCATGGCTGTGTGCCGACTGCAATTGGCCACACTGGGAGTTGATGGTAGACTGAACCGTAGCGTCCTGCATGCTAAATGCAGCAGATGTCATTTCTAACTCGTCGGACGCCTCCATCGTACAGGGGCTTGGTGAAAAAAAAAGCGGAGTCTGAATGGATATGAGGCTGGCTCATCCTAACCATCCTCCCTTCAGCAGCCTGTTAGAGGCTTTCTCGAGTTTCCAATGACGCTATGAGCCGAGCAGCGGCACTGGGAAAGGGAGACGAACTGGAGAGTAGAGTTTCCATCCCACCTACCATGCGGTACCCTCACCGGACCCGAGCCCACTGCATAGCCGCATTTATCCTATTACACCAATCTGCTGGGATCCACTTCATACACTCACAAACAGTCGGAAAATGTGCAATACGATGGAATTGACAAGAAACCGCAGTTGTGGTGCATATCATGTCCATGAATATAATTCCCATCGATTTGGGCTGCCAAACATCTCAGACCGGCTTAATACCTTTATATCAAATCCCTCTAAAAGCGTATAATTTCCAGTGATTGCTCACACTTGCGGCCTACTTACATTTCACATTGACAACCAAGCAGTGGCACGACTCCAGAGAACACACTCTGTCTCTCTAGTGTTTCCTTGCGCTGCCAGCTTATTTATTCTGCACAGCTTTAAGTGGTGGCTGTGGAAAAGGGAGGAAACAAAGAGTCATTCTCAGACCATGTGCTAAGTTAATATAGAACTGTTTTTTTCACGCTGTTCCGCTGCTGAGTGGGAAAATCTAGCACGCTTTAAGCCTTTTTCAGCTTGGACATATTTCACGGCGTCGGAGTTGAGAAAGTGCAGAGCATTTGACATCACCCATTTAAATGACCGAGTGACATCTAAGCTGTCAGTAATGTTCTGCACGAATCTCTCTCAGCCTTTAAGACTGAGTGAGATTGATCTGCATTTCCTCTAAAGGCCCAGACGCGGCGAACCATCATCAAAGGACGAGCGGCGACGAAGTCCGGCTGAGCGTCGCCTGTGTCTTGGGCAAAAAATTGCGCTTGAACACACAACAAACACGACAGCCAACGAGCATGTGTGTTCTACGCCTGCACAAGAGGAAATAACTCTCCAAACCAGCAGGTGGTGGTAGTCTGTATCTGTCATCCAATAAGGGAAATTGGAAGACCTAGGATATAAAAGCCGTTGTTATGATACAGACGTAGACCAATTTCATACTACGGTCCCTCCCCATTTAGCTTCATTCCTGATTATTAGATAGCCTAGTTATTGTGAACAAATTTGTGAATTGGAATGATCCAGTCTCACGGCGGTAGTCAAAAAATGGTTTAGTGTATGGGGACACGGATTGTCTATATTTTTGTGTCGTGTATATAATATAACCATGAAACAAGATTTTGTTTTTGAAAAAGTAATATTTGTTCTATTCTAGTAGGGTTTCTTTTCATTTAAAAAAATAAATAAAATAGACAAAATGTAAATTAATTTTCCAAAGGCATTTTTTTCATCTCATAATGCTGTCACAAAGTCTTTGTCAAGTAAGTCCAACAGCACTGTGACAGTTGCATTTTCAGACAGAAACAGGAAGTCCGTGGATCTCTGGATGTAACTGAACCAGATAGTTGGTCTGCGTTCAAAATTGTCTTCCAGGGAAAAGAGGAAAACTAACTAACGCAAACCTTTGCTGAGGCAACAAGTGGTAATTACAGAATAATGAAACACTGTCTTTTAAATGTATTTTCCAAGATTTGTTTGAAACACAAGTGTTGCTGTAAAGACATGCTACTGGCCATACCAAACCAGAAGCTTATGGTGGCTAATGTTAGTATAATAAACTTAAACGTATAGCCACCAGAAGCTACTGGTCAACAGTATGATTGTAGCAGCAAAACCCCTGAGTGGACTGAATTGAGAAAGGGTGTAATTCCTGTGTGCTTGCGGTTGCCCTCCGTGTAAATGTATATGTATATTGTACAATGCTTTTCTGATGCAATGTTGTGGTATCTTTCAGTAGGACTTTTACCCTCTCTCTCAGGGATGGGAATGACTGCGTAGGGCCCCCCAAAAAAGACGGTGCTGTTCTGGTTGTTCCTATGGTAAAGTCGACTACAAGTAGCAAGTACATTCTTTTCTTTCCCACTGTGACTCTTGCTGACCGGTCGGTGACCGAACAAAGGCAACCAGATCTGTTTCTATTTGTACGTTGTGCAGAATCTATTTGAGAGGAAGTCTGTTCCAAATGGCCGGCTTCCAGGACCACTGTGTGTTTGAGCACGTGCAGCTGCATTGCTCCAGTGGGCATTGAGTCACACAGCTCAAGTGAAGAAAAGGGTCACCAGCAGTCTCTGACCACACTGCCTGGGAATAGACACAATCACAACAGTTCATAACAAGCACTGAGTGCATGGTACATCAGTGTCTCAAGACCTGGACCGCATCAGAATTCAACAAAACTCTGCCAACTGACGGTCTTGCCATTGTACTGTGTGTGTTTGGATTTTGGCAACTTCATCAACTCCTCCAGATTTGGAAAAGGAATTAATCTGATTTCCAGCAGCAGGACGGATGCAAAGGAACATTGTGATTAATCAGGAAGTTTTGCTTGGCGTAAACATGTAAAAAGAAAAGGAAAAAGACTTCCTGCTGAGAGTGAACAATAATGTAAATGGTAAATGAGTTTTGGAAATGTTTGCTAATACAGAACAGGTTCGCTACCAGGGCGATTACGATAACTTACAAATTCAAAAGCATATAACATTTAAATGTTTACTTTCTGGGATTGTGTTGAAGTGTAAGGACACACATTTGGATACTTCATATTCACTTCTCGACATTAGTTACATATCTGCTTTACTGATTAATTTATCAAATCAATAGTATTAGTATTAGTAGTAACAAGAGGCAGTGTCCTCCAAAACTTAGGTAGTATTCAAATAGGACTCTTGATCACACATTGACTACAAATACAAGTATGTGTTCAGTCGTCTGGCTGAATCAAAGACAATCATATCTAAATAAATGTAAGGAGGGGGATAAGTGAGCTTTTCTTTTTAGCAGACTGTATACTGCTGTAGCCTACTATGACACAGTAATTATGAAACCATTACAAGTTAATCCTGAATACTGAATTTTAGCCTTGTTTTACTTATGTGAGTTATTCCAAAAGATAATTTGTGTTCATTCCTGTCACTTGCGCTCGAAGAGGAGATGGGGCTTCCCTCAATCAATCATGGCTGAAATAAACACTATTACTGTCCCAGATACACCGGGAAACCAAACGCCATCCTGAGTTCATGACATCAACCAGAGGTGGTCAGTGAATTTCACCAAGCTGGATTCACTGTATCTAGCAAGTCACACATTGGCTGGTTTACCACAGCTGTATGCATCCAAAATAAACTAGCTGTGATTTAACAGCAATACACTGATAGAAAAGAATTCTGAAATAACTTTATATAAAGTCTAACATCATGCTTTGCTAGGTCTGCAGAGGCTGCTCTCACTCAGCTTTCGTACTTAAAAGTACGAAAAGTAAAGCACGATATTTTCGTATGATTTCCTACGTATTACACAGAGCCGTAGTCACGTAAACGATGCGCTTTATGCTGGTAGTTAGAGACCATCAGACCTAGACCTAGACTACCGTAGTTGTTTGTACCATAGACAGTGTCTGGTTTCTTCTAATCTCTCTACTGGTCTCTGGACTAATATGAGCTACTATCGTATAGAGCTCTGGGGGACCACCAACACAGAATGCAATAATGATTTCCTCCTCCTGATTCAGCAACGCCAGATTGACAGGAAAATAATTTCATAGCTGATAGACGTTAGAGACCCAGCATCATGCACATTTCTTGCTTGAGTGGAAATATTTGAAATGAAGGGTAAAAAAATCACTTTGCCTTTGGATTGTCTTTTCTCAAAGATGATTCAACTTGGTGTCAGTAGGCCAGGCTACGATTGGCTCGTGAGAGAAAGGGAAGGAGTTGGAATGATCGATACATTCCTCAGCAATTCATCCCAAAATGTGTAACCTGGACAGATTGCATTGGACCTGCAGTCGGAGCTCTGTGCCTGGCAGCAGCAGCAGCTCTTCCTCCAGCCAGGAGCAGAGCGTCGCCTCGCCGCTCCGCCGGTTAAGGATGCTCGGAAACACTTTTGTCCATGGGGACTGCCAAAATCAACACAAACTGATAGTTCCTTTTTAGATTTAACTCATTTGAACCATCCCTTAATCTTAATAAAGTAGTTATTGTAACCAAAACCATACCCTCTCCTGACCCTAACCACATTATTGTTTTAATGTAAATCTAACCCAGACCTTAATAATAGCGGTGTTACGTCAGAAAACGCTTTTAATTTTGTTACAGTGATTTGTTTTGGACGGCACAATGGGAAAATGCTTTTATATGTCAAATCTGGAAGGCAGTTACAACAATGCATTTGTTGTTAATTCGTTATGGTTTTGGTTTTATCGTGCAGCTTGTTTATTTTTTTATGAAAGCCATTAATATAGTAAATATGTTATAAAAATCGTTTGCAGCATTCTGCAATCACTACTATGTAGCTTTCATTACACACGAAATAAAGCCAAACAATCATTTTATTTCTTTTACAGCCCAACTAAGTGTTTCTGTCAAGCACTCGGTTTGACCTCAGACAGACGGAGGACAGAACTCTGACTTTAGCTCCCGTGTGTTTACATCTAACAGGAGATTATGCAGCTCTCTGCCCTCCCACTTCCTCGTGGATTAATGTCTTGTTTTCTCACCATTATGTTGAGCAGCCACATTAAGAGGAGAACTTGTCATGCCATCACAAGTGTTGTTTCCTGTGTCTAATAGTCACAGTTAAAGGCTAGCCCGCTCTGCACTAATGAAGCGATGATTAATTAAAACATTGCTGTGGCTGGGTGTATGGCTGGGTCATAAGGGTGGGGGGAGGGGGGCTAAATGGCTTTGAGGTTAGAGAAGTCAATGGCAGGCGAGCAGCTCCCATTACATCATTCTACCCACATGCTGAGTTGGGACTCAGTGATGTCACTCAGTTTACTCAGCTCCCAAGCCATTTGTTTTCCTATGAGTAGCCCTTTTGTTTATTTTCATAATTTTGAATATCACTCATTGCCAGTTTTACATCGACTCTAAAACTCAATTAGCTTAATGTCTCTTGCCTTATACCGGTGCTGCTGAGCCCCGCGAGAAGTGCCCATTAAAACGCCATTTCTGACGCTTTGTTTGCTTTGCAGGACTCAATTATCAATGCACCAGCACCTTTTACAAGACCCCTGGCTGTAAGGTTTTAAGAGCTCCAGGAGAGGTTAGATCTGTGATTTTTCTGTGGCTTTCCAGGAGGAACCTTGGGAGGCGCTAAACACCTCCGCTGCTGCCAATGTGAAAGTCTCCAAACACGCAGAAAATCCCACTTTTTTTTCTTTTAGGACCCCAAAGACGTAATTTCACAGAACAACAACCTCCCTCTTCTCGATAACTGTTAGCCTCCAGATGATCCATAGTGAAATTATACAGCTCAAATGTATTCCAAGAGCATTAAAAGAGTGTAGATACAGTATCATGACCAGCCCGCCCTCCAGGGGTGCTCTGATAGCAGATGGATTGGGCTCAAATTATCTGGCTGTCTTGGTGACTTAGGATGTCAAACTGATAAGATACTGGGACTGTGTCCACACGATGCACAATAATACGACCTAATCAAGGGGGGGGGCTGCACTTCCTCATACCGAGCCTTTTACTTATTACCTCACCCGAGGTAATTGTTAAATTCTGCAGGGACATATTTTGAGTGAAGGCATCAGCGTCATGCTATAAATTCTACCTATGAGTTGAGGAGGTTGGGGGTGGTGGTGGGTGGGGGGGGGGGGGGGGGATTGAAAGTCCAAGTTCAGTCAGAGTGCAGGCTGAAGCAGGGGCCTGCAGCCGACTCTGGGTTTCATCTGATTTGCGGTGGCAATAAAAAAAATAAAATAAAATAAAGTCAGCAGGCCACATGCCGGTCATCTCAGATGTGTTTTGGATTGAAAATAGGATTAATGTGCTAAAGTGTGATTAGAATGGTTAAACACGATTAATTGGAACGGACTCCAGTCGCCCGGGGAGCTGGGAGGAGGAGGAGGTGTGTGTTTGTGTGTGTGTGTGTGTGTGTGCGTGTCTGTGTGTGTGTGTGTGTGTGTGTGTGTGTGTGTCAGGGTGTTTCGAGACAGATTCCAGCTGAACCAAGTGAACAAAGTGCGCTAACTGTCCAGGATTTTCCATGTCTCTCCTCCTGTATGTGTGTGTGTGCGCACAAGTGCCTTTTCCCTTTGCATTTTCTCATAGCCAGCTTGTCTCAGAGCAGATTGAACACAGCTGAGAATGTTGGTCTAGGCCTGCAGCGCACCATCCTGGGGGAATAGGCAGGAACCACGAGGCTGGACTTGGCTCGCCCTGCGACGGCTGAAAACTGCCATGCACCCAGGGCAGGGGTCCAGGTGGATCGGCTGGGGAGAGGGGAGTAATTTGGGGGTTATTTAAAATGATCTATTAAACCCCTGAACTTTAATCAGGGTTGCTACTATACTGACAGCCATGATTTACCTACAAATCAGTAGGATGGGGATGGGAGGGGATGGATAGGCTCAAAATGGGACCACTTCATCTGAATTATTTTCGAGGGCACAGGGCGTAAGCATTGATGAAGCCTGAGGAGGAAAAAAAAGAACGATAGCTCTTAAAGAAATCTGAATTCCTTTCCAAATGCAACAGCTCAACATCATCCACGCCTGGCTGTTGACAAAGAAATTGCTTTATTATCCTTTTCCATCAGCGTAGCCTCCTGGTATTAGCGTGTCTGGGCTGAGAGAGGGCTCGGAGTGGGGAAAAGGCAACCTTGGTCTTGTCAGCGAGAGCAATAATACCTCACACAGGGTGCAGACCCCCACTTGTTTAAGTTTGTGTAAATATGGGCTGGCTCTGACAGACACCCAAAGTCAAACTGGTTTACGGAGGGCCCATGTAGCCAGAAAGCAGAACCGAGCTCTCACAGGTCATTACCACTGCCTGGCCTGTCACAGGGGTAATTGAAAAACCACAGGGGTGTGATGTAATCCACCGCCAGATTACAGACAAGTACACACATAAATATACAATCATCACAGAACAAGGACCAGAACAAACCGATAAACACATAATAATGAAGATGGTGAACCTGCGGGCAAATGGTTTCATGAAAACGTCGGATCAATCAAATCTCACCCTTAGAAGATCTCCATTTCACATGCAGGGCCACCATGAACTACTGGGACCACTGTTTACGGCTGGAAATGTGTGTTGTACGTGACTTGCTATCCGTACAAACCATTGTTAGATTTTCAAAAACTTGTGTAAATATATCGCCTTTTAAATTTGTTCTGAAAAGTGAAGCCAACACTGAATTTTAGTAACATTGTAAACATGAGTTTATGGTCTCAATCTCTAGTTTCAAGTCTTCTTCAATCCAGCATGATGTTCATTTAGTACATTAATGGTCCATTTAGAGTCAGATAGACCATAAAGCAGGGGATGCTTTAGGGCGGGGCTACCATGTGATTGACAGGTCGCTACCGTGGCCTTGTAGCTTTCACTACTATGCTACCACACTACCAATGGGATTAGCTACTAAAGGCGGGTCCACACCGCACCGACTGCCCGACTCGCGTCGGTAAATGAAGTCGGGCTACTTAATATGGCCGACTCGAATGGCGGATTACACATTTAAATCGGCTGAAATGAACGCCAACGTGGGCCGATTCTAGCGACCACACCAAGGAGACTCATGTCACGGACGCCGACTCTCTCAAAGACGCCGATTTTCGGTCCGGTGTGGACCCGCCTTAAGACTACTTCAACACTTAGCTGTTCGTCTGATCCATCCACACTACAAATATGGTAATTTTCTGTCATTTCAAGATGGCGACAGCCAAAATCCAAGATGTCGACAGACAAAATGCAGAATTTCCACTATTGAATAAAGCCGGTAACAAAGCTAGTTAGTCTGGTTATAAACACATTTTTATGATGAATTCTTCACAATAAAAGTCCCCTGTTCCTTTTGTTGTTTAAAAGCTTTTGTTTTAATGCAGCAAAATCAGGAAATGCTGTGTTTTCCTCAGCGGTAATGATACAGGACTCAGACACCAGGTACTCCTTTTTTCTCCCCGGGAGAGGAACTCCTGTGTGAGCGTTCAACAGCTTGAAGACTGTCATGGCGTTGCACTCACTGTAAAAATTGACAGAAGTTTGTGTAAGGAGTGAAAAATGAGAGCTCGAGAAAAGTTTAAACACATCTCACCTCTCCACATTCCGAACCAATCAGTTGGCAAAATGGGCTGGATTGTTGTATGGCTTGATCCCTCACTGGCTTCCCATCATATCCCACCATGGGAAAGGACCTTTCAGGCATTTTAATGTTATGTGTCAAACACTCTGTTTGAAGCATACTGATGCCTTTAGTCATGCTGCCATCAGTGTGGCTGTGAATAACAGTCTGGGGACACAAGTGTCTCCAAAGCTCGCAAAGCCATGAATTTAAATCAGCATTATTTGTATTTTTTATTTTTACTTTAACATGTTTTACTTTTTCTTCAAACTCTGATACTTCTTCCTGCGCCAACCTTCAGCGACATTTATAGGCAACTAAACTGCCACAGCAAAAGCATTCTGTAAGGAATGTGAAGCTGGATTACGTTTTTCATCACCGTAATAAGGAAATGGATTTAATTAACATGTCTGTAAAATGTTCACCGACAACCCATTTCATTTGTTTACCTACGGTGTCTGCTCACAGCAACAAAAGCATGATTAAGTTGTTATGGTTACATTTTGGCAACTCAGGGAAAGACGGTGGTTTTTGGTTTAATACTAATTAACTCAACAGCATAAATGGCACCCATTGACGTTTTCCCTAACCACAACCAAGTCATGATCTTTTCCCAACTGAAGTGATTCAGTACTTTTCACCTACTCACCTTTTTCTTGTACTTTTCATGTCTGTCTTTTATGCTTCAGCACCGTTGACAACCGTGGCTAGGGGGAATTTCTTCAGATTTGGCACAAAAAAACCACTTGAACTCAAGGATGACCTGATTAGAATTTGGTGATCCAAAGTCACCTCACAAAACACATTTGTGGCCATAACTCAAGAATTTATATGCTAATCATAGTAATTTCACGCAGATGTCTGGATAAAATGATGAAGTGATGACATTTGGGACATGGAAACTGTAAACTGCAGCTGGTTGGTGGAGACCTACAACCACAAGGTGGTAATTATAGTTATAGCATGATGTTTGTTGATGCTGTGTTGCTGTTTGTTTCATCAGTTGTCATTGACTGTCAGTTGTTTTTTACTGTTTTTAAATTCCCAGAGAAACGTAAGTCAGAGTCTCTACTGTGAGTATTCCCCAGTGAAACTATATATCTGACCAGGTTATAGATACAAGAAGGATTAAAACAAAATCTTTTGCATTTGATTGGATTGCCAAAAAGTGGGCAGGCTTAGCATGCAGTGTGATGTAGAACCAGTGAACAGAAGTCACCATATTTGGACTGTTGAAGAGCGACGGGTGGATCTGAGAATATAAGAAGCAACCCGAGCAGCAACCTAACTGCATCTGGCTCCATCTGACTGCTGGTGTGAAGCTGTAAACAAAGTTAGTTTAAATAATTTGAGGTAAATGTACAATCACAGAATGTAATTGCATTGGTATTGTGATAGCGATAGTAGCAACCTGTAAATCACAAGGTAGCCATACCCTAAAGCATACCCTGCTTGATCATCTTTTTTACTCTAAATGGGACCCTAATTTACCATAGACCTCCATGCAATCTGACAGGACTTGCCCCCTGATGGCCAGTAGAAAGAATGCAAGTTTAAGGCATTTCAGCGTTTCAGCAAAGGTTGCTGCCTGCTCGAGGACTGTGGCCCCTCGTTCCGTTATCGCTTAAAGTTGCATTGATTGATGAATGTAATTATATTATTGGTTGAAATTGGTTGGTACTAGCGTAAGCACAGGCACAGGAAGGATAGAAAGAAATGATTTTGTATTTGTGTTATGTATTTTAATTAGGGCCGGGACTTTAACGAGTTAATTAAGATGAATTAATTATACAAACATTAACGCATTTTAATCGCACTTATTTTTGCACCACGGAACGTTTCTCACTGGATGAGTTTCAGGCGGACCGATTATACTGGAGCACCAACTAGCGTTCAAAACAGTGAACATGAACGAGAAGCTGATGAGACCGCTTTGGTTGGCCCCGTGGATGGGAAATTTTCTTATAAAAAACAAACGGATGGCACACAACCATAAGAGCATGGTTGTGTGCAAGCTATGCAACAAGGAATTCGCATATCACCGCAGCACATCGAGCCTCAAGTATCACCTCAATGCAAAACATATAGCAGCTAGCGTGGACACTAGCGTGGTAGCTAGCATCGGAGGGTTAACCCTCGCCAACAGAGAGATGTTTTCTAATAGTCAGGGTTTCCAATGTTCTGAATGTACTTGAAAGTATTGTGTTTTACTTAAAAAAACAAAGTGTTATAGTTTACAGAAGGTCTACCTACCTATAGGCTACCTGAATTTCTGAAATGTACTATATTTATAAATATGCTATTGCTACACTTAATGGCAAAAATTGCACTGGTCTGTTGGACAAGCTTATGTATTCAGTCATTATTCAATGGTATACTAAAAATCCATGTGAAAAAATTACTTCTCACTGTTCTCAGGTCAAATATTTATATGCGATTAAAATGCGATTAATTTAGATTAATTAATTACAAAGCCTCTAATTAATTAGATTAATTTTTTTAATCGAGTCCCAGCCCTAATTTTAATATAAAAAATACAAATGTTGGTCTTTTCAGGGGGGGATATTTTGTTAAATAGGTAGTTTAACACTGTTTTAATGCTGGGGAAGCCTAAAACAATGATCCATAATGTGGACAGTAACATTCCTAATTATCTAACTTGTGTTGTCTGTACCTTCATGTAACTCCTTAGCAAACTGTGGCAGCCTCTCAATCCAGCCCACATATTCCCTGCCTGAGTTTCTGACTTGATTTGGAAGCAGTCAGGTATTGAGCATCATTATTCATTATGTGTATGGGTTGGTTTAATACTTGAACAGATCGGTGGTTGATGGTCAAACAGCTTTGGCATTTTTTTTGACATCCAGAGTACCCAATGTACCCAGTAAAAAAGTTGCCGCCAAAATAATTTGACCCAAATTGAATGTAGAAATATGTTCTCACGTACCTCTACTGGTATCTAGCCACGCAGACCGTTTTGGTTTTATCTGCTGAGGTTTTTTAGATATCCATCTCTGAGATTTCTGGTGCCACCCCAATACAATGAAGGAAATTGTGTTTGTGCTGCTCAAAGCATTGGAAATGACATTTGAATAACGTATCACATTTGAAATCTTGAAAACTTTGCCAATAAAACTAGAACACAGTCCATGACCCGACATCACTGATGGTAAAATCCACCCTGTTGTCAGTCAAGAATGTTGACGTTGGACAAGTCTTCAAATCCCTGAAATATGTTGACAAAGCGAGACAATCTTTTTTTCAATTCTCGCTTTTTGAAATACCTGTGCATGGCAATAGCAGTATCCTTAAGGTTATGACAAATACATTAGATTAGTGTATGCTTAAATGTCACCCCTGGAGCTACAATGTGTCAACAAAGGAAGTGAAGAAGAAAAAGACTGCACAGATTGCAACTTTAATATTTTTTAATGTTTTATTAAAGTTACCAACTTTAGCTTTACATGTCAGCAAGTATGCATCATACACCATGTATTATAGGGTTAATGTTAGGGGATTAACTGTGGTAATATTTAATGAAAAGGTGACCAATGGTAGCAGATCTGTGATGCAACATGAACTCTGATCTCCTGCATCAAAGTCAGATATTCTACACACATCTGCCACCCTGACCTCCACAGCAATGTACTACTTAACAGCATTGCTACATAAATGTGGCACTGCTTCCTGTATTGGGATTGAACATTTATAAATTTACTGTTCACCATATGGTTAGTGTTTTGATCAACAGTTACTCTTTGGAATGCTTTGCTCATGTACTTGTACTCCTAAAACTACTCTGATATAATCGCACCTGATACTACCCGAGTCTTAAGCTCACTTTTCAGAACCAGAGGTTGCCGCCTGATAATGCTATAAAACTACGTTGTCTTTACAGTTGAAACTGACAAGTTGTCCAATTTTATTTAACCCCCCTCAATTGGATTCTACCTCAGAAAAGCAGCTTTAAAACAGGTAGTATTTGCTTGACAGCTCCCCGTTGCTGCTGAAACGCGGCGACCTGAGGATGAAGATCCTTACTATCCCATAAAAGTATATGGAGTCGGGCAGCTGGAGCTAATAAATGGCTGCTGAACCCTGTAAAACCTTTATAAGTTCCTGCCTGAGGGTGAACAGGAGAATGGGGAGTAAAAAAACAGGATGAACACAGGGGAAGGCACCAATAAATCTGCAAGGATTAGGATTGAAAACAGGGATCATACGTTTACTGTCGGAATGAGTCGACCTTGTCTTCTGTCATACTTGCTGGGTGGCTTGACAGCGATGGTGTGAATTGAACAGGTTGGCCACACAGTAACAGACAGCTGCGTGTGGATTTTCAGTAAAGCTGATGCTTAAAGGTGCCCCCCACCAGAATTTAGTAGGTATAATGGCAAGAAAGAAATGTTCCAATCCAAATAACCACCATCTACTTGGCAAACACTTTCCCAGTGAAAGAGCCATGCTTTATGAGAGTGTTAGCTGAATTAACAAATCGCAATGCAAACGAGAAACATGCCTGCGAGTAAAAACAACCCGATATGTTTGTCAGATTTCCAGCAGACCTCGCCACCCCTTCCATCTCCCTGGGATTGCAGCCCCTGACTTGAAAAGTCAAGTATTGCAAGGGCGGGCGTGTGACATATGCCTCCTTTTTTTATGCCTAGGTGTTTCTCCCTATTAGATTTATAATGTTCCGCAGTTTCCGAGAGAGCCAAACATTAGAAAGTTGCAAGCTTTTGGCCTCCAAAGAAACGCATGTGGTGGCTGTGCCCCTGACAGCAGAGTAATATGCACTGTCAGGAGAATTCAGACACGACGGGACTTAAAGGGAGGCTTCGCTGATGCCTGTCTGTAATTGGCCCAGGTCACGGCCGCCGCTTCACTGCAGATGACCCAGGCAGGCATTATATATTATTACAAGACAAGGACTTCAAACCCCTCATAAAATGAACTATCAAGGGTATTTCTTCCAACTTTTAGCTCTGGAGTCCTGGACTTTGTAAAAATCAAGACGAACCCCCCCCCCCCCTTCTCAGCTCCTTATATACTTCTTTTTTTTCCACCCCTTGTCTTTTTTTAACATTAATTCCCAACAAAGGTACTTTTCATTTGAGTGAGAGCAGAGCGAGGCAAGACTCTCTCAGCATATGCTGAGGAGTGAAGGGGTCGGTCCATTGAGAGCGATTCAAACCTAAGTATTTTTTCCTGAGCGGGTTCCAAAGACGACCCGACTAATGGAGGATCATTGGAAGGAAGGTATCTTTGCCCAAGCTGCTACAGCTTGAGGCACTTGCTCTCCTGACTCACTTATGTAAGTGTCAAAAAATATATCCCAGACACGGATTATTGAGTCCCGAGCTGCTGCATCGGGGCGCTGAGCCTTAAAGCGTTGCCTGTTTTTTTCACACTGCGAGACAATCAGTTCTTTTAAAAACTGCCATTTGAAGGGAAAGTAAACCTCACTGGTTGCATGGAAGCTAATTTCTAAAACATATGTGCACAAGTCAAAATGTCCAAAAGACTGAGGAATCTTAATGAGGTATTTGGAAATGGCCATCAGGCCCAAGTCAGCCTCCATTTGATTAATGCTCCCTTTAAATGACCCTCTCCCACCATGTTCACAATCCAACTGTATGAGGATGATATGTGAACTATTACTGATAACTCTGCTTGTTGAAAAGCTTTGGTTAAGTGGATAGAAAAATCCCAACGAGAGCTATCGTATATCTGTTGAAGACCAGAACTTAGTTTTTTCATACAACACTTAATCCCTTTTTCCATTATGAAGCTAATGCACAACTTAAAAAAAAAAAAAACTTCAGCGATACGTTGCCATAAGAATGTCTGTGATTTGTGACCAAATAAATTGAAGTGCATGGAGGGATTTATGAAAATAGCTTATTGTTTTACTGGGGTTTTTTTCTCCTTCATTTTTATAGGGCTTATATTCACATTAAGCATCAATTTAGCCCATATTAATGCCAGAAACAACATGCATTGTTTGTTTATTATTACAATGCTGATCAGCTACTCATTTTCTAGTGCCACAAGATTGTGCATATGTAGCTATTTTCAAACAAATTATTCTATTAGAAGTATAATTTGTTGGGAGACATTATGCAATAAAAATACTTTACCAGTTACTTATGGGTTAGGAAAACCTTCATGGTTGATCTTTAAATACTTAGAGTTAGGTTCAGGCAACAAAACCACTTAAGAAAGGGTTAAGGTTAGGAATAAGGAAACGCATCACTTAACAGCAACACTTTGGTACATGTGGTCTCGAACACCAGTCTCCTGGTTTAAAGTCCTTTGTTTGTTTGACCCATTGACCTCCCCACCCACCTCCCATAAGTTGTCTTTTTCAATATTTTAAACTAAGTCACTAGCTCTGGCTGTTGCATGGTCACATGGTCACATGGATGTTTTTTTATGTGTCTGCCCATCATGAAAAATGATCCTTATTGACTTTCCTTTGGTATTGTTCTCCTTGTACACGAATCACTAGAACTGCCGTGAGACTGGGATGAACAACAGTCACATTTTGGAAAGTGACCCAACAGTCACAAAGTTGACAAATCAGCCCAGTATCTTAGGAATGTATTTCATATTGGACGATTCTGTAGCTCATAATTTACTTTTTGGTAGAGTTGAAGGGGCATCTGCTGTCAACATTCACTTTTCACAGCCACCTTTCATGCTTGACACTGAGCTTATAATTAAAAAGTAGGCTGTGGGTTGACTGTTACTATGTTGTTGTTGTTTTTGCTCTGGAGGCATCTTCCCAGAGCCAGATAGTGTATCACCCCACGACAGATCCAACGATCCAAACCTTTTCTAACCTTCAACCTAAAGTCAACCATCTGTAACCCAATACCTGAAGCTAACGGTGATTTATGGAGCTTGTTAAGAGTACTACACGGCCTGGAAATGAATAGCTCCCTGACAGTCTGAATTTGTGGTAAAAAAAAAGAAGAAGAAAAAAAAAGAAAAAGTATCCAAACAACAATGAACTTGGTAGCTATTTAGTTGACTTTCTGGAATAAACTTTCAAAGATAATTTCACTCAAACTGAAACTATTATGTAACCATATCAGTTTCTTCCTTTTTACATGTTTTACCATTAGCGTAGTTTATTGTCAAGGCCTTAAAGGCCCTGAAGAGCTATAATGATCTGCTTCAATGGAGCTGTACAATTTGCAATCTTAGAGATATGTTTGTTTCACATGAGAGGAATAACTGGGTGGCAAGTAATGTAATTCAGTTCAGTTCAGTGAACCAATCAGAGTTCAGCATGGTCTGTTTTTGCTTATGTTTGTAGCACTGCCAATCAAATAATTCCCAGAGTCATGATGAACTGGATTCGCTTGTTTTGTTGAACGCTTAATAAACATTAGGGTGCAACAAGTAACCAATAGATATCACTGTCAAACTTCCCCAATTGATTACTTACATCATTGAAACGTACATACATTTGGATTAAATTGGATAAAACCAGTTTTAAAATTCAAAAGTGGAGATTTCTGACTCGCCCTTTAGACATATGGAATTGTAAAACACTACAGGGGAACAGGGTAAAATAAATATAAAATAAAGCTCTGTGGGAGCCTTCAGCCTGTCCATGGTGCTCCCTGCCTTCTCAGCCGGGATCAACTCCTGTCTCCCCACAGCATAGTTATAGATAATGGGTGGAATAAACTAATACATATTACACTGAAACTGCCCCACTTGATGACTGACATTAAGACAATAATTGTTTGAATTACAAGTTTTCTAAAATTGTGTGTTTAAATATGAAAATGAGGCATTAGCTAATGCTAACTTTTAGTCAATTTCAGAAAAATCACAAAGAGGCAAATAGTCAAACACATAACATGTTTCCTTGACCTCCCTCGACAACAAAGATGTGAAGGAGAATTTATAAGGACTTGTGAAAAGTAAACTATTGTGCATCGGACTCATTTTTTGTTGAGCAGCAATTTCTAACACATACAACAAATATAGAAGTGAAAACACAATGCTGTACAATTCATTAGGCTATGTATCATGGATTACAGTCCAAAAATACAATCACATTAAACATGGTGGATGTTACTTTAAATGTTGCTGCTGCAAAGAATTGTAGGATGGCACGACCTCCTTTCCTTTCATAAAGTTCACCCTAAAGCAAAGGAAGCATTGAAGCACCTTTCCTTAGCATATAAAGAATTCAACCACTTCTTATAACGGCTGGCACTTAGATACTTCTGGGTCATTTCACTCAGTTAGGAAACTTCCGAAGCCAAAGTCTTGTAAAATAAACACCTAAGTGTGTATTTTGGATGTTTTCTCACCACTAATCTGAAAGAGGCATGATATGGAAGCAACATAACCCCAAATCTCAAAATTTCCCCTGGTAGCCTAGTGTCTCGCCATGTTTTTTTCCGAAACACTAACTTTGGTTGTTGCCTATTTATCATGTATATTTAATGTTATGGAGAAGTACCTACCTGATTTGTTTTTCATCACACAATGATAAACAATGTCCTGTTTACACATCCAGAGCAACATGGTCATTCATTTGGATGGTGTTTGTGTCTACCTGATGAATGTAAATTGAATTTTGACTCTCCTTTTAGCTCTGTTTTTGGTCTCCACCATCTCCTGACAAAATATCTGTCTCTTTAGCTCTTAACTCTACTTTGTTCACCAGCTAGTTTCCAACTGTGTCTGTTGGCTGCTGGGCATACATTATCTGCCGAGGTTGTTACGATCAGTGAGACTGAACAAAGAGGTATCGTTGCGGGTCATAAAACCAAAACCATTTAAAAGAGACTAAAAATCTCCATAGAAATGGGGGTAACTGCAGAGTCAGCGATAATTCTTTGTGGCTTTGTCACTATGAGTAAACACTTTCATAGAACACATCGTTCTTTGATTTGTTGATAAAAATATTGTTTCATACTTTATACTTACATTTAATTTTACTCAAAGCTAGTTGCAACATTTAATCTATTTGTTATTTTGATAATCAACCAAATATGGTTAGAATCTTTGTTTAATAAAACTAATTATCTTAGTTCAACCTCTAAAATGTGAGTATTATCTGGTATATCATTGAGTTGTCGACAAAAACAAGGACAATATGTTGCGGTCACCATTTTCTGACATTTTAAAGACCAAACAAGAAATTGATTAAACAATCAATAAATGAATTAACAGTGACAATAACTGCAGATTTTTTGAGTTGCAATGACCACAACAAACTCCGGCTGCAAAAAAATATGTCCTTATATTTCAGGAGAGCGGAGCATAAAGCCTCACAATGCACCGCTCGTGCTGGTGAATTGCGACCACATCCAGCATTATGAAAGCTGGAATACATAAGCTTCAGATAAACAGTCCAATGCTGTAATGCATTCGGTGCTAGATTGCCTTAATGTTTCACAGCTCTTTTGATGCTTCCCTGAGCTGTAAGGCCCTTATCATCTTCCCTAATGCATAGGTAATCACATGTGTGTCAGTTCTCGCCACTTCCCCCGCTGACAGGCCAATCGGCCGGCCACTCCAAACATAAAAAACATCCTTTTTACAACACGTTACAACATTTTTCTCCCTCCTTTTTGGATTTTTTTTTTTTCATTCCTCCAAAGCCCGTGATGGACACCCAGGGAGACTGTGTGACACTGATGGCTGGGTGAGGGCATCATTTCCATGAGTAAAATATCAAGCCCCTGTCAGACCTGTCAACTCGTCCACACGCCGGCACACAAACACACACGCAAACTGAAAAGATATGTATTTTTTTTTTCATTGTCTACTTTTCCATTTGAGTGTCAAATGGATGCGACGGCTCACAGGAAGAAAGAAAACATTGGTATTCACATGTGGCACTTGAGGGGCCCACTGCTCTTCGCTCAGCCTCGGGTGGGTTACCCTTTCGGCTGGCTGGGGGGAGACGACGAGAAATGGCAGCACTTAGTGGCAGCACGAGTCATTTTGTTTTCAGTTGGCACCATTTACAGACACTCATAGGCTAAAGTGGTTTGTGGAAGAAAAGTCATTTGTTTCCTCTGTTTTGTTTTGCTTCAGTCTTGTTGACTCGCAGACTTTTTCTTTCGACCTGTTTATTTTGTCGTGGACATGTGGCGTATGATTATTCAGATCTGAAGCCATTTAAAAGGCCGTTGAGGAACACGTCTCATTATTTACACGTATCATTATGACCCCTATTCACAGTCCAGCTGTCGCTAAGTGTGAACAATTCATAATGCCCTCTGTGAGTGTGCAGACCGGGGGTCATGTACTTTTACACATATTTTATATTTCGAGTCATCGGATACAAGACATTTTTGCGTTCGTGCAGGGCTGCAGAAATACTGAGGTCCCCTCTACTCCCACCACATTCTGCATGGATGGATTTTATTTGGTTAGCTGTTTTTATTTCTTCTACAAATGTGATTTAAATGGAGCAGTTGCAGATAGCCCAACATTTTTATAATATATATCGGGGAAGACATATTCCGCCTCAAATATCAAAATGTCCCACCCAATATAGCGATTAAAAATATCAATTTAAAAGAAGGTTGTGTGATGACTGACTCTCTATTTCATTACATCCAAATGTGTTTACAAGTGCAAACCTAAAATGTAATAGTGTTATGTTAGTGTTACCAAGGCTACGTCACTACTGTGGTTTAGCCTGTTTTTGTAAAGTGCCATAAAAACATGTTGCCCGCTCAAGTTTTCTGTTCATATGATCATGGTTGTATGTTATTAATCCCTGCCATTTCAAACAATGAAATAAGAAGAAAAAAATCACAATCACACGTGGGTTTATTTTAGAATGGCAGAATACGTTGAATACATTGGTACAGCCTTGCAGCAAACTCATCTATATCTAAAATAACTCACACATTTTGTCTCTATTTCACCTCCAAATCACATAATATAAAATTATAAAATACATTTCTTAGCAAGAACCTTTTTTTAAAAAAAAACAAAAAACAAAAAGATGTGTTCATAATATTAAGTGTGAACATTTGTATTTTATTGAGCATTGTATTTATTTCATCTCGGAAGTAAAGTCAAATCTAAATCTAATCAGTTTGTGAGTCCTGACCAAATGTATCAGTGTGTTTGAATGCAGGTTGCAGGGGAAATGCCTTGTGTTAGCTTTTACAGAGCAACTATCATTCTGTTTTTATTTTGATATGTTTATAAGTCCTCTCAGTTCTATTTTTATTCTGCTTTACCTCGCTATGTGCAATAATAATAATGAATAATGTTTTTTTCTGCTAATGAATAACCAGCCTCATGTCACATTGGAAAAATAATTCAAATATAAGATTGTCAACAGCTGACTATAAGCCTGTTGTTTTTAAATATAACTGATTTTCCTCTATTTACTGCATGAATCATATCATTACTGGCTTCCTGACCCCACTATTTTTACAATCGCAGGAATTTATAGCATTTATAACATTTGCAATAAAATTAAGAAAGGGCAGTAAAATGAAGCAAAAACAAACAAATAAAATCTTCCTAATCACAGAGAAGCATTTTGTTTTCATCATTTATTGATTCAATAACAAGTTTACACAGCCAACTCTCTTTTTCACAAAAATAGGATCACTTCTAACAAACTCATCTAATGAAAAAGAATATGACCTCAATACTTACAGCCACACACACACACACACACACACACACACACACACACACACACACACACACACACACACACACACAATCAGCAAGTAGTTTGATTAGAAGAACTGAGATACGTTTTAATCTTAAACTGTGTGAGATTTATGGTCTATGACTGAATAAATTACCTTATTATCACTTTAATCCTGATTCCCAAAAACAAAATTGGTGTGAACCGAACTTAATAATGTTTGTATTTGTGTATTTGTATACAAATAACCTTATTTACATTGACATTTACTAACAAGAAATTGTACATTAACCAGTTATGAACTATCGCATTGTATCATATGAATACCAGATACATGTAATATGTTATGATGGACGACATATTTACTATATCTATTTATATTATGTTGAATCCATACATATTGATGTATATCATGAGCATATATGCAAATACACAAATAAACTTCCATCCATCCAATGTCTACCGCTTATCCTGTATTCAGGGTCGCGGGGGGGCTGGAGCCGATCCCAGCTGTCATTGGGCGAAGGCAGGGTACACCCTGGACAGGACGCCAGTCTATCGCAGGGCTACAAATAAATTTGTATACATTAATTTTATGTATTTCAGTTTACTTAGCCAGCTATTTCCCTTCCTCATTAAAATACATATAGCAGAATGTAATAATCAGATCACTATATTTTTTACCTATTGTTTATCCCATATAATAATTGATAAAATACTAAATGCATCTAATGTAATAAAATATGCATATTCAATGAATTGTATAAGCTTTTAACAACTTTCTGTTCCACATCAATGCATTTTCCTTTCATTACATATTTGTCAGAAAACTCTAAGAAAGGTCCATAAAAATATGAGCCAACGTACTCTTTTAATATGAAGGAATTTTACAGGTGTTTAACCCGCATTTTTAATTATGTATTGAATTATGGGAATAAGAACCTCCACTTGGCAGCAGCCATCGCCCACAAGACGTTTCATTTGAGTTTTCAGATTTGGAGAAACCTTCCTTAAATTTCTGTGGTCAAAATGAAAATGAATGCTTATTTTAAAGGATTTATGTTAAGGAGTTAAATTGAGCTCAGTGCCGTTTTAGTTGGAAAGAGTTGTTCAGCTTTTGTTAATCTGTTGACGTTACCAGATATGCCAGGAAAAAAGTTGCAAACTATTTGGACTCCATGGCAAGTTTGATAGAGTAATTTCTTTTTTTTGTGTCATTTCTTTTTTGACAGAAGTGAATGGTACAGTCCATATACTGTGTTGAAGGAATTCTTGCCGGTAATTTTCTGACAGAACATTATCTGTTTGTGCTTACAGACGACCGAGTCTGAAGCTTCAACCCTCTTTTCCCCAAATCTTCTGTTGTTGTTACAGAGAGAAAAAAAGCAGCGGTCAAACCTCGAGGCTTCAGACTTTCTCTCTTTCTCTACTGTTTGTTGAATGAATCCACTGTAGCATGTGATGGGAGAGATTAATTCTTAGATTATCAGGTGCCGGGGGCCTTCGGTTCCCCGCTCCTGATATGTTTTCCCTGCTTTCGGGGGCCTAATAAGGAAAGCAAACACAGATATCACTTCTTCTGATTTCAGGACAATTGTTGCTGATGAGCGGGAGGGATAAGGAGCGGAGGATGTGGAGGAAATTGGGCTCCGGGGTTCTTTCTTGGGGCTGGCGGGAGGCTGCCGGGTAAAGCTTGAATAACAAATGAGTTTTGCTGAGGATTTGGCTAATCATCTCAGGCCGCCGCCGCCGCCGCCCCAGGAAAACTGGACTTATCAGAGGAGGGAGAGAGAGCAAGAGAGAGGGGGACCCAACACTTGAACTGCGAACCCCGGGCCCCAATTAACAGTGACCACAAATGAAAAGCAGCTGGCAATAATTACATAATTAAAGTGCCTTTGGGGGGAAGAAAAGCATAATTTCTGCAGCCATCGCCATAAATCTTGTGCTGTCCGAGCCCATACGTTTAACATGAACTTTTCCTGAGCAGGTTAATGCATTACTCATATAAAAAACACAGTATCCCTTTGTGTTTTGCTTGGACCTGCTTAATAACAAAGAGCTCGGGATGGACGGCCGGACGGCCCGCGGACTGCTGTGCCCGTGAACGTCTCACAGAGCTGCTGGAGCATGAAGAGCGACACCTCCACTTACCTCCATGTGTGAAATCTTTTTTTCCTCTTTTCTCCGAGCTGAGCCGAGTTGGAAATATTACTTACTGTATCATAACAGACTGTTGCCGGGATAAAGCATGTTCAGGAAATCGATCAAGCGAGTTACGTTGCTCGAAGTAGAAAGGCATTACGGACCTGTTGCCACGAGGCAGGGAATTTAGTTGTGAATTCCTTTTTTTCTTTGATGTATCGGCCCTTTATGGCTCAGCAATTTATTTGACGATTGCCACCTCGTGCTTGAACCCCTATGAGCGAAAAAAAAGCACACTACAAACATTCACATTTTCAAATTAGCAATGAAAACCTCAAAGCGAACATTTGGTTTTACTTTGGATAATTCCGCTGAAACTCAAGTCAGACGGTAACTTTTACCCCGAAAACACCGCAGCCACCAACAGATGAGCAATTAAGCAATTACACCCATTCCACGGAGTAAGCCATAAACACCTCTAAGTGTATTGTGAATAGGCTCAGCACGTTCCGCCGGGCCCTCGCCGTGATCTTTTGTCAGACGCTCTCGGGGATGATTAATAGTTTAATTTCTCAAAATTATTTAGACACACAAATAATTTGATACAACGAGGGGCTATTACCACCTCTTGTAATAGACATGTTACAATGATGAAAGCTTTAATTTGTTTTTAGAGCACTTACAGGGGTTAGAAAAGCCACCTCGCTCCCCATCATCAATCATGTGTCACTTAACAGAAGTGTTATATTATGGGAGAAATGCAAATATGCCGGCTTAAATGCATGCTGTCCGACAGCTGGCTTTCCCCCAGGCTCTTTGAAATCTCTGCTTACTGTTTTCACTGTAAAGAAAATTACAAGTAGTCGTCTGGCAGAGGATTTGTCCTCGCTAAATGAAGGGAGGGGATTGGTAGCAAGCCCGACGCCACTTTCAGGTAGGGTGTAATTAAAATGGACAGACACTGTGGAGGGAGACGTGGAGATGTATGGATGTCATCGAAGACAGGCAGCAAGCAGAGATGATGCATTGGTAGTTTTGGATTCAGCCTAATACATTTGATAGAGTTGTGATATTTTATCAAATGGTAAAGGATCAAAACACGGCGATGTGTCTTTCATGTAAAGAAGTCAAAAAAGTTTTTTTTTTATTTCACAACTTGTGTCTTTTCCTCTTATTGACTTGCATTATACAGGTCGAGACATTTCTTGTGTAGTTGTCATGTCAGGAAATGAAAAGATGAAATGCAATAAAGGTCCCTGGTTAGACTTGAACCACCGATGTAATGAGGAAACCATGACACCCCATTCTTTTATTTAAAGATAAGAATAATAATGAACTAACTTTATTCAACTTTAAGTCACAATCAAGGCCTTTGAAATTCAAAGTGAAGCCATTTCCAGGCTTTAAAATACAGAACGTTGCCGGTTGTTGTTCTTCAGCGCTTTATTCGATATGACTCTGATGACTCTGTTTGATCAGTTTACACTCTTCAAAATAAACTTCCAACGTAGGTTTTAATTCATTTTTAGGTTTATTCACGTAACAACGATTTCCGAAAATATCTTGGTTTAGGTTCAAAATAAGTCTGTTATGTAACTAGTTAAGTTCGTACGTTATGTTGCAGAGTGTCTTTTCAAAATAAACTTCCATCTTTCCAGGAAGTTAGGTTTAGTCAACAAAACCACTTAGGTTTAGAAAAAAAGCATGTTTGACGTTAACTTCTCTGACTTACGACTCATGTGACAAACAAGTTACGAGACTATTGACTGACATGAGAAAATAGAAACACAGGACACGAACAGTGGTCTCCTGGATTAAAAGTCCTGTGTTTATTTGACTCTGCTGTTAAAAAAGGTTAGCTTCCATAATTCAATGGAAACTTTACAGCTAAGTGATAAAGTAATCGTAGTAGCTTTTTGCTAACAGCGACCGCTTTGTTCATAATGACAGAGCGTTTTGCTGGATATATATTCTCACATACATTTGGCATTTTAAAAAACAAAAATTGGCATAATATATAATTATTGTAATAAGAGCTTTTTAAATAATTAAGTTCAATGAGGGGAAGCCATTTTAATAAACTGAACAAGATTCCACAAAAACAACTGGTTCCTTCACAGTGTTGGCCTCTCTTAGCCTCCATACCATACAACGCTGTTTCTGTCAACCTCAGCCAAGGCTAAACATTGTCTCTAAAGTTAGAATAGAGTGTGCACTTTGCTTGACCTTACACTAGCCAGCTTTAAAGGCATGTTCACTGTTTCCGGGTGAGTGGACAAATGCACCCATGTATATATAGTTGCATATCTGCGACTTCTGTCTTTACGACAGAAGCCAAGGATCACAGAAAACGAAGCAAAAGTATCCAATTTAAATCCTTGACTGTAAGGCAATGTGTTTCTTCCTGAAGGCTAAGTGCTGCATGTGCAGATCAAATGGATTACAAAGCTCTGAGATGTTCAAGGTCCAGGAGTCTTCCTCAGCTGAAGGTCAGCAGCGTTCCCACCGAGCGCTGCAGCTCTCCTTCAACCAGACCTCAGTGTGTTTTCTTTTCCGTGACCGAAGACAATGTTTTGTTGTATTGTTAGACAAGTTCAAAAGGTGGCCCGAAAGTATGACGGTAAAAGGTTCCTGCATTAAGGGGTAATCACTGTGGCAGGGCCCAAAATCTGAAGCAGATTTATCTATATTTATGTTACTTTTTTTTCCCCCTGCGCGGAGGCTTTAAACACTCCACATTCTGCCGCTCTAAAAGCCGTCCGGCTCCGTACTGTAAATGAGTTTTTCTGTGCGTGTTTTTCTAACCGGCCTTGTTGACACATCAGCGTGCTGCCACACAAACGCAGACCTGATTGGGACCATGAGCGTTCCAGCGCATTTCAAGCGTCTTGACAGACTTCAGGGTTAAGATGTTCTGAATTAGATTTGAATTACAACCACTAAATGCCCCTGTCAAAGCTAATTAGGGCTGACACTGCCCATGTGCGTTCGGCTGAATCGCTCTTACAGGAGAGGCACAGAGCCTCGAACAAAGAAACACTCCCAAAGCATCGCCCTAGAAATTGTCACAGTGTAAAAGGGTAATAGGGAGGCATTTTTCAGCTAAGAATGCTAATCCACACTCAGTCTCCGGTTTGGCAAAATAAAAAAAAAAGGCCGGCAGAAGATTTACACGGGAGCTGTTCTGCAGAAGTGGTTTTATCTGGAGGCAGGAGACGCATTTTCCTACATTATTTTACGAGCAACCAGGTTAAAGTGGCTGTCGGTCTGTCTCTGCTGACGTGATGACAGAGATGGCGGTCCGCACACAGCTACATACAACACTGGTTTCTGAGGGAGGAGCGTTTCAGGATGCAGCTAAATCTCCCTCGGCGGCTGCAGATGTTTAAGCTCACTCTTCCTGACACGGTAATTGGCTGGAGGGGGAGCCGAGGTATCCTTAAACAACGGTCAGCGTCGCCGAGAAAAATGAAAGGACGATGAAATGAATTAAAATTCTTGTGTGAAACGGTGAAAATAAACAGCACGCCTGAAATGGCACCAACAGTCCACAGAGAGGGACTCTGTGAGTCGTCAGGCAGCCGGGTTCCCGGTGCTGACATCGGGGGGGGGAAGCCGATGCTCTCGCACTTCGCCGGCAGCTCAGGTGTGAAAGTTTCACCTTCAGAGAACCAAACCCCCCCCCAGCCCTCCACCTCCAGCCATCCGTTACCTCCAATCAGATCTGCCACTCTAAACGAGAACAAGTCTGACTTTAATCAAGGTATTTTCACACTTTCTTGTTTTGATTTTTAAATTTGGCTAGCTTCGGGTTACAATAACATCTTACACCAGCAGCCTAATTGTGAGGAAGTGCAAGAAGGGTTTAACTCTCAAGGAGAATGTACCCATTCAAGTAATCTATTACTTATGTACAGTACACTACCATGATGTAGACCTACAACAGTGAATAGCAGGTATAGACGCTAATATTTATTCTCTAAAGGAGTTTATTTGTAACACATTTTAATAAAAAAAAAAATGTTTTATATTTTCATAGCCAGATAATCTAATTGAGACTTGATCAAACTTGGACAACAACCAATTTTTTTTAAACATACTTTCGACTTTTTGAGTTGTCAGACACATTTTGAAATCATCCTCCATAAACTTTTGAACTTTGAACTCTTAAAATAAAACTGGAATCACTTATTCATCATATTTTGTCAAAACTAATATAATAATCCATCACAGATATAAGCGACTTTTTAAGTGAAGTTCGTAAAGGACAAATAAAAAATAATGGGTACATTTTTAAAAATAGCAACATTATGTGAGCCTGTCCTTTCTGATCATTTCTCATTTTTAAATCAGGCTCTATTTTTCACTAATTTCCCAAAAAAAGTGAGCTATTTTTTCACAGCTTTTTAAAATATTTATGATTGTCCTGATAATGGATAATGGACATATTATGAGTGTCTTCATTTGGTCACCTCTTGTACTAAATGCTTTGTTTTTTTAATTTGTTCCATCCCTTTCAAACATCATTCCTTTAACAATGTTTTCTACACTACATGTTATTACATTTTTAGTTTGTCGATGAGAACAATAACCAAAGCCACACAAATTATGTTATAGAAAATCCTTTAAATACTTTCCCCTATAACGGGAAGTTCAACTGAATAAAACCTAAAAAAAGTGAGCACCATGAACTAAATCTATTCACCTCTTAGTATTGGAGGCAGAAATCTCAGAAAGACAGATTTGCCTGATGGTTGGATGTCACTGGAGAATTTTCTGGGAGAATGACTTTTACCTTTATTCGTGGCTTTTACTTTGAATTAGAGTGTTAAACCAGTCTTTTTACCTTTAGTCAAATCTTTTAAATAAATGTGGTTCTATGAATGTTTCCTTCCTGCCAGAGAAGGTATGTAATACCTGGATGATGGAACTCTCTGGATTACATACCGTCTCTTTTCAAAGCATGTCGTTCATGGCTGCATCTTATCAACAAGCATCATTTTATACATGTTGTCTTACACCGTAGGATCTGGTAATATGTGATTGTAAAGATGATATCAAACCAGTTGGTGTGGAGTAATTATAGGTTCACGTAGACTCAGGAATGTGTCCTTTCACTCCACTTTGTATCCTTTAAATTATCTCTAGAAGTCGATCGAAATGGTCGTGAGCCACATGTTTACGTCCATTACATTTTTTGTTTATACTGGAGAATAAAGCGTTAAATCACCTCGAACTCTGCCAACAGAAATTTCAGAATGTTTTTTTTATTTTTTAAGTCCAGTATTAATGCCTTTACGTCATTTTTGGACAGGCGTATTATTGTTTTCTCTCAAATATCGTTTTGGAGACCAGCGGCGGTTTATTCATGTTTACAATGGCTCTCATGAGCTCTGATGTAATTGGACTCTAAAAAACAGGTCCAGCAACACCTCGTTACTCGCTGAGGTAGCCCTGCTGTTGCCTTTGCCCCCTCAACCTCTCGAGGTGCCCATTTCGTGACGCAAACAGGACCCCATTTTTTTTCAGACACCCCCCCCCCCCCTCCCCACCACCACCACCACCACCACCCCCTGATGCAGCAGCTTGCCACTGACCTGTTCAGCTACCTCTCCTCCCTCTGTACATCGGTGTGCATTACACACAGCAAGTGCAAATTAGGTTACTGAGTAATATCCAGCGAGCGGGGCCTGTGGGTCTCCAGCCAGCGCTCATGAAGCATGTTTAAGGAAAACAGTTACCAAGCTGTTATTATCAGGGGCAGGATTAGTGCGGGATTTGGCTGGCCATAAATATATCATAGCTTCATTAAACATGGACAGCACTGGAGGGGAAAAGTGAATGGAACGGGGATTTGAGAAGGGTGGTGTGGGGGTCTGTAAGTTTGGTGTTTAGGATGGGGGGCCTGGACGAGGCTTAGCTAATTCTCTTATTCTGGAATCGAAGGGGAGTTGGGGGGGATGTTAGGAGCGATGCGGGGCCTGAAAAGCCTTCTGAAAGCACTTCATTAAGGGCCTCCCTGCACTGCAGCTTTGCCCTGGCCGCTCCGGGAAGGCATTAAACAGCTGAGGGTGAAAGCTGAGAGGCCTGAGCCAGTTCAGCCCAAAGTGGAGCCTTGATTTGGTCCGTTTAGGCCTCATCATCGGCCAGCGGGGGTCTCGGCTTACATCGCCGGTGGAGAGTCGCAATCGGCCAAATTACCTTTGAAGCAGTTTAGGAATATTGCACAAACAGCCAGTCACGAGTTTAGAGGGATTACTTTGTCCGAAACAATTGAGCTCGAAGTGCAAAAAGTAAGCGGAGAGGCGAAAACAAGGCTGTTGATTTCTAAAAATGAGATGCTTATTGTAAAGAACAATTGAAAGGAATGAGACAAATGGCAAATTTAGCCCATCAAACATACAAAAACGTTTTTTTAATTGAATTTCAATACAATACAACTACACTATACTGTAATAGGCTAATGTGTACACCAAAATAGGCTATATATCATGATTTATTGTTTCATAACCACATTTTTCCATCACTGTGACGCAGAGCCAGCCCGAGGCATAAGGGAACTAGACGGCTGCTTATGGCCCCTACAGCCACTAGGCGGCCCCCAAGGACGCTTGAAATGTCCTGGAAACCTTCTTTTGTATGTTTGGTTTGTTTGTAAAATTGTGTCATTGTTATAGCTAATCATAAAAGATTGTATGTGCTGGTTAGAATTGTTATACTCCTGATCTTAATAAATGCCTGCTGCTGCTGTTGGAGCTGAGGTCGCGTTCATCATGCTCATCCTGCACATTGTACGCATGTCTACGGACGTTTTCTGCAACGAAAGTCACAGATTGAACTGCACTTTGAAACTGGAAAAAAATGATCAATGTCAGTAAAAAAACGGGTCCATCTGGAGCAGAGAAGAGGACAAGAAAGAAATCAGAAGCTGAAGAAACCCAGCAAGACAAATGGTATCTGTTTATGTCTAAATGACTACAGTATCAGTATTACCGTTTATATTCATATCAACAACAGCATTGCCTGTCATATGTCTTACATTGATGTCATGAATAGAGGTGTAACGATTCATTCGATTAATCGATTAATCGATTGTCAGTCCTATAGATTCTACTAAATCGATCTGCTACAATAAATAAATAGAATGAATCGTTTTGGCTTCACCAATAATCGATATAAATGCATTTAATCGGATTAATCTTGATTCTTACTTATGATTAATGTTTTAATACATTTAAGACACTCTCTCCCCTGCCAGCATGTAGTCTACTGAAAATGTTAAAAATAACTGAGCAATGTTTAATTACATTTTTGTATTCAGCATAAAATATTATGCAGGTTTACTTTTTTATAGAATAAATATGTTATTTTTTCACCTTTCAGAAGAATACAAATAGTCTCACTTGCATTATTGCATGTTTATTTAATGGATATAGAATTTTGGTTACAAGTTACTGAATCGAATCTTGGTTTACAGAATCGAATTGAATCGAATCGTTACAAAAAAAAAATCGTCCTTGAATCGAATCGCCAACTACTGTATCGTTAATCGAATCGAAGTGAAGCCAAAGATTCACACCCCTAGTCATGAACAACTGATACAAGTTATTAGATTTGAAATGTTGTATCTTTTTGGGAATACTGTATTTTTATTTATTTATCCAGTGAGTTGGCTATTTTATTTTACTCAGAGAAACGTAAAAACATGCCCATTACAACTAATATAATTGATAATGTGAGCGTTAGCTTTACTGTCGGTGTGCAAATGATCGAACATTGCCAATGGTCAATAGCATTATTGCCATTGAGGAGATGGGGCAGGCTCAGAATCAAACCCTTCTTAGGGCCCCATAAAGGCTAAGACCGGCTCTGCTGTGACGATTTGACTTTTAAATAGGCCTCTTAGATCGAATTGTTGAATAGTTAACTGTTAAACTATCTGTGGTCACTACTGGTTTGAAGAAATACAATATTAAAAATATTTATTGGTAAACCTGTGACCCAGAAGCTCCACTGGCCTTAGAACCGTCTCTGCCTCCAACATCATCAACATTAATCGGCGTGGAAGCCGTGGTTGTAGTCGCTAATACGTAAGTTGATTTACAACAACCTCTGCAGACGTTACATCTGCACTTGATGCCTTTATATCATTCTCAATTCTCCATCGCAGCAAAAGGGAGAGAGAGCACAGTTGTGGTCAGGCGAGCTAGAGAGTGAATGAAGAGAGGGACCAGCTTTAGTGAGAACAAATCTGCAAATCAGAAGAATGAAACGCAATGTTCTGAAGTTCTGAAGCCAAAATAAACACATCCACACCTCGTAACAAACCTGCAGGAAGGTGCCGGATTTTTAATGAATGCAGCCCAGGGCACACTTCATCCTGCTGTGGCCTGCCTGCTCTCCCTGTTGCGTTTTTGTCTGTAAAACAGCAGTGTTTGACCTGGAAATGAGAATTGGCTGCATACCCTGCTTAATAGCTGGCAGTTACAGCCCTGGGTGGGGTCCCAATGCTCTAGCTGATGCCTAGAAGAGTCCTGAACACAGCAAAATAAGAAGAAACTAGAGCAGGGTCTCTGCAGATGCACCAGCACACACTTGGTGGTTAATAATTGAAGAGGATTCTTTTTGAATCAGTCTATATTGTCTTATACATTTCCCTACAACATCTGCCGGCACACTGAATCCGTTTAGAAGTACAAGCAGAAAAGGAACACTGAAAGAAACATGTTACCACCCTGAGTACTGTTGCTTGCATGCCATCTGTCAAAGGGCCTCATGCAACTATACCACTGGAAGTCAACTCAGTGCTAAATCTGTACGGGGCCGATACAGAGGTATTTATAGTGAGGGGGGAAAAGCCACCCTAATAACACTGTAATATTATACTTAAGCTTCTTATTTTCTTTCAAAAGTACATGTGTCATATTGGACTCCCTCCTACAAATCGGAATTGAGGGTATTGCACCGTGGCATTTCTGTCTGGCTCGCGAACAGACGGCCCAAATGGAACCCAGGTCCCATCTCTCCGCTCCAAAATGGCACGGTTGTTAAGAAGGAAAATACATGAGACGAGAGGCTTGGATATCAGATTATCATTAAGTAGCACCAGATCCCCTGGTATTTTGTCGAAGATTTTGGTATTAAATCTCTGCTTCAAAGTGACTAATTACGCTAAGTCCTGATTTCATGGTCACAGCTGTACCGTATTACCAATCACAACAGCTTGCCGTAGTCTGCTGCGGTTTTTCCTGCACGAGGAGATGCTGTGGCTTATCTATGGCGGTATCAATGTCACCGAGACGCTCAGCAGAACCATCTGGGCCGATGCCGCCGTCTCATCTCCGTCGGCCTCAGCAGCCACCGCAAGCATGACCCAAATTCCAGGGGTTTAAATTTGAGGTAAAAACGTTGTCCGTCTCCATCCCCTTTCCTTTTCACGGTCCATTTCAGGCCTCGCTCGCACTTTAAGCAACATGTCACGCTTGATCAACAAGTCACTGTTGTATCCTACAGCTTTCAGTGACCATGGGAGGCTGACGTGTTGGACGGCCAAGAAAAGACGTCCACAGTTTAACGGTTTGTAGTCATCGGCTGTTAACAGCCAATCAGACTAGTTTTATGTACAACCATTCAGCCTGTTTTTTTAGAGCCACGCTGTCCCCCAGACACTGCAGTGTTCATTACATTACACGGTAGGAAATTATTCTCCAAAGTACCCGCCATATAAGGAGCCGTAGTGAGAACAGGCCCTCCAACGACGTGTTGTATTGGGTGGAGAACAGGCCCTTACAATTAATTTAGATTTCCCCCTTTGAAAAAAGGTTTGGCTTTTAATGAGTATGAAATTGGAACAAAGCAATAAAGCAACAAAAGTAGTTTTGTTTTTACCATGGATTCATTTGAAAATAATTTCTGAAACGTCAAGAGCATGCGTAATCCACAACAAAGTATGTTTCCCTTGAAATGTAGTTCACAATCAGAATGTAATGTAATGTCAGAATGTAATTTTTTGAGAGACCAGGCTGTGTCCTAAAATAAAATTGCCTCATTTTTCGGTCTTCACCAACAAATTATTTTGTGGTACACATAATTAGTAAAAGTTTGTCAAAGCGTGCATGTATAAGTGCATGTATAAGTCTGTTATGTGTTTCACTGTATTTCTTTTTTTTTTTACTTTGTATTATGTGTATCATTTTATGAAAGGACCCCCTCGAAAATGAGATGATTCATCTTAAGGGGCTATCCTGAATAAATAAATTCTACACTTACACCAACATTTACAGGAGTCGCTCTTGCTCCACTAACAGACCCTGGTTCACCATTTTTAAATATACTTTTTGCATAAGTTTCATTCATAATAGTCCCAAACCTTGTCCAACACAGGTAGGTATACCGGATAGGACATTGATCATCTGATGTTATCACAATGTCCTTGGTCTGATGGTGTCAAGGAGACCATCTAGTCATACAATGACTGACAATAATTAAATTCAGACCTTCACTCTCTTTCACTCCATTAATTTGGTGACAATGGCAAATAATAATAAATGAATAAATATTAAACATGGCAATATATTTGCTTTACTGATGTTTCCTTCCTCTATCTCTTGTCTTCAATCTTGTCTAGGAGGCGGTTGAGCTGCTTCTGATGAGCTTCCTGTTGGTTCTCCAGCTGCTCCCCAAACATTTTCTGGAGGCTGGAGACACAAAAAAAAAAAAATCACTTTACAGACACACAATCATTCAAACGCAGTCCCCAACGGTTTACAGATGTTTGTCTGACTGTTTTCTTCGTCTCCATCCAGTCTGCTGTCCTTGAGTCTTTTCTCTGAGAACATACAAAGACTGTGCAGGCAGAGTAGAGTGAAGCGAGAGGGCAGTGGTGATCTTCCATGTTGTCTGCAAATACACACGCACACACACACACACACACACACACACACACACACACACACACACACACACACACACACACACACACACACACACACACAAAACATCTGTAAGACACCAACATGAACCAAGTAGAGTTAAAGTAATACAGTACAGTTTTGTACTCATGGGTAAATGTCTCTTACTTTTCTTCTGCTGACTTGCTCTCTTGATATTTGGTCCTCGTCTTCCAAGATCTGTTGTCTTCCTCCCTAAAATATTCAACAACAATTGTTCAGTAACAGTACGCATTTATTCGCACAGTTGCAGACACACACCTACTTTGACCATTGACAGGAAATCAATGACAATTCAGGGGTAAATGTTTCTTACTTGTCGTCGGTTGGGGTTGCTGTCTTTAGCTGTGGTCCTCTGAAGGTCTTCTTCCTGGATCTGTTGTCATCCTCTCTAGATTAATAAAGCACAAGTTACAATTAAATCAAACCTTGCTTGATCATTTGATCACACTACCGTCAGTAAAACACATTGGAAAGTGTTGCTCACTCATCATCTGTTGGGATGTTTTATCCTCTGTGGAGTCCTCTGGAAATCTGCTGTGGTCCTCTGCCTGAATCTTTTCTCACTCTTACAGGGACCTAAAAGGCAAAGGCATTAATAAGTTACAGGTTTCAAAGCATTGTGCAAACATTTTGATCACAAACTGAAAAATAAAATTGCAGTGAATTAACAAAATAATGAAATATCCCTCCCTTTTTGTTGTTGAGTTGTTGTTACTGGTGAGAGTCCCCTGCAGTCCTCTGGAGGTCTTCTTCCTGGATCAGCTGTCATCTTTGGCATCTGCAGCTTCATTGTTATGGCTTCCCCTCAGACAAGAAGGCATACATGGCAGGAGGAAGTGTGGCAATAGTACAGGGCATTAAATACCTGAGTATTCATAAAGACAAAAAAATAAGTTATTACAACAGACAATGTTACATTGGACATTATTACAGTGGTTTTGTCACACAGTGCTAAAGACTACTTACTTGTCTGCTGGGTAGCACTGTCCTCAGCTGTGGTCCTCTGGAAGTCTTCCTTCTCGGTCTGTGGTCATCGTTCCTTGATGGACAAACATAAGACATAAGACATCTCTTGTTTTAAGAGAGAGAAAGAGAGAGAGAGACTTACTTTGTTATGGAGGAGGTTGCACCGGCAGCTTGGTCTGCATCTTCACAGTGGGAACTGACGTCAATCACTTGAAAAAAATAAAAAATTGAATTGGTCTAGTGCAAGTTGGTAAACATTAACTTCATGTTTCACATCAAACTTAATCTTGTGTTTTCCTTTTACCTGGCCCTCGGCCCTCCTCTACTGCTGTCCCTATTCAGTCTGCCTCTTCTAGCTGTGAGGAAAGCTGCTGCAGCTGCAGCTTCCTGTTTGAGCTCACGTCTTACTTTTGAATACACTGGCACTGTCCTTCTCATCATCTCAATGTCTCAGATATCGCTGACCCCGTATAAATAAATAAATATATACACATTTAAATAGATCAATAAAGAGTCACATAAATAGTTGAATAAATAGATATAAATAGATACATTCATACATAAATATATACAGACTTGAACTTGAATGACCATCATCATATGACCTGACAATTTCCAGCCAACACGTAACACCATGATTAGTGTGTAGAGTAACTTAAATTTGGTTGACACACTTAACGATTAAAATGAAGACAGCATGCACCCATGGAGCCTGCTCAATGGGAACATGCTTAGACACATGTATATGGAAACAATTACACAAGACATGAAACAACCCAAATTAACTGCTCAAAAAAATAAAGGGAACACCTAAACACCACATGCTAGTGTACGTCACTGTTGTTGTTGTTGTTGTCTGTGTGATTTACAGAATTAATTAATCACTTATGACTGAGCAGTGTTTGGTGGTCGTCCCCTCGGCCTGTATTTTCTTTTTCTTTTCTTTTTTTCGTGTGTTTATGATGTTTCTGGGTGTCAACTGGGCGAAAACCTCAGGTTCTGAAAAGTGAAGCCAAAGCTGAAGTGCCCCAAACTTGCTTTCTCTCTGCATTATCTTTCCTACACCTGACTTCTCACTTGATATATTATCTCAGTAAACATTGTAAATATGTGTTTATGGTCTCAATATCTAGTTCCAAGTCTTCTTCAACACAGCATGATGTTCATTTAGTAGATTGTGGTCCATTTGGAGTCAAACAGACCATAAAGCAGGGGATGCCCTCGCTGACTTTGTTAACAGCTTCACACCAGAAGCCAGATGGATCCAGATCCAGTAAGGCTGCTGCTCTGCCGCTTGTATTCATCAGATCCGTCGTCGCTCCTCCATAGTCCAAATATGGTCACTTCCTTCACTGGTTGCAAAAATGTGATGATGTCGATGGCCAAAATCCAAGATGGCAAAAATGCCAAACTTGAGGCCTCGAAATCTTAGACCATAAACCAATGGGTGATGTCACAATGACTACATATCTATGGTGTCAACCTGCAGGTTTCATTATAATCTGAGCTGAAGATAACCTTTTCTGGACCACAGATAACCAATCATGTACCCTCTTCCACTGCAGTAACTAAGCACATATAAACTGGAGCTTCTCATGAAGAGCCTTGCTTTCCTGAGATACAAACCCTGATGTAGATCCCAGGGCTTCACCAGTCAATCCGAGGCCCTACAAGGCATCCAGTGCTTCAAAGTACTTTATAGTTTTTTCTATGATCTTCTCTTTTCTCTGATGTATTGTTTTCCCCCTGTACTGTCTGTTGAATCCACATCTCTGCTTGACAAATCCTCTGATCTACCTTGTGGTTACTAACCAGAGACTCCGGGGCCTGGAAAATGTCAGTCTGTCCAAAAAGCATTGTTCTTCTTTGCCATATGATGATGATAAGTTGTTCTGCTCCATTAGGATGCAGTAGTAGTGGTGGTTACTGACATGACAATACTGGTTGACCAATTACAATCAAAAAGCTAGACTGGCAACCAATTAAATTACTTTACTATATTGTGTTATTATGAGAAGAAGAAACTGTTGCATGAAATACATTTTTAATACAAAACTTTATTGAATCCCAGGATGGGACGTTCACTCACAAGTGTTCAAAAATATGTTCCTGGAGCCAAAAGTTGATTTGGCCAGTCACAACGTTGCAGCTGCAGAAACTGAATCCCTCCTGCCACCCACAGTCTGCACATCAGTCACAGCCTGGGAGCTTTGCTAAAGTTCACGGGCAAATAACACAGTCTGTGCACATTTGAAATACATTATGAGGACGTTTCTTGTACTTGTACTCTTGACACTGTGTTACACTCACTGTGAAGGCAGTCACACATGCACACAACGAAATCCTCCGAGTGTCACTGCCAATCCCTCTCTCCTCAGACGGAGGAGCTCGATGTGATCACTGTCTGATTTAAAGCGACACGCCAATTGCTGTGGTCCGACGCTCAAGGCACACAACAATCACTCGACTTCCAATAACGCGCCGTCTGCCGCTATAGCGTGCGTTGCCTTCGGAGTACCGGGCACAATCAAGCTAATATTTTCGTCTTGAGTTACTAATGACTAATAATCATAGGCTACCATAGTGGAAATATTAAGCTGAGCTCCACTCCGCTGAGCTGTGCTCCCCTACAGAGGCAGGATGCCATTTTGGCAAAGTTCATGTAATAAAGTGCAGTATGTGCTTTTTAGTGTTTGGGAGAAAGAAACTGTCAGTCATGGAGCACATCAAACAAAATACTAGTTCAACTGGAGCCAGATCTGGTGTCACGATGGATACTACCAGCTCAATAAACTCCGTTTCAACTTTATTTAGCTATGGCATAAAAGAACGGAGTGTCCCAATATCCAAAGTGAATTCTTTTAAGAAGCAGATTGAACAAAATGATGGATTAAAGTCGCTCAATGCGGAACTCAGAGCATATCTGTGATTGAGGGATTGTATCCATGTGGCTCCAAACATGGAGACGGTTGAGCTGGAGGAAAGCAGCTCATGGTGCTAACAGCGCTAATCAGAAATAAAAGGATGGTGGTGAGAATGGCGGCCCTTTTTATGTGCACTGTTGCCATCACGGCCGCTTCCATTTAAAGTAACGCAAACTACGTCGCGAGTCGGAAAAAATGAGTAAAATGGAACACCTCAGTCAAGCTGAAAGAGCATTTCAAGAGTATCTATCTTCTGTATGGTCATGTGTTGAGTGAAACAGGATAGGAGGCGGGGCATATCGTTGGGAAGAATTGATTGGATCATTCAAAAGATTAGCTCACGCCGTCTCCAGCTCTGTGGAGAGTCATGGTTGCAGATTGAAGGATGGACGTCATGATATTGTTGATTGAAATTGGTGGATACTCACGAATGTAAGCACGCGTCATATTTTGATTTCCAGGAAAAATTCAAATGGATTTTGATTTTGAAATGTGAAGAAATTGATTTTTTGTCTTTTCTTTCAGCACATATTGTTAAATAAGTGCACAATATGAATGCGGATACACATGTACATGCCCAAAACTGGAGATGCAACTGACCATTAAAGGATCTGAGCTTTGATCTCTTCAACAAAAAGCAGTTGTAGTAAGTAAGTAAAAAAAGTTTTTTTTAAAAAATGTTTATATTATTGCTGGATTTCTGGTTAAAGGAGGTTCGACATCAGAGAGTCTCAAGTCTGAGTCCATACAATGTCTTCTCCGATGAATATACTCCTTGTGGCAGGAGATCAAATCGTATTTTTTTCGTGTGTGTGTGTGTGTTTGTATGAATGAACCATTAATTGAAATGCAGTGTGAGTGAAATGTAGTGACAGCTTGTGGTCTACGAGAACCAGGACAGAGACAACGCCAAAGCTGATACGTTTTTGACATATTATTAACTGTATAATAAAAGGGTTTTTTCAAGAGAGGTGACATGACTCACACACACAAACACAGACACACACACACACACACACACACACACACACACACACACACACACACACATGCACAAACACACCTCTGATGGTGTGAGTATCCTTTTCCATCAGCCAACCTAATATCATACTTCGGCTGTGATTCACCCCCTCTAGTTCAGATGGGCTCATATCATATTTAAAGCCTATATGATTGAGTCCCCCCCTGTTGATGGCATATTTCTCATTTAGGTTAAATCAAAGAGACGTGGTGTCAGACCTAACCACCGCTCATTACCATCATCGCAGGAGTACAGGGAGCAATTTACCTGTGGAGACGCGGTAATGCTGGATGGAAATAGGCCGGGCAGGAGCTGAAATGATATTTTTAATTATGTAGCACTTCTCCCACCGTTCCCATGCTGCTACCAGAGCCTCCGACACCCAAACCTCATTTCAATATTTGCGTCTCAACTGACAGAGGGGAAGGAGAGGAGCATTTGAAGGGGGGGGGGGGGTTTGGGCAGAGGGTATTGAGCGTCTCCGCACAGCGACCTCGCCACAAACAAAACAGCAGCGGGCGGCGCGTCGCACAAACATGTCAGTGTGTTGATTATCTGCTTAAGCGGGTGGCGTCAGCTCATTTTCCTATTCGCTAACACTCTCTTAGGCTTCAATCAACAGCTTGATTCCTGTTTACTTCTGGTTTTCATTGTGGAGGCTGACGAGAGATCAGGGCCTGTAATCATAAAGTACAAAACGTTGCTCCTGGTGAGATGAAGGCAATTCTTCCAATGTTTTTCTCCCCTTACAGCTTAGGTAAGATCCTGGTTAAGATGGAAGACGTTCACAAAGCATCTCATCCCTTCAAGTCCATGTGAAACATCAGTTTAAAAGCAGCGATCTTCTGTATAGTGACCCAGTCAAACACGATAGGAGGCGGGACATCATGTTGAGAGGGATTCATCTTTGAAAACATTACTAACGGCATTCTTCAGCTCTGAGCTGCTACAAGTTGCAGATTGATTAATGGATGTCACGATTTTGTCCTGTGCTTATTTATATACTTATATTTATATCTGTACATAGCAGTCCAATATTTATGTTCACCTTTATTCAGTTTGTTATCCTTGTTTTAATTGTATCTTGTGTATATATTGAGAGTCATGTTCCTTGTATGTGTTCACACTTACTTGGCCAATAAAGATGATTCTGCTATTATCGTTTAAAGTTGGTTGTTTTCCAGGAAGAAATAAATACTGTATTTTTCTGCACATATTGTGTCTATCTTTCGTTTGTTGGTATCTGTTATTATCACACGAGAGAATAAACTTCCAGTATTAGACAACAAAAAAGAAACAAAACACTATTATCACTAATTTATCATGATTATGTAATAATCTTGTGACCTCTCAGACACTTTATAAGAGGTTGTGTGTGGGTGTGTATACACAGACAACATACAGTATAAACTTTCTTTTTACAATAAACTGTAATGATGAAGGACAATGTGATACAAAATGTAAACCATATGCTGGTGTTAATAATAATAATAATAATAATATGTATATACAAATATGAATAATCTATATATTAATTATTATATTCAATAAATTAATAATTATTTTTGTATTTAGTTGTAATACGTTGTATTCCTTTAGATCCTTTTAATTGCCTGGATCAACACCTCCACCAGTACTTTGCATGTGATTCGCTCAGAATGTCAAAGTCAGTGTGTTTTTAATGTGTTTCTGGTTCGATGCCTGAAATAAGGCCTGTGGTTAACACAAGTTTAAGAGATTTGAATGTTCTGTTTTCAGAAATATAATACAATGTGAATTTCACACATTTAAATGTGTCTTTAAAAAGGTGGTTGCTAACAAGTGTGCCTCCATAGCCTCATATTGTTGTGTGTTGATACACATATTTATCATCATTTATGGCTTAAAACATTAATTATTTACTTCTGAAAATTCCACTTAGGCTTAAAAAACTCAAAGTGCTGTTCATTTGTGAAGATTAAATGTGTAATCCACTGACGTAGTTCGGCCTATTTTAGGGGGCTGGAGCTACCTTAATTGTTCCCAATATGATCTGTGTCAGAACACTCTGGAAGATGTAGAATATATTATCTCCTGCATTGCATATCATTCAGAGAGGGAGACATTAAGGCAGGGATGCCAGGGTGAAATTGGACAGGGGGCCAGATTTTTTTCAAGTGAGACCTCAGGGGGCCGGATTACACTTTCGGACTGAAAAGGCCAAACATTGACTCAACACATGGATAGGTAGGCTATTTGAAATTATTCATGAAGGCCTACACATCAAAAAGAAATTGCATTGGCACGAAAATAGCCTCACAATGAGGCCTAAATTACATACATTACAAAGGAGGATGATTGACAGGCGCTCTCCTCCATACCGTAAATCCTTTAATATAGCCTCAGCCAAAATCTTCGCGACGCGAACCTGACTGAATGAATGGGAAGGGTGGAAATAACGCTGCCTGTCGACACTTGCCCCGGCCAATGTGACTGGCCGGTAATAGAATACAGGCCAGTATTAGAGGATTTACGGTATATATTTAAAAAAAAAATAGATAAAATAATAATTAAAAAAAAAATTCTCCCCTTATCACCCGCGGGCCGGATGTGACGTACAGTCGGGCCGTAAGCCTGGCATCGCTGCATTAAGGAATATAGAACACAAGGTGCAGCTTTACATGCAGTTCTGATTTTGAACACAGGGCGGAGCGTTGACAGGCTCCAGACGACGTAATCCTGGAAATCCAGGGAAATGGATTTGTTTCTCAGGTGTAATCGAGTCTAATTTTAAGGAGAAATGTGGGTTTAATTGTTATTGCAAAAGAACACCATTATGTTTGAGCTGTGGTGTCCAGTAGTACGTTATGTGTTGTGAAAAAATCTTTATATATAATCTCAAAAAAAATCATTAAAAAACACTAAAGTATGCTGGAAAATTTCATTTTTAGTATTTTGAAAAAGGCAAGAAAATACATTTTTTAATATAGAATGTTGAAAAAAGTCATAAAAATTATAATTTAGAATGTCAAAGGTCACATATTAGTACTGTCACAAAGCCATGGCATATGTCACAAACAGTAATACTTCTCCTACTGTGATAATCTTTATTTATAAAGCATTTTTCATCGTTGTCAGACTAAAAGTTAGAACGGTCATAAAACTACACAACACACAACTTTAATCACACATTAAAAGCAGTTCTGCAAAGGAGACTTTGATTTCATCATAGACGGGTTGGTCGAAAAGTCATCGTATAGTATGTCATTTATATATGAATATCATAAATAACCTTTGAAGTCCTATATTATGAAAATAAGGCTGTTTTAACATTTTATTATACATTTGATGAGTTCCTTTTAATAATGCAATAAATAACAATACATTTTTGGAAGTGCCAAATGAGCTCCAGTTTGATTGAAAAATAAAAATGAGTTGATTGTAAGTCCGTTTAGCCCAGACTGAAACCTGATCCTCATGGTGAACCTGCTCTCATACAGATTCTGCTGTCTGATCCCCGGGGAGCGCTAAAGCCGCTGTCCTACTTGCCCGTGGCGGTGTGGAAGTCAGCAGGCGCCTCAGACGGGGTTAATATAGTGGGTGATGCTGACGAGCTTCAGAGCCGGCAGACCAGAGGAGGAGCCGAGCACACGATGACAAGGCCGAGCGAGGGAAAGCAGGTCTCTCCACTAAGCACTACAGCATGTCAGGGACACGGATTTGCACAGAATGTAAATTTTCTTGACCTCAATCACAAGAACACAAGAACAACTTAAGTTCACTGGCGAGTTGTTTCAGTCTTTAGTCGTGAGCTCGACAGTTTGGTTAAGTTTGAAAACAGTGAAAACAAAACAAGATGACTTACATTCGACGCTTAAAGCAACACAGAAACGTGTTGATAAAAATGCAGACTGGCTGATATTTTTGAGATAGTAAGTGGACATTGAGCAAACTTAATTTGAATACTTTAAGCCATTGTGCCTACCATTAATATTACACTGTTTTCATCGGTTAATAACTTAACCAAGCTGAGAATCTTCAGGATGTGCTAGAGAATACTTCTACTTCTGCCATCATCAATATCAGGCCAATCTTGGTGAAAAATGAATGCAATGTCAATGCAAAGTATTGACATTGCAGAAGCTTATTGAAACCGTTCCAGGGTGAATGAGTGGTGAATGTGACCTTTTTTTTTTTTTTTTTAAAGCCAGGGAGTGAATATATACTGGGAAAATGATTTCCCTGAATACAGTAAATACATACATCTCTGCATATTTATATATACATTCACATAAACACACATGAATTAAACACTGAATTAACACCACAGGACCATAGGTGAATGACCATACCATTACTTTTATTGTAGATATACTGGGCTACAATTATTAAAAAAAAAGGAAAAATAATAATAATCCCAAAACAAACAAAATTAAAGGTATTTATGATCCATAAGGTGCAGACCGCAAACCACTGCAGCACGGTATACAGTATGGGTGAGGAGTTCAATTTCTATTCCAATGTCCCTTACACGTTTGCTGCAGGTTGTGATGGCCCATAATTCCCCATTCTGTAGTCCATCGTTCCATCCGTTTAGCTCCATTCTGCTGGTGTTCTGCTGCTGGTTGACCACGTCCAACCCAACCTCCTCCCCCACGCCCCCCAGTCATCGGTGCTCAACGCTGGCTTCATGAGGCCGACACCTTCTCTCCCCAGTTTCACTGCTGAGCAAAAACATCGATCTCGACCTTAAAGGAAAAACCCACCATATAAACAAACCGGTGTCCCGTCAAGGACATCTGGCTGCAGTGCTAAGTCACCAAGTACAATTGCATGTAAATGTTTGAGGTACCTGTACTGCTGTACTTTTATAGTTGTTTCTAATAGTGCACTTCTTAAGCCTTGGTTACTTGTACATGGACACCTGCGGATTCATCCGACTGCTGTAGTTACTTTTCAGATCAAGATTTTACAAAAAAACGTATGATAAATGTATAAAATACTTACAAAAACACAGTGTGATTCTGTCCACGTGTCATGTGTCAGAGATTTTAACAGTTCCACTTAAGAGTAAGAATTCAATATTTCCCTAAAACACCAGCGATTAGAGGGAAGGGTCAAACACTAAAATACATCTGTTTTTTGTGTTTTTTACAAGCGCCCTCTAGTGGAGAAAAAAGGCACGCCTTGATGCACGGGACACATTTTAAATTTGAATGCAGGCAGATATAAACAGTATGTGTCCGTGTGTGTGTGTGTGTACAAGTAGACCAGGCATGTTATAGATGAACGAGAACATTACTGCTACATCATTAGGATTCATGCAAACAAAGCCAGTTTGAGTGGATTTTTTCTCTAAGTTTGCAATAAAGGGCTGGGGGAGGTTTGGATTCCACACTAACACACCACAGGAGTAGAAAAGAGGCTGGGAGGACCGCTGGGATGACGTGTCCATATCAAAGTAGTCAGAAAAAGAATCAAACCAAGAGTGTCAGCTCATCATCTGAGTCATGATTGGACGTTCTCGTCTGACTCACCATTCTTCTCTTAACGAATGTTTAAGGCAGGACATCACCGCTCGATGACGTCCACACAATTTTAAGCCCCAAATTGCTGAGATTGTTTTTACAGTGTATTTGTCAGATGATAACCTGCAGGCACGTTTGTGTCTCCCCTCCCAAAGCCCCTTCATCTCTCTTTAAATAGGTTCGTGTAATACCAGCGATTGAAACAGCAGCAAAGCCTACAACATATATACACTTCTTTTTTTTTCTTTTTTCCTCCATCGGTCACTCCCTTTCACACTCTGACATGAGGTAAAGTATGGCGCCCAAGTGCAATGCTCAATTGTGCTACATGTACAACAAAAAAATGGAAAAAAACAAAAAAACAAAAAAACAAAAACAATTGCCAGTACGAGAAAGCGCAGTCTGCTCCGAATAACGCAGGACTACCTCGACTTCAGCACCCCCCCCCCCTCCCCTCCTCGAGTCAAAGGACAGAAACATACAAGGCTGCTGGAAGTCGACGCCACGTCAGGCTGACAAGATTAACTGGGATCCTTATTTACATCACAAAAACAGAGCGGCCGTGGCACCGTATGAGTGATTTCACATTCTTGCTCGGAGACTTGCACATAATTAGTGTGTTGAACGGAGAAAAGGCTAAATGGCTGTGTGTGTGTGTGTGTGTGTGTGTGTGAGTGAGAGAGCGCTACAGAGGTGTTAAAGGTGCACGACAGGAGGGTCCGATACACAAAGTCTACACACACATCCCACATCTAAGGGTTTACTGAACACTTGAGAAATAATGACAGATTGCACTCTTTTGAGCTGATTGTATTAAGACGACGTTTCTTAGTTCATATAGATTTTTCACACGTCCACACTTTAGTATAAGATCTCTACTCCTGCAATCTCTGGTTAAAATATTCAACTCAAATTTGGATTCATTGATTTTAATGTAGTCCACGCTACGACAGCGTGTTAGGGTCATTGCAAGTTTAAAAAAAAAAAAAAGTTGGAAATTTACAATTACATTAAACACTTTTTTTTACCATAATTTCACAGTTTCTGAGTTTGTTGTTGTATATTTGTGAAATTCACCGCTGTATTTGCAGAGAATGTGAACGTTTTATCTCAAATTTGACATTTCAATCTCACAAATGTGTGAATATTATTTGTGAATATTACCCTCTCACAGCTCTGTGTTTAATAAATGGAGTGGGGGTTTCTTTTAAAACCTACAATGGCCCCAATACGACTTTGTCGTTCTCCCACAGAGAAGGCACTGAGTTGAGTTTGTTTCTATTAAATCTATAAAATGACTGAATGAACTTCGACTCAGTGAAACCGATGTTAGCTGAATGCTGCGTGTGTGAAGCAGACTGACCGTAAAAAGAGTTACTGAATTGCAGTCTTTTGAGGTAGAAGCACCTGTGGGCGGGACTATACAACTGTGAATTTAGAAACCACACAGGTATACGTCTCCTCCAACGCTCATCTATGAAGACAGTTTTGAAGAAATAAATAAAGTAGATCCCCTCTGCCTTTACTGTGCAGTAAATGTAAGAGAGCTCCAAAGTTAAAGAGTGCAACCTGATTACCTCAGACAGCATTTACCCAGAATTCAAAAACAGATTCTCAACTGGTGAAATGAACAGCTAGTGAATGAGGGGAAAAAGGATGCGTTTCCTGCCTTTCAGTGTCAACCTCGAGTGTGGGAGAGGGAAGGAACGGCGACGCTGCTCTCCCCTGCAGCTTGATGGCGGCCGAATGGGAAAACCAAATCAAACAGATTTCCAAAATTAAAAAAAAAAAAGGTCAAATAAAGAGGTATTATAGTTACAGTGCAAAAAAGATGAGAAAATTCAAGCTTAATACAAAAACATAGCACCAAACAAAAAAGAAAAAAAATATAAAGACAAGAAAATGCATGCAATTAACTGAGGTATTCAAGTGAAAAAAGGGCTTATTGATGAGAAAAAAAAGAGACATTTAGCGAGAAGCAAAATTTGTCAGAACAGAAACCACAAAAGGAAAAAAAAAAAAAAAAAAGGCTGGTATCCTTATCTGTAGGAATCGACTTCAACCTCATAGTGTCACATCTGTTATAGCTTTGGTAGGTACGGGATGTGAGGAACACTAGCGTGTTGAAATTAATTGGCCTTTTTTTCACAAAGAAGACTGTATTTGAAAAGATTCTGAGCCTTACACGAGTATCCAACGTAGAAAAGTCTGCAGCATATTGAATGTGTTTTTTTTTTTTATCAAAACCCGATGACTCGCTCTGTTGGAAAGACATTTAGCATGCGGAGGACGACTAATTCCATCCCATCCAGTCTCCGTATCAAAACGTATTGAACCAAATCACCGAGATAATGCCGTTAACGTCGACTCACGCAGTCTAGATAGATAGATTTAGAACATTTGCAGAAGCAATCCAGTTGTCATGGTTTATACATAAACTACAAGAACATGCAACCTCGAGTGCGGTTTAAAAACTACTTTAAATTACAGTAACTGGGAATGTTGAATTCCTATCCGTCTTGCAGGATATGAGGGTGAGCCTTAGCATCTAAGGCCATGAATATCATTCATGTATCTTTTCTTATATATATTTATATACTTTGCTACGTATAGGATTTTGGTGTCAATGTGACCACACAATTCTCAAAGTAACAGACCCTAATGGAATAAGTGCAAAAATGAATTAAGAATACCATTTCAAGACAGATTTCAGACAGAACTGCCACCAGGTTTTTTTGCTCCAGTGGTATCTGTTTCGCCACGTCGGCCGTTAGCGTTTCAGAGAAGCGCTTTCAAACTGACTGGCACTAGTGCACAGGCTGAGGAGTTTAGCGTTTTTGTCGTTTTTTTTCTTCCTACATACTTTGATTTACACCTTTTGATTGAACTATGTACAATCTAATACTACCCAGTAAGCATAAGCCTCGTTTCATTGACATAAAGGTTAAAAAAAAAAAAAAAACGGTGAGGAATAGACATTGCGACCTGACTTTTTTTTTTAACACTTTGCTAAACGTTAATAAAGCACTCATGTGATTACACGAAACAGAGAGGGAAAGCAAAGATTGTGTTTGCGCAAAAAAAAAAAGCAAAAAAAAAAAAAAAAAAGGTAAAAGATCTGATGAGAAATCTGTTGAGATCAGTCTGCTTCTTGTGTTGCGTCTCCACAGTGTTCCCTGGCTGCCTTGGTTGTGCCGTCGCAGGCTGAAGATGCAGGGCTACCATCGCGCTGTGTTGGGAAGCCGATGATGCTTTTTGTTTCTCCATTAGCGTCAGTAGCTTAGGTGCTAATGCTGGGAGCTCTGGGGAGGAGCTCAGTTGTTTTGGACCTGAGGTTGATTGGCTTTGAGGCTGCGCAGGGCTCGACGGGCTGCCGCCGACTTGGCGATCCGGTAGCTGCGGCCGACTCCTTTAAACTTGCCCTTACCGACGACCTCCACGGTGACCCGGACCTTCCCGTCGTACGTTCTCTCTGCAGGGCTGCACACAGAGGAGAGACGGGACGTCAGATTGCAGATACCAGAAATACCCAAATGGTGGCCTTAATATTAGAGACATTAGTCCTGATTCCCCATATAATGCAAACTCAACACTTTCTCCTTGTTCACTGGTCGTCTTTAATTCCACAGCAGCAATTTGTATTTGGACTATATATACGAGTTTGTTCTCATAATTGACATTCTTGCTGTTAAAAAAGTTGACTAACAGAAAAGAGATTTGGTTCCGTGTGTGTTCACATCGTCCGTTCATATAAAGGAGGACTCAGTTCTGTTTCTGGTCCAGCTTTTTCTCATCTAAATGGCCTCATTTATATAGCGCTTTTCTCCAAAGCGCTTTACAGTAATGACTGACATTCACCCATTCACTCACACATTCACACACCGACGGCTGAGTCAACCACGCAGGGCGACAGCCAGCTCGTCAGGAGCAATTAGGGTGAGGTGTCTTGCTCAGGGACACCAGGCACTCAGCTAGGAGGAGCCGGGGATCGAACCGGCAATCTTGCGGTTGCCAGCCAACCCGCTCTACCTCCTGAGCTAAGCCCCCATCTATTCCTTCTAAAATATCTATTTCATATTCATGTTTCTTGCAGAAAACTTTTTACCAGCTTACATTTGAACACATTATGATCATTTTCCCAAAAGTACTGAATAGCACATAAACGCATCATAATATAACTCAATGTGACCTCTGTGAGTGTCCTTAGCGGTTAGCTCTGTTGTTTAGCCAATCAGGACTGAGCTCCCCACAGCAGCTCCTGACCAGTCACCCACTGTTTTCTCTTAACCCCCCCCCCCACCCACTGCTATCGTTCATCCTGTTGTGTCCGAGTCACATTGTCTTCTGTTTATCTCACGCCATCTTCTTTGTGTGAAGCAACTTTGGCTTTTTGCAAAATGCTCTAAAAACTTCATGTATTTTTATTAGTATTATTACCTGAACTTGGCAGTTTCTGGCTCCATCTCCAGCAGCTCCCTCACAGGAGAGCGTGGCACATTGGCAGAGAATTTCTCTATAAGGGGTTCAAAAAATAAATCATATGACATCATAAACTCAAGACTTTCGATTGCAATGACGCAGAAACTGCCCAACAATAATGACAGAAACATTTCACATGCATCAATAAAGGTGCTTCCAGGCTTCTTTACCTATAAGTGGCCTCATCATTGGATAGTACACCTGCCACACCGTCTCCAGTGACATCCTGCTGTCCATGTAGATCGCTCCGGCTAGCGACTCAAAGATGTCCCCCATGGCTTTAGGGACCTCGATGTCCTCCTCCTTCTCCTCGTCTTCTTCAGAGCGTCGCAGCTAGTTGCCAAAACACACAGAGCTGTTAGCCGACGTCATTATAACACAGCCACATTAGAGATAATCATTTTTGGATGCCTATAACTACCCTGCAGAAAAGGTTGCTATTCCAGAATTCACTGCACAGCAAACCAAAAAAAAAGAAGACAGATTTATCAGACAGAGAGTCAAAAGAGCGGAAAAATGTTTAGCTTCTGCTAACCACAGCCAGCAGACGGCTAATCTAAACTATTAGCATAATTTACTTTCCATCTCTCAAAATGCTCTCTAGATCTATATAACAGGTATTGTACTGATGTTTTTTATGTTTTAAACTACAATGTTGGCTAAATCTTACACAGTGAAGCTTTAAAAATATTTTTATATTGAAACTGTGCAAAACTTCCAACATTCCCAAGCTTGACTTGTCTTGGAAATGTTGTCCGATGTTGACAGATGTTATGAGGTTTCAATGCATTTATTTTACAATAATATTTTAATTGTTTTCAAAGCATAAAATATGAGGATAGACATTCTCAATTGACACACTAGTTCCACTCCATGCCATATACGTTTGGTGCTATTGAATGAATATTGAGCAGAAAAGTGAATCGTGATACTGTATTACTGCAGCACATCTCTAGATTTCTTTCAGCTGTATTTCCAGTATGTTTGTGTATGCGCTGGCTGTCCCTAAGGCGTAGGGGTATCCGCTCCAGGAGATCTGCTGCTAAGATAGCCATTTCCAGGCAAATTAGATCCAACTGCTTTTTGTCTTTAGTGCTGAAATCATTGGAATATGAAACAGATTCACAGAGTCTAGCAGCCTTGTGATTCAGGCAGAGCTTTTTGAGTACTGACTATTTTAGGGGAGAGCTAAGACAGCAAAGATTGGGTTTATTTGCTCTTCAGTACTGATGCTAGTTGGGTTTTTGGGAGAAAGAGGACTCACCTCGGAGTCCATGCCCTGCATCTCGTTCTTCTCCAGCTGAAACTGCACGAAGTCGTCGATGACGTGGAAAAGCTCGGGCGAGATCGCCTTGAAGTACTTGTGGTAGTCGTACTTGACGGCCAGAGAGGCAAAGATGGTGTTGTTGACGAGTGCTGAGCGCAGGTCGGTCAGCACGCCGGGGGAGTGCTGCCGCGGGTCTTCATAAAGGTGCTTTGTTATGAGGTAGTCGAGAATTGCATCACCAAGGAACTCCAGCCGCTGGTAACAATCTGAAGAGGAAGGAAAATAAACAGTCAGACATGTGGCGAGGTGACTTTTTAATTTGTGGACAGTGTTTCAAGCACGGACTAACAATGGATCAAACGGCGCGGTACAGTCTGAAAGGTGCCACAAACCGTCAGACAATTATCACAAAGTGAACTCGGTGTGTTACACTGCCATGATATTGTGTTTCCAGCTGCAGCAGGCAGCTGTTTTCAGTTCTGACAAAGCCACTGTATGCATTCTGCTCAGCACCAAGCAGACACAGTTAGTTACTATGTTGAACATAGTGGAGCATTTAAACGCTAAGAAGACCAACAGGAGAGTGAATATTGGACTTGGAAGTCATCTGGATTTACACCAGCTACTCCAATACAAGCTTTGTGTATACATTGTAAGTTCATAGTTGTTCGTTAGTTTCAAACAAGTGATTTTCTGTCCAAGCAGCAGGTAAAGTCAGTGCAGCACTACAAAAACAATCATTTCAGGAGGCCAAAGAATGGATTAGATAAAACTGCCAATCCTTCATAAAAGGCTGTGTTTTATTTGTAAAACAGAACGAGTGGTGTCATGCTAATCTAACAATTAACATGTATTAATTTAGTTATGTGTAACGTTTTGTAGTTTCAGGTACATTGTGTTATTTTGTTAAATTGACAATAACCTGGTTTAGATCACTATTAAACAGCTTGTTGATCAAGAGTCAGGTTAGATGGATCCCAATTAATTTTCATTTTAAAGTAGGTAATTCTATTTAGAAATAATTTTCTGTTATATTATTTTAAATCCTTGTTAGCCATCAATGCATTAGATGCCCTGACAAATCTGTCAAGCTCAATACAATGTTACAGGAATGCTATGATGTCGTTCAATTTCAACTTAACAAATAGTCGATTTGTTTACAAATATTTCTGCTTATGATGGCAAAGGTATGTTTCTGTATGTGACAAGAGAAATACAGCCTTAGCAAATAACCCTGTTATTTCCATATTATTCCACTACATGTGCCCACCATATCAAATAGTACCATTTTTACTATAAACAAGCCATACATTAGCACATAACATTAGTTTTGTCAGTCAGTGTAAATCTAATATCTATGTGAGAACCAGGTTCTGTGGAACAACCCATTTTAATTGAGTGTAACTGGTGTGTAAAGTCATAACAGCTGATGCAACAACTACAAGCGGCCAGAAACAACAACTGTTCCTAATGCTGTTCTGTAGACTTAGGCAACATGGTCGCCCTTAAACCATTTATAAAGTGAGAACATATCAGTGGTGTTTTTACAGCTCAATCTGGTGCTCCCCAAAGTGGCAAAACATTTGTTTTGCAGCTTTAAATGTCAATAATATTGAATTTAACTCCTATTTGATGGAGACAAGTAGGGATGCAGCGATATCAAGTACAAGTACAAATACTTAAAATTCAGTACTTGCCCATACCGAGTACAGGTCTAACACCAACATTAAAAACGTTCAAAATTTGGATCAGATAATCACTTTCTGAAAAAGTATGTTTAGCTACATACTGCAGGTGGTGATATATGACGTATTTAACATGTTTGTGCATCAGGTTATTGTTGCAGCTGGGCAGCTAATTAGGCTCAACTGATGTTAAAGGGACAGTGTGTAACATTTTAAGGAATTTATTAGCTAAAATCAATATGTTCATTCATAAATAGGTCCTCATAAGTGTATAATTACCTCTGCCAATAATCTGATTTATCCTCGTAAGCAAAGAATTTCTTATTTGTATTTACATTGGATGGGTAAGTCCTCAGCAGGCTTCCATGTCGTTCCACCATTTTGAAGACCATAACCGCCGGAGAGGGACAAAACACCTAAACGCAATTTCGTTCAGAGCCAGCGTGAATGAAAGGAGATCACATCAGCGAGAGGCGCTTCCAGACACGTAGGGTGCGTGCGCAGGACCGGCTCTCCCCCCTGGAGTGGACAGGGACTTTGACTGACCTTTTTTTTTTCGCCTGTGGGGCACAGATCTCGGATACTGGCGCACCCACGTCCCGCTGTTCCCCCTGGAGCTCCCAGAGAGACTTTTACCGAGCTTTGTTATTCGCCCGTGGTGGACGACCTCTTGCCTTTAACAGTCAGTGTTGTAGAGCAATATAAGCGCTTTAGTTACATTTGTTTGTGTTTGTTGTGTGTTTAGTTGTTAGCCGATGCTATAGGCTACTAATGGAAGGCTACCAAAACTAAACCAATATCAACATGGCAACATAAATCACCATCTTGCTCCAGGAGTAATTACTTACTGGTGAAGTGGTGTTGGATGACATGTTGTCATAGCTTCTTGGTACAAAACAGCTACCGTAGTTGCAACAAAGCGACGCGCTAGAGAGCACTATTCGTTTGAATGCAAAATACAATTTCACCACTAGATGGGAGTAATTCCTACACACTGTCCCTTTAACATCACATTGTCTTGGTGATATCGGAGTCGTTTTATGAGTATGACTATGAGTACATAAGTACCTGATACCGGTATTGGTGGATCCCTAGATATGAGCGAGCTGAGCAACGTATGGCATACATGGATCAATTCCAGATGGATGGATGATCAAATTACCCAGTTTAAGCTTGTGGCAACTTCCACCGTCAGACATATCGTATTTGATTCACATATATTGCCAACAACAGTTACTATTATTTTCCCCCGAGAAAAGATTTTTCATTCCCAAACACATTATTCTGAGGTGTACGGTAAAGTGATGTCTGACCTGTAATTGTGTTGTAATGGTAGGAAGCGTGGGTGAAGGCTTGCAGAAGGTAAGCCTTGTTCTGAAACGTGTAGTTGATCTTTCTTTCAAAGTTCTCGAAGCCAGAGATGAGGTGGTTGAGAGTTCGCTCTGCGTCCGGATGGGCCAGCAGGCAGCGGGGCGGGATCTTCAGCCAGCCGTAGCACAGGTCGATGGCAGTGATCTGACAGCTCTGCACCACTGCTCCTGCCTGTGTTCCTCTATCCAACGGTAATACCTGCCATCATCAAAAAAAAACTTTTAATATGGGTGAAAACTCTGATAGCTCAGTGGTTACTGCAGAGGCCCCGGGTTTGAAACCGCCCGTCGGCCATTTCTGCATGTTGTCCCCATCTCTCTCCCCTTTTCACTCTCACGCTGTCCTCTCTCAATAAAGGCCAAAAAATACATCGTCGCTGTAGGGCGGAACGTTTGTATTTCCATATTTTTCTTTCAGAAATCAATGCTTTTGGCGATCCTATATGTCTGTTAGTTTAATAAAGTATTAAATTGTGACTAAAAATGAGAGCTTGTGACTAAATCTTATAACTTCATTGGATCATCAAACTGTCAGCAAAGCCTCATAGCTCCACCCGGCCTCGGTACTGAATTAAGTGTCGCTCACAGCACAAATGAAGGTAAACAGTGACAAGGCGACTGCATCTGAAGAACTGTTCCCCACAGTTTCATAATGAAGTCAACATGTTTTCACACTTCTCAACAGCAGCCTCCCTGGGGGGATTCAACTTGCCGGGTCACGGCTGGCTGCTTGGCGTGGGAGGATCCCCTCGTGACTCTCTCCCCACTGCTGGCTGGCTGTTGTCGGTCACATTTCCTCTATGAGGCGTCGTAAAGACAAGCTCCAGGTCACCTCGGAAAGGCCCGGGGTGAAGGTCGCACATCCCTCTGTGAGCTTTACAGCAGCCCTCACCTGGACCTCACCACTTTCCAGAGTAAACTTAAGATGCACTCTCACATTGTATACAGTGCCCGAGCCTGTTTGACCTCCCAAAGTCCAGTTTTTTGGACTAGTCTGAGTGCTCCGTGCCTTGGTCAAGCACGGTACACTTTCTTGGCCCTGATACGGTTGGAAGAGGTGTGCTTCGACTCGGCACAGTTGCTCATACACGAGCACAAGCACAGGTGTGAATATGTATTTATTACAAAAAAATAAAATATGTATTCTGTAGTGAGTGATTTCAGACACAACAGAGGAGACTAGCACAACATAGCCTAGTCATGTTACCTCAGCGGCTGAGCGGCCGTTCTTAATCAATGATGCACATGAAAAGAGGCTATATAACATCTGTCTTGGCTCACCTTGAGGCCCAGCGAGCAGAGGAACATCTGGGCTGCTCTCTCTCCACAGCTGGTCAAGTAACAGCCCAGCAGAGCCTCCACGCAGTCAGCGATGCTCTTGTCGGCGATGCACTGCTCCGTGTGCAAGTCGTAGGAGATGGACTGCTTGCCGAGCTCTGCGCCGCAATTCTCCTCAGACGGATTCCAAAAACCCACCACGAAGTCGTCCTCCTCGCCGGCCTTACTGGGATCCAGGTAGCACATGGCGTCCCACGAGCTGTAGTCGAACTCCTCGGAGGAGGGCACGCTGGGCGCCGGTTCCGCGGGGTAGTGGGCTGTGGTGGGATGGAGGGGCTTCTTGGGGGGCTTCCACTCATACAGAGACTCCATTGGAGGGGAGGAACTCGAGGCCGGGGTGAGAGAAGGAGGGAAGCCACTCAGAGAGATCTTCTTACCAAACGCACCAGATCCCAACAACATGTTGTCAATGAACTTGATGTGCTCCTTGTAATACTCCAGATCGTCCTCCATGTTGACTTCATCCTTTGGCTCTTCCTTCGACATCTGCTCAACGTCCTCATCCACATCCACATCCACATCCTCGGCCTCCTCCTCATCGTCCTCGTCGTAGTCATTTCCAGACTGCCCGTTGGCCAGAAGCTCCTCTTTGGCCTGGAGGATGGACGCAAACAGGAAGGAAAGAAGAGTTAAAAGGAAAGTAGTCATGATTACGTACTGACCAAAAGTGTCATTTTTAGGTATTTAGGTGTCTCCATTAAAATGAGCCTTCGTGATGAAGACGTTCCAACAGGACTTTGCCTGTTAAGTGGTAAAGATGGCAAGTAAAACTCAACCAGATTACAGAGTTTCAACAGGCTTTTGCAGTGCGGGGACACGTTGCCAAACCAAACTGCCATTACTCAGAGACAAGTCTTCGGTTGGGTTTAGGAATGGTCCTTAGAATAATGACACTAGAATAAATACTTAATCATTTATAGAAACATAGAAATTGCCAAGACCCACAGGATAGCTGGCAATCCCGGGTGACATAATGTCTTTAAGACATTTAAAAATAGTGACGCTAAGGGTATCACATTAAACTAGAAAACCTACGTAATCAACTGAAACCAACAATGTCACGCAAGTTTGTCGGGAAGGGGGCTGAATAACGCTCCAATTTTAGGCCAAATTTTGGCGAGTGAAAACTGGCAAGGCCCTTGACCTCTCACCTCAACATATATGTATGAAAATGGATTATACGGGTACCTGTCAGTGAAGGGGAGACTCATGGGTACCAACAGAACCCACTTTCAGACTCTTGGGCAAAAAACATGCAGCTTTTGGCATGCATTTAAAAATGTGTTATAGTCCCCCGTCTCCAGAAAATGGTGTATTTGAATATTAATGTTTGGAGATTACTGGAAAGTTGAGACTCTTGTGGTTCCAATGAGCCGAATTTCATTCCTGTGTGATGATGTTCGTTCAGACAGTAGCCGTTTCATTGAAGTGAGAAACTTTTTATTTTAAACTTGCCATCTAAGAGAGTTACTTGTAGTGTGTTCTTTCAAGAACAGTCCGAAACACATTAAAGTCTGAACCAAGACAACTGCAAAACCTTTAGGAAATATGATATTACGCTTCAGTTATACCATCAAAGGACTAGGGCTGTCATAAGCAGCTACAACAAAGTTTTTCACTGAACTTTGCCTGATTTTAGATAAGAAATAGCTTTAAAAGCAAATATATTTGATCATTTACTAAAATACTGCTGAGTCACAGTACAGTTACCAGCAGAGCAACTGGGGTCTATCGTGATCAATAGCACAGCAGTAGAGGAGGTTATATCTGTGTCTGGTTGCCTCTCTATTTCAATAACAGTTAGATCATTTTGAGACTAGACTTGTTTGGAAATAGGCTCGTCCTAAGTTTGCGGTGTCTCGCCTGGAAAGTGGACGAGATCAGGTGGCAGCAGCAGGAGGCAGGGGCAAAAAAGTTCCATCTGGAGCTACCTGTAGTTTGCAGAAAGCACTGTGATTTACTTATATTTGTTTGCAAATACAATGTACGTGAGTGTCTGGCATCGTATTCTTTTCTTTCTTTTTTTTTTATGTCTGCCTACAAGCTTATTGCTGGTTGTTTTCATCGATGCCATGTAAATAATAATACACAAATAGTTTTATAATAATGATTTAATACATTACTACAACTTACACTTTATTATTGTAATAATGATTATTTATATTAACAATATATATTATATTAAAAACAACTATGATTTAATACCACAAAAGATAGGTTTTGATTAAATGTTTTTATGTTAACACATAAAATAACCATTGTATAACATGAGATAAGCTGGTAATCTAGCGTTAAATATTACAATTACACAAAAAGTTTTCTTGGTTTGTCTTGTTTGTTGTTGAAACTAAGAGCCAATCAGCTCTTTGATCAGGCGACAGCCATGTGTTTCCCATCATGCCCTGGATCTTGCAGAGCAACTGCGGCACCTGGCTCTAAAAAGTGCACCTGCCTCGACCTCTTGGAGTTGTCTTTGCCCGTGTGCATGATGTCACAGCAAGTTGGGATCAAATCGAGCACAAATCTAACCAGCATGCACTGCACCTCTGATCAATTATGCACAGGCCTGGCTCATCTTGTACGAATTATTAAATACAAAACTGGATTAGGATAAAGTGACAAGTTGGCTACTTTCTGTTCTGTAAAATTTCCTAAATTCTTCATCTATAATTGTCTTTTAGATGCACTTTGAGCTGCCTTGTACAAAGGGCTAAATTAAAATATTATCATCTGAGTGTAATAGCATTGTTTTAAACAGTTACATTTATACATATATAGACTGGCGTCCTGTCCAGGGTGTACCCCGCCTTCGCCCAATGACAGCTGGGATCGGCTCCAGCCCCCCTGCGACCCTGAATACAGGATAAGCGGTAGACAATGGATGGATGGATGGATTTATACATATTAATTGCAATGTTTAAACGATTGTCAAATTTAGTCCCGATTCACGTTTCAGCAACAAGAAATTAAAGTGTTAACCATGGTGTGTCTAGACGAGGGGGAAGCCTGCCCTCGAGTGGTTGGACAACATCAGAACATCATCCGAGATGGAAATGATTGTGCTATGTTGTGAATGGACTTTCACTGAGCACATTATCTAAAGTTTCGGGTTAACCCTTCACATAAATACTGCTAATTCTTATTTTAACCCTTTTAAAGAAGAAGAAAGCGAAGCAGGACTCACTGACCTCCTCTGAATCCGGCATGTCTATGCTGCTCTTATCCTGGTTGACCACGTAGCCAGGAGGCAGCCAGTTCACAGGGGGGTCAAAGATGGACACCACCATCCTGCTGGGGAGCCCCTTCTTCTTCCCCAGACGGTACAGGTTACAGTTGCTCACCTGGACATGGGCAGACCAAAGGGGATGAATGGAGCGCCGTACACACCGTCATCATTAACATACTGCAGCCTTAGAAAACTCAGCTTTAATACAACAGGTCGGTATTGTTTTCTGAATAAAACTGATGAAAACTAAGTGGTGACAAATCAGAAGTGGTGTGGATGTTTTCGACCTCTACTGTAATCACCTACTGCAACACTTAAAAGAGCCAACCTCATATTTCTACGACTCAAAGAAGCAAGTAATTCCCCCAAAAAAACATATGTACTGTGTGTGATGTCTCGATGAAGCTACGATGTTCGTTTGTTGTTGTTATTGTTAGAATGTACTCACACCAACAAACTTGCTCATTCTTTTGTGGCCTGGCTGACAAAAGTGTGTCTAAATAAAATGCATCAGGTAAATTAGCACTGCAATTGTGATGGAACATAACCAAGTTAGATAGCTAGCTAACAAGCAAAGCTAACAGCCGTGTTATTGACGTACATTGTGTCAGACGATTATGTGCCCCATAAGTGTTGACGTGTCTCACCTTCTTGCTGCGCATGTAGCTAAGTCGACCCTCGTGGGCGTCGGGGTAGGTACAGAACAGGTATGTGGTGATGGCATGCTTGAGGAAAGAGTCTCCGAGCATCTCCAGACGCTCCAGGTTGAAGCCGTCGCTGGCGTTGGATAGGGTCAAGGCCTGCAGGATTAGGCCCGGGTTGGGCCCTAGGCTTTTGGGGGAGTCTCCTGTCTGGGCTTTGTCCTGGGGGACAGCAGCAAGATCGGGAGAAGGTGCTGTGGGGGCATTGGGACCCGTGGCTGCCCGGATGCAGACTGAGGTAGCTTTATTTGCGTGGTCTGATGTCCTCCCTGGTGTACATTCATCACTAGGCTTCAGAGGACTGGAGCTGGGCTTCTTCAAGCTGTGAGAGGGCTGCACAGGAACTGAGGTAGTGGTTTGCATTGATTCAGGACTCGGCAGCCCAGGGGAGCTGGGCTGGGAGCGTTGGCAATTGTCATGTTGGTAAAGGTGCTTGTCTTGGTGGCCGTCGTCGTCGCAATCGGTGACTAGGGCAGTGCCGTTGGTTAGGTTCCTCGTGCATGTGGCTTCTCTGGGCTCAGCGGCCGTGAGGTTCCCCTGCTCGGGCAGGGAAGAGTGGTGACTACAGGGATGTGTTAGGGAATCAGGGTCCGGGCTTTCTGTGTCTGGGAGACCCTCATCATCCTCACTGCCAGAGTCAGGACAGGAGATGAACGTTTTGCTGTCGATAGATCTCTTCCAGCCGAAGTCCAGGTTTGGATACCTGCCCAGACAAGACCATCCATACATTAGAATGATGGGAAACTGTTTTGGGTATGTCCACACACAAACGATCAACTGCAAAAATCATCTACTGACCCTTCGCTAAGCCCCACCCCTCGCTGCTACTCTGTCAAGCTGCCAGAGCTACCATGGGGTATAACTGAACTTGCTCCATCATTTCAGGGAGAAGCATCTACAATATGGGAGGAAATATCCAGGTTGCAAACTGACTCAGCAGCGCAGGAGTAACAGGTTCAAAGAGAAAGAGTGAAGCTATAACTCCTCCTACCTCTCCAGGTAACAAGTATTACTATTACAGAACATTTTACAACGACTAGCTTAAAATCCAAACAACCAGCCTGAAAATGAAGATACCTCGCAAAGGGTCAATTATCTCTCATGTTGGCAGTAGTTCAGGCGTGTTTGGATGTTCCTGTCTGCTGAATGCTGTTCTGCCATTTTGACACTGAAAAAATGGTTCTGTAGAACTATGCATTGCCACCACATTGGGTTTGGAAATCTCTAAATTTATTCTTACAAGTTGCTAAGGATACCAACAGCATACTTCATATATAGATTCTAACATCGGGAGATTAGACTGGTAAGTCCAGGCTCCAGGGTTACAGAGCGGTGCCAGTGAAACTCATTTCCAAAATTCACATGGTTTCAACTAATGAAATATCCTGCTTCAATCCATATTTGTTGGCGTCTAACTTATTCAAAACAACATTTTCAATGTGGTCACAAACTGCTGCACACACAAATGGAGGCTCTCAGCTGTATTAACAGACATTTGAAGCTTCATTCAAAAACCTGAAAAGAAGCTTCAACTGTTTTAAAAAGTGAACGTGGGTTCAGGCCCTGGTAGCTTAGTCTGATCCACTTAATTTGTTTCACATTTACAGAGCCGGGGCTGTGGAGGAACAGCAGATTTTTTCCTTAGCATGCACACAGAACGGATAGCTAGTGGACCCGGAGGAGAGATTTGCTGAATTTGACAAAAAATATAAATACACCTCAGCTAGGTCTTATCATAATGAAGAAATGTAAATAAAAATGACACGAAAACCTGTCCATCAAAATGACCGACAAAGGGAAGTCTAATGCAACCACTGCTGTGGTGTTACAGTAGAGTAATATGGTGTATGGCCAATGTTCCATTGGTTAAGGAAAGTCCTGATTTAGCAAATGGAATAACTGAAAGTGGCTCACTTTTATGAAACCCTGAACTCATATGTTGTGTTAGTGTATGCAACAGGGACCTGAAGTCAGGGGGCAGGGTCTGGGCTCCCACTCCAGCTTCACTAGCTGTCTGGGCTCTCAGCTCCTCGGCGGTCAGGAGGCAGTGGAGGCGGTAGAGGATGCTGGGCAGACACACTGCTTTCCTCCACAGGGAGGCGGGGATGGGGTGGATGGCACACAGCTCTGGAACCAGGATCTAACAAACAACAAAAGATTAGACCATGACAGAATACATGGAAGGCGATGCAGCTGAAACTCATTTCTCTACACATCTGCTTTTCCCACCTAAATTAGCTTGAATATACATGTATTTTAAACACAGGAAAACCTGCAAAAAAGGAGATAGACACTTTTCCTAATGCCAGTCGACAAGCCTGTCAGTTTTCACGTTAAACATCACAGTTAGTGAAAAGCGGTTTAATCCGTTACTTATTCAGTCTCTTTCAAACTGTTTGCCGACTAATTTGGAATGACGTTGGAGCGCTGTTTGGACGGAGACGGATGGAATTTGTGGTTTGACGTGACAAAGAAATAACTAAGCAAAAATTAGCGTATCCATCTGGGTGTCATGAGCCCATCACTGCCGATCGGAGCTGGAGCCGATGAATATACGCAACTACATTTCCCACTGAAGACAAAAGCCAGATGTTAATGGGCACCCAAACAAATAAAACTTGACGCACCAAATTATTATTCACACCAGGACTTCATCTGCTTCTTGTAGTAGTGATTAAACTGGAACTGTATCAAGTGCAGATATAAACAGTACTTGATCAGTCCATAAAGAAGGGCTTCTATGGACGCTGCAGCGATGCTATGTGAGCTAACAGCCAGAGTTTAGGAATGACGATTAGGATTACACCACAGAACACACACGGGTCACTCGTGCCTTTCCTGTTAACCTTGCAAAACATGGGAACAAGACCTGTAACCATGGAAACTGAACATTTCAAAGATGGCTCAGAATGCTCAGAAGACATGCATATCAAAAATGCATAAGAAAGACCGATGAAAACTAGACTAAGACTGTCTTTGGTTTTGTTGACTAAAACACATTTATAGCTAAATATCAAAACTGAATTAGAATAAATGCTGATCACTTAACAGTCTGACAGGGCTTTAAACAAGGATGTGGATGTTCCAGCTAGGAGTCAAGGGCCAGACACTCATTTACTCTTATTCAACAAAAATAAATAAGGTCATTTTACAAGGTAACATTTTTTTAAACACTTATCTAGCCTATGTATTGGTTTTTGATAAATATATATATAAAATACCACAATGTAAATAGAGATAGCCCAGTCGTTCATTAACCCCATAAATGTCTGTGTGCCTGTATGGACTTTTTAATGCTCTCTGCGCAATTCAATTCTTAATGTGTTTTGTCATCAATTATTTTGCTCATATTTGTCATTTAAGATGATTCTCTAGTGAATCTCAACTTTATCAACAATCCAAACGGTTTTGATTATAATCAAAATATATAATCAAGAAGTCAGCTGTTTGGAATGGAGAGCTCTGGTCTAACTGGCAAACGGACTGAAAACAGCACTGTGATAATAAAAATGGAAGGCTCTGTGTTATTTCAGGTGCTGATGAGAGCAAGAAATGTAAATCAGGAAGCTTTATCTAACAGATCTGTCAGTTGATCAGTTTGGTTTTATCAGACACCAAAACACTGTTAATTACACCCCGAGGCAGGATTTAAAAAACCCTTTACCCCTCATCTATATGCAGTGAGTTATTAGATGATGCTGTACTACGATGCTGCATAAGTACGCCGGATGCAGCTTTTTCCCCACGAGACCATTTGTGTTCAGACTGAAACGAATGAGGGGGTGAGGGCTTTCTCACCAGAAGGCGTTTCTACACAGAGAGCCCGCCATAATGACGAAAAGAAGAGCCCTTAATTTGTCACAATCACACCGTTCATACTGAACTTCATACTGACGGAACAATTACCTGTTTGTTCTGCAGACTCTCCCACTTGGCCTTCCTCTTCTCTGCACTGCTGAGTGGCAGGGCTTTGCCCTTCTGGTTCAGGTGCCGAGGGGTTAACAGGTTCAGTCTGAGAGCACATAAAATAAAAGCCTTGTTTTACACACCCGTATAAAGTGCTGTCACTACACTGACTTTATGCCAATGTACTTTAAAACCTATCCATCATTATAAGACAACACTAGGTTTAGAGGACTGATCTCTCTCAGAGGTCGTTAGACTCATAATAGGCAGAACATGGGGAAATGCCTTTTTTATCCCTTGCACTCGTCAAAACCTGGTGCCTTAATTACCCACAATGCAACTAGACTGCGGTCAGTTAGATTAAGATTCAGTTGTGTATATGCTAGTAGCAGCAATGTATCCTTGAGCCTCCAGCAGAAATGAACAGAAAACTACAGGTCTTGAAAGATCACTTATTTTGAACTCTTTTCAGTCATAGCTGAGGCTGACTCAGATGACATCACTAGAGGACATTTATCAGACTTCACACAGCTAGATATGAGAGGATACGATTTTATCATGGATGGACTTTTTTCCACATATGCATTATGACATGGGTAAATAGGGCTGCACGATATTGGAAAATACTGATTTTATAATATGATATATAGCGATATGTACAGCGTATTAGGGTCGCTGTAGGTAAAAAAAATAAATAGAGCTGGGGGGTCAGTTTCTCAGAAAAAATGTCAGTTTCAGTGGTTAAAGTCACACATTTATGAACGGAAAAAATCAAGACATTCTTGGATATTAAAATGGCAAATTTTAATAGAGAAAGAAAGAAAAAGAAAAATAAATTTGCCACTTTAATCTCAGAGGAAATGTAGGAAATTAAAGTTCAATCTGGTGCACTTTGAGCACAAAATTAAGAGGCTAGATAAATGATTTTCTGCTGACCTGGAGGAGGTGTGGTCTACATCCAGAAGTGGCTGGTTCAGGTTGGACAGGTCCAGGTTGTACTTGGTTTTGTAGTACTCGGCAAATGTCTCGTACTCTGGTGACGGAAACTTACTGAGCGGCGTCAGGTCTGTGTACACATCAGCAACGTAGAAGCGATGAGGCTGGTCAAAGTTACGATACCTGGGAGCGGAGCAGTGGGAGAAATTCAAACAGGTGTCCTTCGTACGTCAGAAGCATTTATACACGGCAGATACAGAGGGGCAAAGATGTTGGTACCTTGGAATGATGACAGCATCCTGGTAGTCCTCCAGCTTGAAGTTGAACGTGTTCTGCTTGGTGTACTGAGTGGTAGGAATGCCGGTGCGGGCCTCAGACTTCTCAATGTCCTCCATGAACGTAAAGTCCATATCTAGTGTGTTGGAGTCCCCAACTGAATGAGCCAGGAGAGAGGATCATGGAAACAAACCAATAAGCATCTCCACACACAATGTGATCCACTAAGCTTGCCCGAGACGAGTCTACTCACAGACATTCAGAGGTAGAACGCAGTAAGCCGAGTTGGCCAGCGTGGGCTTGAACTCCAGTGCCGGTTTCTCCAGGCGGAGGATATGAGAGAAGATGTACTGGTGCAGGCGGGTGATAAGGTCAAGCTGGGCGGTGGTGAGCGTGAAGTCAGACTTCTGCAGCTCGATGGAGATGGTCACCTCTCCGGAGCGGGTGTACACCGGGAAATGGGGGATCTGGACAGAAGGAGAAGATCAGCTGACATCCACAAGCAATAATGCTGGAAAGACTTTCCTAGAGGTGAAAACATGTTTGTCTGAACTGACAGGTTTGAACCTGGGTGACGTACTCGAGGTATGGGTTTGGCAGTCAGGATGCCGAAGCACCTGGTGGTGTCCTCTGGTGGGTAGAGCTTCCTTCTGCGGAAGTTGAGTTCATCTGGGAGAGGGGTGGTGAGGACCATCCCGATGACGTACAGATAGTAGGTCTGCTCTGGCACAGCGTAACTGTCCCGCAGACACTCTGGTATCTGAAGAGGGCAAAAAACAAGAGAAATAAACGAGAAATCCAAAAGCTTTCACAAACACAAACAGACACTGAGCTTTTTATGATGCTGTGTAGATGTAATGTGTTGTAGTGACCAGCAGGTGCCACCAGAGGTCCTCTCTACATAGTGTAACAGGCAGCTGAGCTCAGAAAGCTGGAAACTCAGTGTTGACTTAAAATGCTCATAAGAGTCTCCTTTTACTCCCGCTCTCCATTGACTCAATGAGCTTTGCCGCCACATTTTGAAGGGCTATTTCCATGCAGTTTTAATATTTTGGGTTGTAAATGTTTCTTTATTTTCTGAAATTCATTCCCACATTTTGCTGGCTGTTAAGGTGAGATGTCATGAAGGGATGAGAAAACAGATAACGCCCCTGCCTCATATAAACTGTATTAATACCATCTTTGCTTCGAGAGGCTAATTCTCAGCATCCAATGAGAGTCAGGAGAGTCTAGCTGTAGTGGACCAGGCTTTCTTACGGCTTTAGGGTAGCACTGCCTCCTCTTGGTGGAGCCAGGCCGGCCTGGTACGCTGGTCTCCTCCTCATCATGAAGGTCAAGCTCCTCCTCATACTTCACCGTCTCCTTACCCACCGGCATCAGGTGATCATCCAGCTCACCTTAGTGGAACAAAACAAGATAAACAAATCAAAATAAAAGGGAAAGTGCTATAGAGGCCGACAAGGAATTGTTTTCTAATCATGGATTTGCAAAATCGCAATTCTGGTTTTACCTATTTTGTGGAGTTTCTCACAACACAGTAGTGCAACTGCTTTCTCTGCCAGTCTGGCACAGTTCATTATCGGACCCTGTGAAGACAGTGACATCAATAAAATGAATGAACCTGGAGAAGTTTGTGATAGGATTTGTTCTTACTAAATCCCGGGAGGGAAGGAAAAACGTACACTGTCCAGATGAGGAAAATGGCTGATTTCAAGAGCGGATGTCTGTTTTGAAAATAACTGAAATATTAGCATTTGTACGTGTCTTGTTTTCTTTGAAGGTTATTACCCTGATTTACTCGAAAACAAAGCAAACAAAGCCAAATGGATGTGGATCGAGAATAGAAAGAGGAGAAAAAGTCTCAGGTTAGCCAGGCTGTTCTCAAGTTAGAGCAGGAGGTGAAGAAACCATGTAGGACTACATCAATACCAGCTGGCTGTTTCACCAGCTGATTCACACACTGCTGCACTCATCTAGTTCATTCCAGTTGAAGCTAATTATTTGTGGGTCGTCGTTGTGTTTTAGCCTTCCTATTAATTACCCAGAAAGTCTAGACTTCCACAGTTTCATAATGAAGAGAAAAAATGTTTTCAAGGTAGTTCGCAATTCCACTGTAGTGAGACTCATATGAATACTGTATGCTAATAGAGGAAGGAGTGATGATGACAGTACATGCTTACAATTCCTTGAATATAGCTACATCCAGAAGAGACTTTGGACTAGTGAGCATCTCTGGCTTTTCCTCACCTTAATAGGAACTCGCAGAGGGGAGTTGATGGGTAAGTAGAGTGTGGACTGGAAGCGTTCGTCCTGCCTCTCTGCAGTTTTACACTTGGGTGCTAGGTGGGTGAACGGGTCGCTGGGCAGCCGAGCACAGTACCTGAGCACCAGAGCAGACACGACATTACCAAACACAGTTCTCATTCCTGAGCCAACTTGTCATTTTCTGGATGAACTGAGGATTTGAAAACTTCTCGGTTGGAGTGGTCAGATTAGTTTACTAGATTGATCACGCAGCTCATGATCAAACGCATCAAAGGGTTAAGTCAAACAGTTATGCTATTTTAGAGAAAATATGAGGATGTATATATTTTGTATAACAAGGTATAGACTAAAAATAATGAGATTGTCCAGCCCTACTTTACTGAAACGTCCCCCTACCTGTTGATGTGTCCGATGGCTGTGTTGACGGTGACCCGGGGACCTCCATCCACAGATCGAAGCACGTACGGTGGGAGGATGTTGTCATCGTCCAGCACCTGCTCCACTTCATACTCACTCACCTCCACCGACTTGGAGCACTTGTTCCTTAAGATCTGCTCGAGGCAAATGAGATCATCATCACTGCCTCATTCTGCTTCACATTAAACCATCATATACTATGTCTACCAACAGTTTCTAAATGTTGTCCTTCCATTATTCAAATAATCAACTGCTGACCAAACCAAACGACACAAAGAGAAAAGATCACCTTCTCTATGGCCTTGTAGGTAGTGAGATCTTCTTCGAAGGTTTTGGTCCTCTCACTGTCAGCCAGCATGATGTAGTTGGAGACAGGTGCTCGGGCTCGGCCTTTGGACTGGACATAGGACCTGTACTCTGTAGGCAGGTCGAACCGCACCACCAGGTTACACTTTGGGATATCCACGCCTTCCTCCACGATGCTGGTGGCGATCAGAAGGTTGGTTTCATGAGCCCGGAATTTGCGCAGAACCTGTGAGAGAAATATTGTGATAACTTAACTTAACTTTTCCTATGACATTCACAGGCAGGGCACCGGACTAACTCTTTAGATTGGTCGCACTGGTGCGCCTAACTTTTTCATTTAGGTGCACCAGCACAAAATTTAGGTAAAGCCAAATTTTTTCACTGCGCCTTTTGGCACCGCAATAATACACCTATTATACAGTTTCTTTATAGTTCCCATATACACTAGTAATTTCTAAACACATTCGGTCAATGACTATAAACAGGAATGGAGAAAAAAAAAAAAACTTAAAACTGCTCGTCTTTTGGTGATATTATAAGCAGTGTTTAATGTTATAAAATACCTTTTTCTGGTCTTAGTGCGCCCAAAATGGTCGCCCCCTGGAGCCCTGACTGGCTTCATGCATCATTTCATTTTCAGAATTCAACCGTTTATGTTCCTGAATGATTTCTTCCTGCAGTGATATTGGCATTACCAACAAGTGACTGAGAGTCTTAATGGAACAGGACTGGCATTTAATTAATCATACTACCTTGATGGACTTGAAGGTGTCACCAGGCACCGAGAGAACTATGTCAGTCCTATACTGTATCAAAAAACAGTATAGACTAAAGCATAACACGTAATTAATATGCCCTGTTCTTGTCTTTCACCAAGTGTGATGGCTGTTCTCCACACAGACGCACAAACAGTGAATGACACGCTAACGTGCTGACAGATTCAGTGTGAATACAGCAGCATACACGTTATCTATGACTGAAGTATCACAGTAAAAAGGTCTACTGACAGGAACAAGAACTCTCTGATTAAGCACAGTGAAGCTGGTTGAAAAGACTGCTGCTTGACAGAACACACACCGTTCAACTAGCATGGGCCGTGTGTGAGAATGCCAGATTCAATAAGTGACTCCGTGCTGCTCCACGTGCTCCGGATTCACTGACTGTAATATATACACTATATTGCCAAAAGTATTCGCTCACCTGCCTTGACTCACATATGAACTTAAGTGACATCTCATTCTTAATCATCCCACCCAGCTTCAACTCCTCTGGAAGGCTTTCCACAAGGTGTAGGAGTGTGTTTATGGGACTTTTTGACCATTCTTCCAGAAGTGTATTTGTGAGGTCACACACTGTTGTTGGAGGGAAGGCCTGGCTCTCAGTCTCCACTCTAATTCATCCCAAAGGTGTTCTATCGGTTGAGGTCAGGACTCTGTGCAGGCCAGTCAAGTTCATCCACACCAAACTCTCTCATCCATGTCTTTATGGACCTTGCTTTGTGCACTGGTGTACAGTCATGTTGGAACAGGAAGGGGCCATACCCAAACTGTTCCACAAAGTTGGGAGACTGGAATTGTCCAACATCTCTTGGTATGCTGAAGCATTCAGAGTTCCTTTCACTGGAAAGCCCAGCTCCGGAAATTTCACGACTGGACTTGTTGCACAGGTGGCATCCTATCACAGTACCACGCTGGAATTCACTGAGCTCCTGAGAGCGACCCATTCTTTCACAAATGTTTGTAGAAACAGTCTGCATGCCAAGGTGCTTGCTTTTGTACACCTGTGGCCATGGAAGTGATTGAAACACCTGATTTCAATCATTTGGATGGGTGAGTGAATACTTTTGGCAATATAGTGCATGTCAAAATATGATATAAGGGACTTGTGTCTCACATTTCCTCATGATTCCTGCCCATTTACCTCCTCTTGTTTCCTGAACTCCACCTCCATCTGCTTGTTCCGAGGCTGGTTCTTGCCGATGCTGTGGCCGGTGATGAAGTTGCTGCTGATGTAAGCCAGCTCCGGGTCCTGCTTCCCCGCCTCTTTGATCAGACTTAGGAAGAACCACAGACAGCGTGTCACTGATAACACATCACTGTCATTGTACAGGTTTTACATTCTGCAGCTGATCATCACATTGACCATCATTGTCAATAAGTGAGTAATTCTGCATGTTTGAAGCTTCACAGGAGACCTGTCCATTGGCATGGGATTATCCACAATTATCCTGGCCAAATTAAATTACAATTTACAATATCATCCCAATAATCTTCAAAATATGCTCAAAACTCACTGGCATCACTTTACATTTTGTTAATAAAAAAATAAGACAGACATGGACTATTTTTATTAAGTGGACGTAGTCGATGTGATATCCCCCATTGTTTTGTGGACTACGGCTTTGAATAAAAGTCGGAGAAATAATAAATTCTATGATGCATTGCAATGCTTTGTTGCACGAATCTGCATTGCTGCAGTAGTCCATAATAGATTTTGTTGATTTTTTAAGTACTTAGTATAAGTGTTTAAGTAATGTAGCACACCAACTGTATTCTACAAATAGGAATTGGTTTGAAAGATTTCAAGGAAAAGTTCTCATTATACTTAAATCCAAAATAGAGATGCATCGTGATGATCGTTTAATAATCGAATTGTGACCCTGTGAATCGTAATTGAATCAAATCGTGAGGTGACTGACGATTCTCACCCCTAGTTTTGAAGCCACGAGTTCTGCTGGATTATGAAATGAACATCATGCTGTATTGAAGAAGACTTGAAACTAGAGATTGAGACCATAAACTTATGTTTACCATGTTAACTGAGATAATTAATCAAGTAAGAAGTAGGGTCATTTTCACAGACTTCCATGCAATCAGACTTCCACAGGGATAGCCCCCTTACTGCCAGTAGAGAGAATGCAAGTTTAAGGCACTTCAGCATTTGGCTTCACTTTTCAGAATCGGAGGTTGCTCTTAAAGGAGTCATCACCAGGAAATCGCAATTTCTCTTGTTAAAACATGCATATCTGTGTTTGACCTCAGTTGAAACTTGCCTGAAAGGCTGGAGTTTGAAAGTGGCGCCGTTTTTTCGCTTCTGCTCTTTTTCCGAACAGGAATAGCACACAAGGGTGTGCATTCCTAAAGCACGAGATTTTGATTCTGCGCCTACGGTGACGTCACCGTGGAGGCTACTTGCATAAGCCCACCCCTCTTTCACCACCCAACCCCGCCCCGTCCGCTACCTGACGTCCTGCTGTAAACGTGTCTCTTCAACCGTCTCTGGCTCTTCACTCTCCGGTTCGGGTTCCGACTCTGGTTCGTACATAATCGCCTGAATTCCGTAAGGTTCGTCATTTAGTGTGTGCGCCATGACAGGGGGCTGTTTATGTTTTGGAGTCTGCATGCAGGCAAGCCCCCCCGGCTCTGTCCTTCCTGCGGCGAATCAACGCGCGCCTCATTACATATTATACAATGCACATCCGGACCAGTCAAAACCTCGCGCGTAATCTCGCGTGATAAAATTGCGGTACGAAAAAGGGTCAGAACAAGCTCAATGTTTGATTAAAAATTTTTTTTTTTTTCTAATAAGTTTTACGAATTGATCCAAAGCGATCCAAGGGGGGCTGGATACGTATAAAACCAGGTTATGACTCCTTTAAATAAGATGATCATAAAGGTCTCCTTTCATAAATAAAGGATAAATATATTTTTATAAAAAACCAGGCTCTATTTTTCACTTCTCTACCATGCCAGCCAGCTAATCATCTTTTTCCAAGTTACTCGTGACGATATTTACTATTAATCTCGATAATGGAATTTCACCACAATCAACTTATTGTGAGTTTTTGGTTGCGATCTACGATCAAATCCTTTACGACCCATCACTACTGGTGTATTCAAAACAGCCAAAGTACAATAGGGTGTGTATGAAGCACAGCTCTCACACCACATGTGAAACAGCCATGAAAAGGACAGAGCCCTACCGATTGAGGACGACTGCTGTGTACCGCCTCTCCACAAAGATGATCCCACACAGGATGTTGGTGAACGGCGAGGGAAAGTTGGCTTCGGGCCTCTCTTTGACCTCCACCTCTTCGTCCTCATCTTCATCCTCAGAGTCGCTCCAGGACACATAGTTGTCCTGGTTGCGGTTATTGTACCACTCAACGCTTTCAAACTGCTGCCGCTCAAAGGGCTTGTATTCGTGCAGGATCTCCAGCAGCCGGAGGACCTTGGGGGTGACGAACTTCAGGTCCAAGGAGGCGGGGGAGAAATGCTCCTCGCAGAGGGCATGCACTTTGCGCAGGATGGTGTCGGTGAAGAGCAGAAACTTGCGGCTGAGCTCCTCCTGCTCATGTTTGATGTATTTTTGGAGCTCCCGCACCATGATGCCTGCTGCCTTGTCTGCACACCAGGGTCCAAGGACCTCTAGCACCGCCCGGCAGTCACCCAGGACCTGTAGAGGACAGACACAGTGTAAACAGCTGTTTGATGGCTTTCTCACTTATAGCCTCAAGAAACTTTCTGGCAATATTTAAATTAACTTGTGAACCCTGTTGCTGGTCCAATCCTGGCCGATCTACTCTTTTTAAGAGGCTGTAGCAGGCTACTTATGCTACTGGTATCATTAGAAACTCAAAAAAACGAAGAAGAAAAACCGATATCAACCAGGTCATGCTGGTTTGTAGTGAATGGGGCTGATCAACGCTGATTTTCAAAGGAATCCATTGACCTCTCACCTGAAGATACGTGAATTAAACCCATTGGCCCCTTTATAGATAGGTCTACTTTATGCTAATCCCATGCAGTTTTGGGTATCTTTAAAGGGGGGGACTCGTGGATAGTCAAGATATGTGAATGAAACAGCATAAAGAGGACATGTCTATAAAAGGGAGAGTAAAGAAGAGACTCTTGTGTTCCAACGGAACCAATTTTCATGTTGATGTTAGTTGATGTTAGTGTTAATAGCGAGTTCATTGTAGTGAGAACATTTTTAGAAACTTGATGTCACTGAATCAGCCCTGTTTAGACCGCAGGAATTTCCCCTGGGGATCAGGGACTGTTTGAGGAAGTCTTTGTATTGCAGGGACCAGGATCTAAATTAAGATGCAGGAACATTTAACCCCACAAAAAGGCCCAGGTTGACTCCACTCATGGTGGGGTTTGCTGTGATCACACAGCGCTGCTGCTTCAATTCATGTACTGCTTCATTCATACAAGAAGGAAGAACTCTAGTATTGATTGAGAAGGAAGAACTCTAGTATTGATTTAGAAGGATGAACTCTTGTATTGATTTAGAAACATTTTATGATTATGAGAGAAATTTTCTTCGTTTGATAACAATAAAAGTAAAGTTTCCCCGACTCTTTTTAAAAAAAGAGATATTGTGCGGCGGTGCTAGAAATGAGAGAGAGAAAATAAGGTTGATCGATTGTTTTTTTGGCGGTCATGTGCTAAAGCACAAATCAATACACTTTATTGTGGCAATGCTTAGTTTAATTTTCCTCCACTAAATGTCCTCATTAATTTTGGTCGCTCCAAGTACCGATACCTGTGTGCAGTCAGTGTAGTCTTTTCTCACCGCAATGTTATCAATTAGAAATAACTGATGTGTAACTGAGAATTACATGCACGCACGTATTTCAAGACCTGTTTAACATCATAAGTAATTATCGGTCCCTTACATTTTAGAAACATGGATTATTGCAGCTTTAGTTTAACTTAATTTGCTAATCCTTTCAGCATGCAATGTTCCGTACAAAAGAAAAAAAGCAAGAAAAGAGAATCCTTTAAAACATCAGTGTCACACAATACAGGAAAATTACAAAAAAATGGGTACTACTTTCTCCCATCATGTAGTTTTTCTCAACAGAAATCTGTTGCATACCGTAAGTCAGAAACACAGTGTCAAACAGTTTGTTGTCAGTTTAAAGTGCATTACCGAAAGGAAAATTCAAGTCAGAACAAATTTAAAAAAAGAAATCATATGATGACATAATGAAACAAATACAAAATGAATAAAACTACTATGCATCAGTCTGACCTGTTTGGAGATGAATGTGGGGTCACGGTCCTCTCTGGTAACACATATGTTGCAGTCATTTAGGAAGTGGATAGCGTCGTCCAGCTCTGCCTGCAGACAGGAAGAGAGGCCGCTCTTATCCAGGTAGGGGCCGCAGTCCAGCACCACTTCTCTTGGCTGACAGGCGTATCTGAAATATAACACAGTGCATCGGTTAATATACCCCTTGCAGTTAATTGCTACTGGCATGCTGATTTTCTACCATGAGTGATTCTCATTCATCAGGTGATTATACTCTCTGCTGGAACAAACTAATCACTGAAATCAATAATAGGTCGTATATAATCGCTTATAGTACCTGTCCAGGACCACAAGGTCAGTGGCAGTTTCAGCATTGCTCTTCAGGATACTCTCCAGATTCTGGATCTTATGCTCCAGTTCTGATGGGTCACACTTTCCATTCAGAATGGAGGCTGTGAGGCCCAGGATACGAGGACTGCATGAGCAGTCCTCAAACAGCTGCAAAGAGAGAGAGAGAGAGAGAGAGAGAGAGAGAGAGAGAGAGAGAGAGAGAGAGAGAGAGAGAGAGAGCCAGGTCATTCACAATTCTCTTGGACAACTGATTGCCAGTCACACAAAGAAAAAAAAATTACATCATTTTACTTCGCAACCAATCTCACCTTCATTATCTCACAGTAAGGGTGATCTGTTATGGCCAGGTGACAATCATCAAAAACCACCAAGTTGATTTTAGACAACGGTAAGATTTTATTCTTCAGAATGTGCAGGAATATGTGGCAAGTCATGACCAGCACCTGCATAAGACAAAGTTGAGAGTGACTTATTGTTGTCAACAATGTGATTCGGGCTATGGAATGACATTCAGAGCTGTAGAGTGAAAAATATCAGTCAATGATCAGCACACCTGATTCTCAATTATCTCTTCACTCCACCGTTGGTCAGTCCATGCTGAGGTCTCCTCCTGATCAAAGTACTCTCCCACTTGGAGGTCAGAGTGAGTCCTGACTGCAGCTGCTTGCTGAACCACAGACAAAGCTGGACAGTGTGGAACAGAAACAGTAAGCTACTTGAAAAGATTCAATTCAAGTTAAATGGCTTGCATTTAAATAAACAAGCTTAAATGTCACATTGAAAGCAACAGCAGGCATCATGTGTTGCAGCTACCTGTGTTCACCAGAAAAACCGTCCTCTTCGCATTTTCTTGGTATTGTCCACGGATTTGGTGGGAGAGCTCCTTTGAAAGAAGTACTGCAATAAAGGTCTTCCCTGAGCCAGTATTCAAGCAGACGATAGTATTGTGTTCAAGAGCTGCTTCAAGAAGTTCTACCTGTGGAAGAAGGTACATAGCAGATAGTCAACTATAAATACAATACTAATGTAAGGAAACAAAGTGTTTCCTTAGCCTGCACATGCTAAAACAATCCACAAGCAGCTGGTAAACACAGCCATGTGAATGGCAGCCACCTCACCTGATATTTCCTAGGTGTATAGATGTTATCATGGATAGCCTCCTGCTGCCATGGCAGACCAAAGAAAGGCCCCATGGGTGAAGTGGCAGGGGTGACAAGCTGTAGGCCTGCCATGCTTCAAAGAGGTGGAGGTGAGGGGGGCTGGGCTCCTCCAGTCGTCCACTTTATCTCATTTCATCATCCTCTTCTTTTCAGAAGTTCACTGGCAGCAGAAATGAGGACACTGTGTTAATGGACTGTAGATGGCAGATATAACAGTGGACAAACTAGGGGTGAGAAGGGACAGCTAACGGGCACGTCTACTGTTGACATTGAATTTTGAACTCGTCTTGGGACCAAATCTTTTACAGGTTTAAAAGCGATGCAAATTTTCCCTTCTACGTAACTCATGCGAGTTTGACTGTGGGATCACCCTAAATTAAATATTTAGCTGTGATTTAATTGCAATAAATGGATAAAAATGATGCTGAATTAACGTAATGATGTTGATTTGTAGAAATGCATTTGTTCGGTCTGTGTGCAAGAAGACAAGCAAACAACTTTTTAAATGCTTCGCCTCATTCATTCATTCCACCAAGTGAAAATTTGCATCTAATCATCTTTGCATTGACTATGTATGGAATCTTTCCTCGCTTTGCGTTTGGTGTTAAAGCAGCACAAGCAGGGACTTCAGTCTACAGTGTAGTTCATGCACTTACCTGATAAACCAGAATTTATCAGGTAAGTGTGTGATCAAAGACATTTTTTCTATCACATCTACACACATGAACTCGGATCTTGGATCTGGTTTGTTTAAAGCTCGTCTGCAACATGACAAATGTTTGTTTAGAGGTTGAGTACAGCTTGAAACCAATGGTGCTAAATGAGGAGATTGCTTGGTAAATAATGTAATAATACTAAAAAAATGTATGTCTTCGGAATTATACTTACAGGTAATAAAGGAGACTTTCTGGATGAGCAGACAACACTTAATCTGGGCTTCATGATAAAATATAACTTAATCAACTCCTGATGTTCCCCGACATTTATTGAAAACAGACCTGAGAAAACAAAAACATTGTTATAATCTTGCATTTAAGACATAACACAGACATTTTAAAAGTCTATATGGCACATTTAACAGCATAATAGATGACAATGAAAAAGTAATTCTAGATGTAGAACCAGTAATAAAAGTTGATCACGACCTATAAGTAAAAACCTACAACAGAATCTCTTCGGTGAATATAATATAAATGGATATGAAATGTAGAAGAAGTGTTAGAGTCCACATAAACTGCATCTGTTTTGCATGTGTTGCTTCTGTTAGTCATGTCTGTACTGTGAGTGTACTGTAACACATCTCACCTCTACATCAATGGGAAGTGTCAGGAAGTGTGACCGGGTCCTCAGCGCTGCAAACACAAAAGCAGACAGCAAAATGAGAAAGGTATGGCACTGCTGGGTGCCAGATGCTGACAAAGAGGAGCAGGGGGAAGAAGGATCCATCACTAGACAAGCTTTTCAACACATTTTTGACACAGTCCAAAATCGCAACCACAGCACGCGACGCTACTGTGAGTACTGCTAAGCCCCACGGCTGTAACCGATCCCAGGACTAAGCTTGGTGCAGCGAACACAAGTCTTTATATTAATCGAGCTGCTCACATTTGATGATGATCCCGCAATCAAATTTTTGCGAGTAACGTGTGAATACGCCTTGAGAATCATCACTTATATATGTATACTTTTTAGTGTTTCCCCTTTGGGAAAAAAATATCACTCACATTAGCAGCATACCATAATCATCATATGTCAATAAGAGCCAGCATATAGAACTTGAATACGGTAAGATAAGTGCCGTAAAACAGCAGTGGCATAACATTTGGAATCAGCATATTCCACTTAAACAAGAGTGTAAAACCATCAGCCACTTTTTGACCTCCGTTTCACTCTTCACCTAACATGACCTGACACGACACCTGACTTATTGTGTTGTTTATCTTTACTTACAGTGTTATTACTGTGTGTAATGCTGCTGCTCTGCTGCTACACTAATATATATATATATATATATATAGTTTTTTTTTTTTTTTTTTTCAAGCACATCAGAGAACTGATCATCTTGACCAATGTGTGAAACGTGTTAACGTTTGACACAAGACATACTTTGTATGCATGTTCAGACTTTTACCTTAACACTATGCAGATTGGGCCTGAGATACCGTCAGTCACAGGAAGAGTAAGAGGAATGCTAGGTCCAACGCTGACAGACTTAACAGGGCAACAAAATGCAGGCGTCTTTTCAAACATGACGACGTCTTTTCAAACATGACGACGACATATCAAATTGCGAGAACATTCACAAAAAAAGTATTGCTCTGAAAGGGGCCTGAAAGTAACCTTGATCCCAATATCAGCTTAAAATGACTGAAGCTTTCACACCTGTGAGCTCATATTGCCATGCCAACGCATCTGCCATTACACCCACAGTTTTTCTGAAGGAAGAGTTGTATCTAGCAGGCACACATGCAGAATACAAAGTCGAGAAGATTAGCCAGAATTATTCATTTTCATTGCATCTTATCCACTGGCTGTCATTCATTTTATAACCTAGACATTAATTTCTGTTATTCTCTGGACAAGGTGAACCATCATGTTGACAGCTTCCTCCCTCAACATGTAAACAATGAATACATATATGGTTATTTAATGTTTTTAGCTCGACACTGGGTTATTACATTTACGTTGACGTTAACGTAACTGGCACAGACCATGCTGAGTAACATTCGCTAGCTATTTAGCAGCTAAGCAGCTCCGTTTTTGCCAAGCACTAAACGTTATAGGAAACTAGCTGAATTCATAATTATGGCCATAACGTTAAAGATATTTGACTGAATATTAGGAGATGTCTGCTTGAGATTACCTGCATACTAAAAAAATAAACATACCCTCAAGATTGGCGTCATTATTGGTGGCAAAGTATGAGCAGGGTGACGTTAGCTTACATTGACAAACAACTAGGCGCTAACGTTAACAATACTAATTGAGAGATTTGTGTATTTACGTTACGTTAGCTTAGCAAATGCTATGTTGTAAAAGAAGACTTGGTACAAATTAAGTCACCAGACATGTCTCAGACAGCCCATTAACCTGTTACATAGCTTTACCGACTGGGCAAAGGCTCGTATAACTGCAATAGAAAACCTCCCGCAGCGTTCAACGGAGTAACTTAACCTAGCATGCTAGCCAATCTGAAATCAAACGGCCCGCGATGGAACCGGTTATTGAGCTGATTATTTTAATAGTATGTCCGATTGTGCTCACCTGACCCCGGCTGCGTGACTTACACAGCTAAACTTAAACACAGCTTCACCCAAAATGTACAACGTGCAACGCAACACAACGTCTGAAGCGGCGAGCACAGCCACCATGCAGCATCACCATGTCAGCATGCTAGCTAGCTAATAGCTAATAGCTAACAAGGCCAACACATGCAAAACAATAACGTTATTCCAAAAAGACGAAACATAACACTCGGTAAATAATCTCACCTGATGTATGTGTTTTCAACAGATGGTCTGAGCTAAAAATATTTGAAATGATCCGTTCGATATCCTCACTGCCATTCACTCTTGCTGTCCCGATTTGGTGGCTACTCGTTCACGGTGGGACCACTTCCCTTCACCCGGGCCTCTGCTACGCCAAAACATCAGCGTAAACCCGGCGTAAACTCCGTCACTGCCACTCGCTTTCTGGTACGCGATATTACTAAATTGAACGAGAATATCTGACCTTCGTAATGTGCCAAAAGTCTGGAGGACTCGACGGTTCCACTGTCACTGACCTCATTTTACGGCAGAGAAGAAGAGAAACCGTTGTCTGAATTCACTAACACATGTTCTATCCGAGCAACAAGCACAATTTAGCATTTTGTTTAATCAATGAATAAACGTGCACTTCGAGTCAGCTAAAAATGCTGCCCCTTGCACATGATGCTGATCTGATGTTTTTCTGACATATATCTTATTCTTATTCCTGCTGTTGATATGTATGACAGTGTTGTCAATGTGCTTATATGTGGATGGTTTAAGCTACGAATTAATTGCCCTTTTGGGATCAATAAAGTTGTTTGAATTGAATAACAATTAGACATTGCAAATAATATTACAAATAAAACGAGACAATACAAATAATGTACATGAGTCAGTTTGTATTATTGTATTACAAATATGAAAACAGAATAAAATACCTGGACTTTATTAATACCCAGAGGGTAAACTCACCTATTACAGCAGCAGCAAAAGGCCTACAAATACAGTGTAAACATTATGTCCAGTACATCCATCCATCGTCTCCCACTTATGCTGCCTTCTCTGGTTGCAAAAAGAAGTCTTATTGCATGGAAGTCGATGAGAAAATGACCCTACTACTTCTCACCTGATTTATTATCTCAGTTAACATTATTCTATTACCATTTCAGATGGCTGTGGCTCAGAGGTCGAGTGAGTCATCTTCCAATCAGAAAATCAGAGGCTCAATCCCCAGCTCCTGAATGCCGAAGTGTCCTGAAGTGGAAGGGGTAATCAAACCCAATCAATCAAGAGCTCCACTAGGCCAGTCAGCACAGCCACAGTACAGCTCTAAACCCTGGAAGATGGGAAACAATCTTGATACTACTCCACAAGCCAGTAGGTAGAGCCCAGGTAAACACACATTCATCACTCTCACCAATGGATCTTTTCCAGTTGTATTTCTCCACGGATACAATGAGGACACTCTACAAAAACACCAACAATTTTGTTAAAAGTACAAAATCTCTTGGTCCACTCATATACACCGCGTCGGTGTCGCTGCCAAGTGTCCCAGACTATTGGAACCAGAACCACACCTTGTTTGTAGTTTCCAGCCACTATCATGACAAGAAACAGATTCAGGGCGATATTAAGGAACACCCATCTCAGTGATCCAGAGGAGAGTTTTCCAAATCTGATTATTATTGTTATGTTTTGTGTATGGGCCCAATGTGTTGATACAGTGAGTCAAACTGAAAAAAGCCAGGTCATATAGGTACCAGGTTAACAATTGGCAAGGGCATAATCATAAGTATTAAAAAATAACCCAAATAGCCAAAGACTCCTAAGGGTTTTAAAACATATCTTACATTAACATTGGCAGATATACATATTTCTTATCCAACAGTCAAAGGAATTAAGGTACAGCTGGAGGAACACTTTAAATCCTATTACATTATTTCCATATTCAGTCTTCCTACTGAAGTTATTCGCTATGTTACATGAGCTCCTCTAGATGGCAACATTACCACTCTTAGTCACTGCTGTCCAGTCAGTAGGTCGACCAACATCCTTGGATACAGTGAGAATATGGTACGTATTGTTTCCTTTCCTGCAAAGTCCATAGAAAATAAATAACATGATCTTTCAGTTTCAGAGAGACTCAATAATATCAGATTTAACCTGTTACTGGATTTAAGGCCAATATGGCATCTGATGGCATTTCAATATAATTTAAATTATTTGGAGCCATAACCTCCATCTTTGTTTGTAAAAGCAAATATAAGAACAACAAATGCATGCATATGAATCAAATTGCATGTAAAGTGACCATTTAAAAAACATAGTTGCCTAATATGAGTAGCCTATATGAGAAACTCACCAGTGTGACATCAAAATGAATATTGACATTTGATCATTTTGATACACATCTTTTAAATTATTCTACACATCAGAGTCTGTATTCATAAAGCTTCCTAGTACAAAGAGTTGCTGAAATTCTAATAATTTGTCCTCACAGTTGAGACAAGATCCTGGTAAAGATAAAAGTGATTCATCAAGTGATTCAATTCATTCAAGAGTGAGTTTCTGAAGCAGAGGAGAAAATGGTGGAAAGATTAATGTTTGCTGTCTATCTAACTTGAGATGAGCTCACATCTCCCAATGCTATAACACTAGAAATGAAAGTGCTCACCACACTACAATATGTGGCAACTTCAAAAAAGCAACAGTGTTCACTGGTTTATGGATTAACATGATGACCAACGGTGCTACTTACATAGACTGACCAGCAATCGCAAAAACTGAGCCATTTTCACTTTCCTTCCTCACTATGGATAACAGTTCCATTCCCTCAACGTTGCTCAGAGAAGTTTCCTAAATCACTTCAAAGCTCGGAATCTCTGCTAGAAATGTTTAGACTAAGTTAGTTAGCTCTCTGAGAAGATTCTCACGATGTTAGTGAATACGGTCCTAGGTTTATGAGAGCTGGGATATTCTTCTTGTAGAAATCAACTGAATTCACACTTACTGTATATTCAACCCTTAAAAGTTAAAACAAAACAGACACACACAATACAAAGGGTTTAAAATGTGTAATTTATTGCACTGTTGAAACGGAAGGATTGAGGTTCCAATACAAAAGATAATATGCTTCTACAAGGTCAGTCCTTTCACTGTTGGAGTGGTTCTGGCCATGGTCACTGGAGACACACACACACACACACACACACACACACACTACCGTATCCTTGTGAAGACCTTAAACTGCCCTCTTTATTCTTAAGTCCGATCCCAGACTCAGAGGGACTAGCACACTATTTTGGGACTCTGGCCAGTGAGTGACTTTAGCCAGCAGGCAGCCTGGTCTCTAAAAAAAAATAATGTTAACAAAATTGGATTGTGAATTACATTTCGAGGTAGGCCTAAATGTATTTTGTCTGAGATTACGTTCGACCTTGACCTTGACGTATCACAAATGATGTTTCAAACTAGTCTGTGGAAGCCCACATTGGGACAAGGTTAGTGTGGTGGACAGGTAAAAACAACACACGGTTTCCACCCAGGAGACTGCTCTTAGTTTAAACTAAGTACTTTAGTTGCATTTTTGTTTTGTTTCAATTTCATAGTCATTTCAAGCCAAACCATTGTTTTTTTCCTAAATCCAACAGTTAGTTTTGTTTCCTTGACAGAACTATGTAGTTTTGTAGCGGGGGTGTTTTTTTGTGTGTTTAGTTTTGCTGGTAAACCACGTTTCAAACAGTTTAAAACCGTTACCATTCAATCCAAAAAAAAAAGGTTCCCTGCAAACAAAACTGACAGTAGTTTAGATGTATGGAAAGATAATTTCGTAGGAACCAGGGTTTTATCGTGAAGCATTTAAGGTGAATCATGTTGAAACCTATCGGCCACTGCATGGGGTTTCCTCCACTGGAAAGGGCCCTCTATCAGGAACTTTCTTTCACCTAAATCTAATCTGTATTCTGATTTTAATTGGAAGGAGATTCTAACGAAATCAGTGTATTTCATTCGTTTTCCAGTTCATTTAAAACTCTACTTATGTACAATTTTAAAGATTCTGTTGGTGCACAGAATTGCAGAAAATTAAATAAATGTTTTCTTTCATTGGAATGTTTGGCATCTGTAGAGTGCTGCAGGATTGATGTATTTTTATCGGCCAATAGAGTTAGCATCTCACTGGTTCCATCGACAAAAAGCCAATAGGATTTTCCCACTGTATTTTGGATTTAAGCTCTCCTAAAACGTTCAGTATATTTAGACGTTTTGTTCAGTAAGAAAATCTTCACAAATCAAATCCACTTTTATTTTTTTTTAAGCTTGAATGCAATTGCCGGAAGTAAAAAGTTTACTTAAGGCTAAAAACGGTCACAAGCGTGAGAATAAACAACAGTTTGCATGATCACGTCTCATTAAGCCATTTATAGGCAACTTACATTTACATTTACATTTAGGTCATTTAGCAGACGCTTTTGTCCAAAGCGACTTACAATAAGTACATTTGTCAAAAGAAGGAAACAAAGAAACCACGACGTATCATTGCCGATGCAGTAAGAGCTAAAAATAGAACAAGTGCTAGGTCCTCATCTGAGTAAAGTAGTACTTCAAGAGTAACAGTGCTACGATCCGAGTTTTTTTTTTTTTTTTTTTTTTTTTTTGCGGGGGGGGGGGGGGGGTCGAGGGAGGGTGTTAGTGGGTCATGCTATGTAGAGTCGAGGTGAAGTCTGAACAGGTGAGTCTTGAGCCTTTTTCGGAAGATGGCAAATGACTCTGCTGTCCTGACATTGGTCGGGAGTTCGTTCCACCACTGAGGCGCCAGAACAGAGAAGAGTCTGGACTTTGCTGAGCGACATTTGTTTGATTTCAGCGATGGTGGTACCAGCCGGCCAGCTGAAGTAGAGGAGCGGAGTGCTCGCTTCGGGGCATGAGGTTTGACCAGTGTTTGAAGGTAGGCAGGTGCCGTTCCATTGATGGCCCTGAAGGCCAGTGTCATCGTCTTGAATTGGATGCGTGCTGCAACAGGGAGCCAGTGGAGGTCACGGAGGAGGGGGGTCACGTGGGAGAATTTGGGTAGATTGAAGATAAGGCGTGCTGCAGCGTTCTGGATACGCTGCAATGGTTTAATCGCATAGGCCGGGAGTCCGGCCAGGAGAGAGTTGCAGTAGTCAAGGCGGGAGATGACCAGTGCTTGGACCAAGAGCTGCGTTGCATCCTTTGTGAGGAAGGTCCGAATCCTGCGGATATTGTAGAGGGCAAATCTGCAGGATCGGGCCACAGCAGCAACTTCCTTTTGAAAGACACAAACGTTTCTAAATTCACTAGAGGGGTATTTATTGACACATTTTATATTGTGGAACAAAACACGGAAATATCTTCAGCTTGTTTCAACCACAGACCTTATTTCAGACATCGAACAAAAATAGGAATTCCCTGGTTTTCAGACTCATTCCTGCACCACTCTAATCCAAAGACTAATGTTGGTGCACATATTGCATCATTTCCTGGCAGTACATATGTAAATCAACGGTAAAACAATATACGACAATAAGCATAGTCTATAGAATGCTGCAGGCATGTTCATGTAGGCCAAAAGGAAGTTAGCATCTCACTGCTACTACCCTCAACAACAAAAATATGTGACTTTTCCTGCGGATTTTGGATTATTGCAGAAATTAAACTTGGTTTATTGTACTGGTATGTTTTTGTTGAGCATGGTTTTTTGCTATTACGACCTATAGGCACGTTTCGAGGTTTAGTGCCGTCTAGCGGTCGTGTACATAACTACAACAAACGGTGTGTTGGGTATCTCGTCATCATATGCCCTTTAACCTTCGGCACCAATCAAAATGCGATGCGTCAGAAGGAGGAGTGGCATTCACATTTCACTGAACATTGTCGTCGTAGCATTGTTAAGTCCGTCATATTTGTGTACTCAGTTTATGTGATTATGTTGTGTTTTGAGCTTGAATTATTATGGTGATTGTCTTAAGTTATTTTAGATTATTAATACAATGGAAGTTATTATTACGTAATCCAAGCATTAATCATTTCCAGGCCTCAATATCAACAGTTTTCAGTGGAACTACTTTCTTTTTTTCACGTTTTATTTGTCGAGTCATTTAATACATGCATGTACTTTGTCCTCATACAATATAATGAAAAAAAGACAAAGAACCATAATACAAGCACAATTATATACAAATCCAAATGCAGCATTAAGAGAAAAGAAAGAAAGAGAAGAAATACTTTCTACCAAAGAATTGGTTTGGACAAAGCATGTGGAACATCCAGAGTAACAGGGACGCCCCTTCCAAGTCATTCTTCAATCCTGTGCACACATAAATAAAATACCTGTAAGGCTTTCCAACTTGAGACAAATGTGATATTTGGGGGATGTGACCCTTTCAAACACTTGTAGTACTAAAAGTCTGTTAAATGCTTTCCCGTGTTTTGTTTCCTCTCCATCACCCCCTCCTCCATCTGTCTTCCTTTGCAGTTTCTGTATCTGGCTGCCACCACCTACAACTACGCACTCTTGCGCTTCCTGGGCAGGAAAGGAGTCCGCTAAGTGTGACACCTGCGTCCCAGTCAAGCCGTCCTCTGACTCCGAGATGGACCGTCAACGCATCCTCTGGGAAACAGCATCTTGCAGACCTGGATCACATGCTACAGTATTTCTTTAGACGTGTCCAATAACAGACAAATGTCTCACATCGCTGTTTTGTATATGAACAACACACAGAGAGATGAAGATAATTCACGCCCAGCCGCCTCTTCCTCCTCCTCCTCCTTCTCCTTTCAGATGATTCTCTTAGCTTTGTTGTTCATCCTCCTCCTGCAGGTTCCGTCTCTCGTTTCATTCTTTTCGTCGTGAAGCTTCATTGGTGCCGACGCTGTTGTCAGATTGTGATGTATGATGTATCATAAATAATTAAGAGCAGCGACAGCTCGCCTCGCAAATCATAACTGCACACACTCCACTCTGGTGTTTACTAATGCATATGTTGATTCTGGATGAGTTTGCTGCTGCTATATTATCACCACCTTGTGTAGCAACTAAAGCATGGAAGACTGAATGAAAGTTCTGTGTGGGTCAGGTGTTTCCTCCTGTCTCCCTCTGTGCTTTCACTCACAACACATGTACTTCACTCATAATGCATGTTTGCTTTGTTTATTGCCGCTATTAAGGAGGGGAAACAAAGACATGGATCCATTTTTCTGGATGTTTGTGGGTTTACTGCTTAAAATAAGCTGTTTTTATGTTACTGGGGTGTTGATGCTTAAATAACATGCCTCCAGGTGACTTATGTTTGATGTGTAGCCCCGCTACTGACTGAGCCGGGTCGTGTTGTGTGTGTGTGTGCTCATTTTTAATGAAGGCTGATTAAAACATTTTAAATCTGGGGCAGTCCTTTGTGTTTGTTTAACCATATAAACCGTATGTGACAATAAACATATTTCACGTGTATTTCATAGAAGCCTCTGTGGCAATTACTACCAGAAATATCTTTTCATAACATTAATACCTGACGATACACGATGTATAATATTCAGTAGAGAAATAGTTTCAAAAAAGAGTTGGGTCTTCTTGTCCCAGTTAGGCTCCGGTCTGGAGAACGATGCATAATGCACGATCAATATGTATTATGTTTCCCTGACCGAACAAACCTTCAGACATTCAGGGTGGCAGGTCATCGAGGGTTCACTGAGGTAGAGCTTGACAGTTCCATCAATTATGTTCTCACAATATGAACACACATTGCTCCTGCAGGAGAGAGAAAGTACACATAACAATGTGTGACGTCTTTTCTGTTGCATATTGACATCATGTTTGATATTCTGAATTACATTACCTGATCTTACTCTGAATCTCTGTGGATTGTAGCTCCTCCTTGGACTTTTGTAACATGTCAGAGCTTCGAAGAAATAATCAACAGCAAATAATGAGATGCATTTTATTGCATATGTGAAGATGTAAAAAAAAAACAGCAAATGTTATAAGACTCACCTGTTGGTCTCATCAGAGTGTTGGTTGAGCTCAGTCTCCTCAGTGTGGGATGGTTTCGGATCTTTCGGAGGCTGAGGAGCAGCTTCAGTGGTCGGTGGCTCTGCGTCTATTGCTTCTGACAGTTCAATGGGTCTGTCGGAGAACTGATCCGGAACAGCTTCAACAACATCCTCAACGTTCACCTCCACCACAGGATCCGCCGCTCTCTCAGGTGTTGGCTCGACACTTGTCTCAACAGTGGTGTTGTCAACATACTGGACTTCACACTCGGCTGCCTCTTCAGCTCCGGTCTTTAAAAGTTGCTCTGCCGAGGCTGCAGACTCCACTTTACACTCCACAGGCTCGACCGCCGTTTCAGCAGCAGCTTGGGAAAGCAGTTCAGACCCAGTATCTGCCAATAAGTCAGGGACTGGTTCCACGCTGGCCTGGGGAGCAGCCTGTTCTCCGGCTGCACCGGTCACAGCAGGGGTCTCTGCAGATGTCTCCACGGCAACCTCAGCTACGGCTTCGACAGCTGTCTGTTCTGGAGGACCTTTCTCGCAACTCCCATCTGTAGCAGTGTCAGGTTGAGTGGGCGATTCGGATCCAGATTCTACCAATAAGTCAGGGACAGGTTCCACGCTGGCCTGTTCTCCGGCTGCACCGGTCACAGCAGGGTCTCCGGTGACGACTCCACGGCAACCTCAGCTAGCCCTCTCTTGAAGAGCAGCTTTTTTTACAGGTGTTGCACTTTCCACGTCACTCGTGTCAGATGATGGTTTTGCCACAACCTCAGCTACAGCCTCCACGGTGTCTCCTGCAGTCTGTTCTGCAGGAGGTTTCTCACAACTGCCCACTTCTGGATGAACTGTGGATTCTCCTCCTGCGTCCTCCAAATGTGTTGTATCTGTTGCCTCTGTTCCGGTTGATGGTTGCTCTTGAGGTTGCAGCTCATCTGCAGGTGCAGCAGTGGTTTCTGCATGAGCATCTGTAGAGGTTGTGGCCTCATTGTGTTCAGACGGCTCACCTGTTGTATCAGCATGATCTCCGTTGTTTTCTGTAGTTGTGTCGCCGATTGGATGCTCCTCTGCTGATCTCATTTGAGATGCCTTCTGCAATTGCTGAGACCTCAGCATTGTGTTCCACATGTGGCTGGCAAACTGCAGCATGTTCTTCCTTGTTTTCTGCAGTCCTGTTGGTAACTGAATCTTCTGGTTGTGCGTCACCATTTTGGAAAAGTTGTTCTATGGGTGCTTGGGGCCTGTAACAGACAGAGATACTTATTCCCAACTATGTAAAAAAGACATGAATAAAAAATCCCTTCACTCAGCAGGAGTTACACTCTAGAGGTGCTCTCATATACTAACTTTGCATCGTGTGTGGTCTCCACTGTTGACTCCTCAAGCTGAACATCTTTTTGGGGAGGAATAACTTCACCATTTGCTTGAGTAACTGAACCACTAAAACATAGAATAGATAATAATAAACTTGCATATACATCTGGTACTAACATTCAATATTGTTGGTTTAAAGCAACACTAAAGAGTATTTAGTGCCTTAAAATAATGTTTCCAAAATAGTTTCAGCAGTTCATCACCTCAAAACCGGGTGAACGCCACTTCCGCATTCGCTCTGCGGCCCTTTATTGGCTGTAACCGCACTCGGCGGCCACATTGTGGTGAAATGATTTGCCTTTTTATTTTGGTCGCTTTGATCTCATGGCTTGATCTAAAGTTCTGTGTATTGTGCTGTAAGTAGGCCTATTTATATGATGTGAGGTCCGGTTAATACAAATATAGAAGGATAATACAATTATACTGAAAAAAAAGAATGCCTTCCACATGTTGCCTTGCGTGTGTGTGTGTATATGTATGTGTGTGCAAGGACGAAATTTTGATTTCAGAGGTGGGGGGGACACAAGTATTTTTAATAAAACTCTAACTCTTTCAGTTCACTGTGTTTTCTAGTAGTTCTTCTAGTTTTCTATTGCTACGTCTAAGTTTACTGTTCCCTTTTTTGGTTTGACTGGTTGTCAATCATGTAGCAAAACATTATCACCCAATTCTAATCCAATAGTTATAATAACAACAATAATAATAATACATGTTATTTATCAGATTATTGAGAGCTTTGTTAATGATGAGGAGGATCTTGAAGTGGATATGCTGCTTTATTGGGAGCCAGTGAAGGTGTTGCAGGATGGGTGTAACGCCTTTCTTTGAGTAACTTACACTTTGACTTCTAAAGAAGTCTCTTATGTCCACTTTTCTTTTTTTAGACATCCTGGCTGCGTCTAATTACCAAACACACATACGCACGCACATGCGCACACGGACACCGATTCAAACGTAAATGTAAATGAAACCTCTGATATTACAATCCTTCGAGCTGACGTCAGGCAGAACAAACTCCCAACGCACAGTAGCGGACTCCTGTAGGACTCCTGACCGCAGCAGACCGGTGTGCAAGCAAGATGGAGTGACAGCGGGGACAGCCAATCACACAAGAAACGGCAGAGCCAATTGAGGAGCTTGTGGGCGGTCTAAACTAAGGGAAACAGGCTTCAGTTTGATCGGCCGTTTTCCGCTTGGTCCTAGCGCTTGACGCGTCTGTTTACTATAGCGTAACATTGATTTTGGACGGTATAAAGTGCAGGGGACCAAAACGGCCTTTTGAAAAAGTGCAGGGGACATGTCCCCTGTGTCCCCCCCCTAAATTACGTCCGTGTGTGTGTGTATATACATATCCTCTTTGGTTTGCTGCTGTGTTCTATCGCTTGAGCACCATAGTCACGTTGACTTTGTTGTCCGACTTGACGGCGTTTGGCTAGTCTCTTTTAGAGCCCGCCCCTCAGACACCTGCAGCTCTCGTCGGCGTGATAAGCCAAGTCAAGTCAGGCCAAGACAGTCCTGAACAAGCCTTTTGCCTCGTCGGGTAGTGTTTGTGTAGTTCTAATGAGACTACAATTTGACCTGCTTTACGGCAAGCGTTACAAAAGCCGGTAGGTGGAGGCTCTGCGTGGAGATCAGTGGGAGAACACCCGGCAGGTGCGTGGAAGATACCTTGCAGCTAGGTAGGCTAGTTTTTAAATTGCCGTCATGGCAGAGCCTGCAAAGAAAAGGAGGAGTATAATGTCCGATGAGGCGAAGAAAAGAAAACGGGAGCATGACAAAGAACGAGCTCGAACGAGAGTGACTTGGCTTATCACGCCTCGAATGGTCACCAGCCGCCGCAACCTGAAATCCCTCACTCCCTCCGCTCTCTCCTCAACTGTTATCTCCTCGCTCCCATCCTCGGAACAGTTCTCCTTAATGCCTACTGAGGAAGCCTCCTCTATCCTGATGTCCTCACTCGCCTCTTCTTTGGACACTCTCTGTCCCCCAATCGCACGACCGGCGCGATCATCTCCCCCCCCTCCCTGGCTGTCTGAACCTCTGCGAACCAACAGATCATTGTTGCGAGCGTCAGAGAGAAAATGGAAGAAATCGGGACAGCACGAGGACCTTGCTCACTACCACCTCCTCCTCTCTGACTTCACCTCAACTGTTTCGGCAGCTAAATCTGCCTTCTACCTGGCAAAGATCAACTCTTCTGCCTCCAACCCCAGGAAACTCTTCTCCATGTTCTCTTCCCTCCTCACCCCTCCTACCCCTCCGCCCCCTTCCTTCCTTACTGCCGATGACTTTGCAACTTACTTTACCAAGAAAGTAAATGACATCAGCTCATCATTCACGCCTATTCCCTCCCAGAAGACATCTCCCCCAACTCTCAACTCGGATGGTCTTACCAGCTTTAGCCCCCTCACCTCTGAAGACGTTCACGCACTTGTTACATCTAACCGTGCCACCACCTGCTCCCTTGACCCGATTCCCTCCTCTCTTCTCCAGGACATCTCACACGACATCTTGCCATTCCTCACCACCCTGATCAACTCCTCCCTCACCTCAGGTGTCATTCCAGCGGATTTTAAGACCGCTATCGTGAAGCCTCTCCTGAAAAAACCCACCCTTGACGCTACTGACATCCAAAGCTACAGACCTGTATCTCTTCTTTCATTCCTCTCTAAAACCTTGGAACGTGCTGCCTACAACCAACTGTCATCCTATCTCTTGCGGAAGAACCTCCTAGACCCTAACCAATCAGGATTCAGGACTGCCCACTCCACTGAGACGGCCCTCCTCACTGTGACCGAGTCCCTGCGAGACGCCAAAACATCATCCAACTCCTCCGTTCTCATTCTCCTTGACCTATCTGCTGCATTCGACACAGTCAACCACCAAATTCTCCTCTCCACTCTGGCTGAACTTGGCATAACCGACTCTGCTCTCACCTGGTTTACATCATACCTGACAAACCGCACCTTTCAGGTCACATGGAATGGCTCTATGTCCAAACCCTGCTCTCTGGACACGGGTGTCCCTCAAGGCTCAGTATTAGGACCGCTTCTGTTCTCACTATACACCAGATCACTAGGTTCTGTTATCACATCGCATGGATTCTCCTACCATTGCTACGCTGATGACACCCAGCTGTTCCTCTCTTTTCCCCCGTCCTCTGACGCTCAGATTGCAACTCGCATCTCGGACTGTCTGGCTGACATCTCTGTCTGGACAACTGCACATCACCTCAAGCTTAACCTGAATAAAACCGAACTCCTCTTCATCCCAGGGAAAGACTGCCCTCACATGGACCTGTCGGTCACTGTTGAGGGCATCACAGTATTTCCTTCCTCAACTGCGAGGAACCTGGGTGTAATCCTCGATGACCAACTATCCTGCACCCCCAACATCACTGCTGTGGCCCGATCCTGCAGATTTGCCCTCTACAATATCCGCAGGATTCGGACCTTCCTCACAAAGGATGCAACGCAGCTCTTGGTCCAAGCACTGGTCATCTCCCGCCTTGACTACTGCAACTCTCTCCTGGCCGGACTCCCGGCCTATGCGATTAAACCATTGCAGCGTATCCAGAACGCTGCAGCACGCCTTATCTTCAATCTACCCAAATTCTCCCACGTGACCCCCCTCCTCCGTGACCTCCACTGGCTCCCTGTTGCAGCACGCATCCAATTCAAGACGATGACACTGGCCTTCAGGGCCATCAATGGAACGGCACCTGCCTACCTTCAAACACTGGTCAAACCTCATGCCCCGAAGCGAGCACTCCGCTCCTCTACTTCAGCTGGCCGGCTGGTACCACCATCGCTGAAATCAAACAAATGTCGCTCAGCAAAGTCCAGACTCTTCTCTGTTCTGGCGCCTCAGTGGTGGAACGAACTCCCGACCAATGTCAGGACAGCAGAGTCATTTGCCATCTTCCGAAAAAGGCTCAAGACTCACCTGTTCAGACTTCACCTCGACTCTACATAGCATGACCCACTAACACCCTCCCTCGACCCCCCGCAAAAAAAAAAAAACTCGGATCGTAGCACTGTTACTCTTGAAGTACTACTTTACTCAGATGAGGACCTAACACTTGTTCTATTTTTAGCTCTTACTGCATCGGCAATGATACGTCGTGGTTTCTTTGTTTCCTTCTTTTGACAAATTTATTGTAAGTCGCTTTGGACAAAAGCGTCTGCTAAATGACCTAAATGTAAATGTAAATGTAATATCGGACCGGCTCACACTCTCTGGCGAGAGGCTCTCGCCGAGAGCTGAAGGAGGCTGCAAAATGCAAGACGGATGGTGACTTGGCTTTGTTCTTCTTCTTCTTCTTCTTGATTTCCGGCAGGCTGTACGCTATCCAGCGTAATGCTGCCCTCCACCGGTCATTATAAAGACTATCTACCTAAATTTTCTCAAATAGGCCAGCAGATTGCAGAAATTTTAAAACTGCCCTTCCAAAGGAGTCTGATTTTTCCCCTGATGTAAAAATTCCTTGAAAGGAAATCACAGTCAGACCCAGATCAAACAGGTCTATGTACAGTTGTCGTCTCTGATTACAATATATGTTACAGTAAAAAACCACATGTTTCACTGTCTCCAGTTCCCCACACTCACATAACCCATTCTCATGTTTACCTATAACTTTTAAGCAGCTCGCTAAACAGCAGTGTCCCAGCTTCAACCTAGTTAAAACAACTTCCTCCTTTCGTGTAAGCTTACTTCTCCATCTTTTGCACTTTACTAAAGGTTGTACACAAAAATAATGCCTTCCCCTCTGCTCCTGGTTCCACTCCTTCTGCCACTGTTGCTCAAGTTTTTCATTACAGATGGACATACATTCACTCTTTCCCATCATTACATTCAGATCTATGTTATCCTTAGATTGTGATTCTCTAGCCAATCTGTCGGCAACTTCGTTCCCCTCTACCCCGAAGTGCCCAGGCACCCACATAAAACACACTTGACAGCCTAGCCGCTCAATTTTTAAAATACAACACAGAATCTCCATTATCAAATCTGGACGGGCACTGGAGGAGCCTTCTTCTAGAGCCACCAAAGCGGCAGCAGAATCTGAACAAATAACATTGTTCTCAGTCTTATTTTGCTCTATCCACTCCAGAGCTTTTAGAATTGCCAACAGTTCAGCTGAAAACACAGATAAATTGTCTGATAAACGAATGCTGAGTTGTAGATTCTCATCTGCAACAAAAATCCCAGCCCCAGTTTTCCCCGAGACAGGATCCTTTGATCCATCAGTAAAAATTTTAACAAATCCTTCAAACTGATTCAGGATCATTCTCACATCCCTACACTGACTATTTCTCCCTTCTTCGATAAGAGACAGCAATACCTCAGGTTCAGGGAGAAACCAGGGCGGAACAGGAGACCACTCATGCCCAGCCATTCTCTGACATTCTACTCCATATTCCCCCGCCAACTGTTTTATACAATGTATAAAATTGAGCTTCTTTCCTTTACCTGAAAACTCCCAAGAACTTTCTAGGAGACATCTTGAGGCAGAACTATAACTTGAACAGCTCAGCTTAGCCCAATAATGGAGCCCTAGCTTTTTCCTCCTGATTTCCAATGGTAGTTCTCTCATATCAATAAGTAAAGCAGGGATTGGAGTCGTCCTAAAGGCACCATTACAGACTCTCAGGGCCTTAGCCTGAACCCGGTCCAGTTTACATATCACAGATTTGGCAGCTGAACCAAAAACCACACAACCATAATCCAGAATAGATCTAAGCGCGATAAATCATAGTTAAAGTATCTCGATCAGCACCCCAGTCACTCCCAGCCAGACATCGAAGGATATTAATCACCTTTTCACACTTGCATACAACTTTCTCTATATGGCTTTTCCATGTTAGTCTTTCATCCATCCATAGACCAAGAAACTTAAACTCTTTCACTCTTTCCACTGGACAGTCATACAACAGAATATTCAAGTCAGGGATTTTCCTCTTATTCACAAAAATCATAAATTTACTTTTGGAGGATGAGATTCTAAAGCCCCAATCATTAGCCCACTGAACAACCTGATCCAGAGCCTTTTGCACTTGATGAAAAAGAACATGCCAGTTCCTCCCCCTCTTCCAGACAGCCCCATCATCTGCAAATAGAGACTTCCCAAAATGACTAGGAACTTTTGAAAATATATCATTAATCATTATACTGAAGAGAACAGGACTAATAACTGAGCCTTGTGGAGTTCCATTTATAATGTTACCAGTCTCTGAGAGATCTCCCCCTATTTTAACTTGAATAGATCTATTATTAAGGAAATCCTTAATCCAATGAAACATCCTACCTTTAACACCTGCATCATGAAGCTTGATTAGTAACCCCTCCTTCCACATAGTATCATACGCCTTTTCAATATCTAAAAACACAGCAATTACCCCTTCTTTGTTAATAATGGCCTTTTTAACGTCTTGATCTTATACTGCAATGGAGTCCATAGTATTTCTTCCAACCCTAAACCCATTCTGATAACTCACAAAAAAAACTTTGGTTTCAAGGAAATAAACTAACCTTTTTGTTACAATCCTTTCCATTACTTTGCATAAAACAGCTGTTAAGGCTATAGGCCGATATGACGACGGATAAGAAGGGTCTTTCCCTGGTTTTAGGACAGGAACCACAACAGCATGTTTCCACACCTTAGGTAAAACACCTGCCTCCCACACATAATTAGACAGAGCCAGGAGTTCCTCCAAAGCTACATCATCTAAATGTTTAAGCAGTTCATAACTGATACCATCTTGGCCAGGAGTGGTCTTAGCCCCTGCTTGAACTGCTTGTTTAAGCTCTTTCAGAGAGAAGAACACATTCAAATTGTCTTTTTCTGAAGATACCACATTTAACTTCCACCCTTCATTTCTTAAGATTTCCTCCCTCTTCAGCAAACCATGATCCCCTTACTGACTTTGAATTATGTACCTCTTGGAAAACTTTGACACACATATTTGCTTTTTCCATATTTAGGTGAGTCAATCTATGAAAAAAAAGGGCTTAACCCCAGAAAAATTGATACAAAAGGTTTTTCAATGGATTCTAGTAGTATTTGGTGTGCTGAATAACATACTAAAAGTATACCAAAATATACCTCCCAGAAAGCCCTAAGCCCGGGAGCTTAGAATGGCTATATCTCAAATGGAAAATGTTACAAAAGAATGTTTCAACTGATTCTGGTACCTCTATAAATTAAGACCGTGCGACAAAGCTAGGTAAATATAACTGCTAGAAAGGCATCATTTTCAAAATGACTGCCTGATGGAATAGGGGAGCATGGTTCTCGTGCTTGGATGCGGGAACGGACAGGTTCCCATGCTTTGTGCGAGAAAAGCACCCTCTCTAGCTGTGTCCCAATTCAGGGTCTGCAGCCTTCGGAGGCTGCATTTGAAGGCCGCTTACGTCACAGAGCTGCGCGAAGGCTGTCCCAATTCGACTAAATTCGAAGGCTCCTCCAAATGCGGCCGACAAATGTGTCCTCCTTTCCCCCGTATTCGGAGGATGCACCGCTCCCAGCCGGAGATAAACAAGCCGTCGGTGTCGCCGCAGCCGCCTCTCCTCTTGCTCAAAAAAATAAAAATTAAATTAAATTAAAAGAAAAATATTTATATATATATATATATATATATATATATATATATATATATATATATATATATTAAAAACTCTCCATCATGTTCGTCTGTCGTATTTTTGTTTTGACCGGTGCTTTTCCCGGGCTTGGCCGGCAGAAGTGATGACGTCGCGACGCAATCAGGAAATGCTCCGTAGGTTAGACCGTCCCATTTACCGACGGTTGACCCAGCCAGGGTTTAAAATTGGCACCCGCCACTCGCCAAATGCGGGTAAAAATATGTTTTGGCGAGTAAAATAAATAGGTCACACGCCATTGGCAGGCTGCTGAAATATGCCGACTTTGCTATGTAACTTTAAACATAAATTCCAAACAGTGACAGACACAATTCTACAGGCTGCAGATCTACTGATTGCGTTTCGAATTTCAAATTTGTCCCTCACTGTCCACCGTCATTCAACATTTAAAAATGTATCAAAAGAGAAGAAGAAGAAAGGAGACGAAGAAGAAGACGACGACTACGAATCGAATACGAAGAGGTTTAAACAGAAGAAATTAAAGATGTGGCGACACATTGCGGGTGTAAAACCACCCGAAAAGAGACCTCAGGAGGAGAGCTGTGGAGGAACACAGCCTAAAAGAAAATTTAATGAAAAGTGGCGGTTCAATGAAATGGGGGTGAGAAGAGAGTGGCTAGTGTACAACAGCGGTGCGAATTGTGAACAGTTCAGTGGCCGGTAAAAATACGTTTTGGCCGGTAAAATTTCAGACCCTACCTGCCATTGGCAGGTGGGTCAAAAATCTAATTTTATACCCTGGACCCAGCCTTCGGAGGAGTCTCCGAAGGTGTCGCCTCCGTAGACCGCGAAGGCTGGGTCCTCCGAAGGCTGCAGACCCTGAATTGGGACACAGCTTCTCACTCACTCACTCACTCACTCACTCACTCACTCACTCACTCACTCACTCACTCACTCACTCACTCACTCTCTCTCTCACACACACACACACACACACACACAGTGGAAGGGGGAGTGTCTTCTTTATATGACTTGCTCTGCTTCTCATTTTCTGTTCATTTCCCATTACAGGGCGTACCCACCAAACGCGATGAAACTTCATCGCGCGACAAAATTACATGTAAAGTCAATGCAAAGACGCGATTAGACGCTTCATCGCGCCGGGCGACGCGATGGACGCGATAGCGCGGCGCGATGGACGCGATGGACGCGAAAAATCGCTTCATCGCTTCATCGCGCCATCGCTTCATCGCGCCATCGCTCGAGTTGAAATAATTGAACTTTTGCGGCGAATTCGCGTGAAGACGCGCCGCGACAGCCTATCAGCGTTGAGATCGTCACCGACGTGCTGACGTACGGACGTCCTGGTGTTCCCTCGCTTTTTGCCGGCTCCTGCAGGAGACGGTGGAACTCGCCGAGCTCACGCCGCCTCCGTAGGGTAGCATGCACCCAGAACCGTCGGCGCCTAGCCCGCAGACGAAGCTGGGAACTTCTCCAGAGTAGATACAGTGCAGCGATGGTGGTTATATCAGCCATGATCAACGAGAGAATGAAATGGCGGAAGAAATGTTGTTGTTTGGGCGGGCTCGTCGCGCGACGCGATGACGCGATGCCGCGATGAGGCGTTTTTTGGCATATTGGACCGGCGTCAAAACTGGAGCGTCTAGCGCGACGCGATTTCATTTGTCGCGCGATTCAATCGCGTTCATCGCGTTTGGTGGGTACGCCCCGTTAGACTTACTTCGAGTAAAGACCTAACTTGTAACTTGAGCAGCAGCAGCATATTCGATTCATTCAAACAACAGCCTTTTTAAAGGCTTCCAAACAGTAGATTGACTTACATTGGTGTCAATTAACTGAACCCATTTATTATTATTATTATTATTTCTTTTGAGGGGTGGTCATTTTACTTTGAGTCAGCTTAGTTTCACTTAGAGAGAAGATTTTGTCCAAGACCTTGCCTTGCTTTATCGCTAGGTTCAAGATGAGTGCATTCAGTGACCAGATCTGTCCCATCTGCAAATTGGAAGATGGAAGTGATTTAGTTGAGATTCGTCAGAAGGGTGCTGATGGAATCAATGAAGCTAGTGTTAAAAGAGGTGACAGTATTGTTGTTACTGCTGGCATGAAAGTACATCCAGAGTGCCGCAGATTGTACACAAATAGTCGACAGATTTATTTACATTTACAGAAGAAACAGAGCAGTGATTCCAGTACCAAAAAAAGGACTACTAGGCAGTCTGAAGATCCATTTAATAACCAAACTGATTGCCTTTTCTGCGGCACAAATGTCCATGAAGGAAGTGCCGACTACAGTTATGTGAAAACAGACAACTTTGCAAAGTCTATATTGCAAAGCTGTGATAAACGAAATGATGAGTGGTCATTGAAAGTCAAATGTAGAATTGAATACTATCGTAGTGATCTACATGCTGCAGACTGCGTGTATCATAACGCTTGTAGCACACATTTCCGGTGTGACCGTGATGTTCCCACGCAATTTCAACCTGATTGTCATCCAAAGCGGAGGAATATGGAGCTAGAACAGTCTCATAATTCATAAATGCACACAGAAATTCATAAATGCACAAAAAAGATTTACAAATGTATTTGGGGATTTGTATATACATGTGACTCAAAACACAAATACATTTTCAATGCACACACAAATATGTTTCATTTCATATGTAAGTAAAAAATATTCACATATAAAAAACAAGATTCATAAACATATTTCCAATGCACACACAAATCTAAAAAAAAATCACAAATACATGAATGTTAAAGTATTTGCAATCTTCATCAAATACGCATTTGGGGCTTGTTACATATATGAACTGTTGGACCTGTATTTACAAAGTGCTTTTAATTTGTAAACCTCCCTGCATTTGTGTGTGAAACTTTTGAGACTCCCCTGACGTGACTCTGATCCACAAATGCGTTTTTTCTAAGAGGAGGTTGTCTGTAGCCAATCAGATGTCTCCCTCCTTTACAGCCAATCACGTGAGTGTCTCTCCCAAAAGTCTAAAACACAACTCCGCCCGCACCGGTTCATCTTCCCCAGAATGAGGGAATAAATTACCGTACTTCCATAAAATGCTTCTTTATAAAAGAAAAATAGATATTTATATAACTGTACACCTAATCTATACAGCATAAAGACAGGGAGCACAGGAAGAAGGGAAATTATCTCCAGAAATAAGGTCGAATCTGGCTCTAGCACCCATATCCCTCCAACGCAACGCACTCACGTGATTGGCTGTAAAGGAGGGAGACATCTGATTTTTTTTTAGATTTGTGTGTGCATTGGAAATATGTTTATGAATCTTGTTTTTTATATGTGAATATTTTTTACTTACATATGAAATGAAACATATTTGTGTGTGCATTGAAAATGTATTTGTGTTTTGAGTCACATGTATATACAAATCCCCAAATACATTTGTAAATCTTTTTTGTGCATTTATGAATTTCTGTGTGCATTTATGAATTATGAGACTGTTCTAGCTCCATAGAGGAAGGCTGGAAGGCCAAAGAATGAGGACCAAGAACAAGCATTCTCAAAAATGTGTGCTTACTTTGAATTGAATGATGATGGACAGCTGACTGTTTCTGCACTTAGGTGTAAAATGCAAGAGTATTTGTCTAATGCTGATTCCACCCCATACGGTAATCAATACCTAAAAACACTGCTGATGCAACGGTATGCGAATAGCATATTTATTGCAGAAGGAGATGGCTTAGATTGTATTGTTACAATAACAGAGAAAACATCAGACATCCTCAGATCCTACTTCAACAACACAAAACAAAACAGGGATGAACGCTTACCTGAAACAGAAGAGTCTGAGAAGGGACGCTTACTTGAAACAGCTGCAAAACTCAAGAAGTGACATAATGACAAATGTCCCACCTGTTAATGAGTACCCGACTACAGACACACTCACACTCCAAAATGCCCTTGATTATATTCCAAAATCACTCCATATTGTGTTAAAAGCTTTGTTTGTCGGTAATGAGACAGAGCAGAAAATTGCTAGCATTGGCCACGCAATTGTACAAGCAGCCCGACCGCGAGCTGTACTTGCCCCTTTGCAAATTGGCCTTGCAGTGCAAATGCACCATTTAAACCGATCTAGGTTCATTTTAGATACGTTGAATAAGATGGGATTCTGCTCTTCCTATGCTGAATTGCAGAGGTTTGATGCTTGGTAACGATATTGATGTGTCGAACACGACCGTCTTATTTGCAGCAGACAATGTAGATCACAACATTCTAACAATTGATGGGAAGGGGACATTTCATGGGATGGGCATGATAGCTGCCTTGACACCAGGACAGAAGACAAACCAAAGGATCCCGAGGTTCAAAATGAATGAACTGAATATTGTACAGAGCTCAAAAGTTGCGATAATAGATTATCACTTTGCCAAACACTTTTGCAGAGACACAACATTTAAAGAACTTCCAAGACTCACAGAATCTAACAAGATGGTTGATCTGCTTTGGGAGTTATCATTCAATTTCAAACAGGCCACACCAAGTTGGCAGAGGATGATGCACATTGTGCACAAGGGAAATCAACATCCAGGGCAGTCTTCAGTGAGATACTTACCCATGATAGACATGTACTCCGGAGACAAAACATGCATTCTTTCAACACTGGAGTTCATTTGTGATCTTGCATCCAAGCACCACCTTGCCCCAGTAGTTACCTTCGACCAGCTGCTGTACTGGAAAGCAGCAGAGATAATCATAGATTCACCACAGTGTAGTCACCTCAAGTCCATTGTCCTGCTCCTAGGAGGATTTCACACATTTATGAATTTGCTAGGAGCGATTGGTACATTTATGGATGGCACAGGACTTAAGGAAATTCTAGGAGTAGTCTATGGGGAGAATTCAGTAGCCCATATGATGACTGGCAAATCAGTTCAGAGAGCATTCCATGGCCATCTTCTTGTAGACAAATGTCTTAACCACATGCTGGTGTCAGAAATGATTGATGATAGTCATGGATTCGCAACAATGGTTGAACAGTCTGAAGCTATATACCTGTATACCTCACTAGTTAAGGGTGAAATGCCATTAGAAACAGTGTTTATATCAGAGACCCTCATTAGAATAAATGAAGAGCTGGGGAAAAGGAGATGGAACTGTGTGCTCGATCCAAGACAAGTCAGTTGTGGCTAAATTACCAAAACATGTTAGAAGTTGCTAGGTCACTGATAACGGCAGATCGCACAGGTTCTTGGCTTTTGCACCTACGCGCTGTTTCTGACTGCATGCCGATTTTCGCTGCGGCTGGGCATTACAAGTACTTGAAATCGGTACACTTTTATGTCCAAGAGATGAGTCAGCTTCACATCAACCACCCAGATGTGTTGAGAAAATTCAAAATGGGTTTTCATGTTATCCGTCGCAGCAGCCAGTCATGGGCAGGCCTCAGCTCAGATCTTGTCATCGAGACGACATTGATGAGGTCATTGAAGACCACCGGTGGTATGACGCATGGAAGTGGAATGACTGACAATCAGAGAGCCCTTTGGACCATGTCAAAGTGCATAACATCAGAGTACAACACCGCAATGCAGGAGTTCACAAACCAGACATACACAACATCAGAACAGCACAAGGACTCAACAGAGGCAAGGATGAAAAGGGATGCTGCTGACCTGAAGAAGATCACTTCAAAACTTGCTATATGGTCACCTTTCTCTCCAGACTCTTCTTTAAGGAATGTTGTTACAGGTGTTGTTGCTGACGACGGAGTGAACGTGCATGATTATGACTCTGTTGGACGCAATATCATGCACAAAATGATTGGACAGCCTGCATTCACATTCTCATTTAGTAGAAAGGATAAAGCCATAACCCTTGGACAAAAATCATCTATCAAGGTTGCTCCTGATCGAACAATTGATTCTGCACTTCTTTTTCAACGTTTCCTGATTGTCTCCCAAACTGGAGAGCTATCATTGGAGGAGGTTATGCGTTACGAACTCAGTCCTTTCCCTCCTGCCCTCTTTGAAGCTGGAAACATCTTCCGCAAGGCTGATAAACCACAACTTGCACACGCAATCTGTGATCATGCAAGTGATGCAATCCTAGATACTGTACCAGAAACAGATCATTATGTTCTTGATGGAGGTTCACTCCTTCACCGAATACCATGGAAGCACGGACAAAGCTATGGTAAAATTGCGCAGTCATATGCAGACTTCACCATCCAGCATTATGGCTCAGCTACAACCATTGTGTTCGATGGCTATGGGGATGGGCCATCCATTAAAGACAACACACATCAAAGAAGAGGAAACAATATTCATCCCATTGTCAACTTCACTGCTGAGACAGAGTTCTCAGGTAAGAAGGAGGAGTTCCTGTCAAGAGATCTGAATAAACAGAGGCTGATCCAAATGATAAGCGATGAACTGAAAGAAAGGGGTTGCACTGTTGTCAATTCAATTGGAGATGCTGATGTAGACATCGTAAGGGCCGCAGTGGAATCATCTCTTCTTCACACCACTACGCTGATTGGAGAAGATACAGATCTCCTTGTCTTACTACTTCACTATGCACAGAGAGATAGTAAGGGTGTTTATTTCAGATCAGACAAGTCAAAAGCTGATGGCAGTTTTAAAGTGTATGCCGTAAACCATTTAAAAGAAGTACTTGGACATGATGTGTGTTCTCAGTTGATGTTCATCCATGCTCCCACTGGCTGTGACACAACTTCTCGGATCTTCGGGGTTGGCAAAAAGACTGCTTTCCAGAAGCTTGTAAAAGGGGATCCTGTCCTTCGATCTTGTGCCAATGCATTCATTGTCCCAAACCAGACCACAGAGGTGATCGATGACCTTGGGTGCCAAGTAATGGCTGTCCTCTTTGGTGGAAAGTGCACAGATTCCCTTGCAGCAATGCGATATAACATTTTCAGCAAGAAGGTTGTCTCAGCTTCATCAACTGTAACGCCTGAACGTCTGCCACCAACTGAATCTGCGACCAAATTTCACTGTCGTAGGACTTCACCCCCCTTTGGATCCTAAGGAATATACTGGGACAAGCTACATGCTAGCAAATTAGCGCTGCGCGGAGTGCGCGCAAGAGCCATTGAGTGCACGCACAGAGGAGAGGGAGGTATGTATCACCTCGTCTAAGATCAGAGCAGAATATAGTTCAGTATGGAAATGCGGTGGTGTTTTCCTTTAAGATTTGGTTGATACTCCAGCCTTGTGACTGACTAGATGCCTATATCGACTCACAATCATAGCACCACCTACTGGCAACAGATAATAGTATCTTAATTGTGTCTGAGATGATTGATGGACTATGTGATGATCCTGACTATGGACTAAAAATACATCTCTTATTTACTATATTAAGAATAAACAATTACCTCTGCCTCTAACTTCTTCCGTTCTTTAGTTGTTTACATGACAACTACACACAGACCTTATGCCAAAAATCAACAAACAACCACATAGAATGTAAAACTTTTATTAAATAAAACAATTTTGTAACATTTAAATGAACAATATATTTAACAAAACAATATATAACACACACATAAATACAACTGACAACATATATCTAAATATATACATATATATATATAGAGAGAGAGAGAGAGAGAAAGAGAGAGAGATTCACTCCTCCTGCTCCTCCTGCTGCTCCACATTCATCTCAGCATCGCAGGACCCTGCATGCATATGCACAAAAACACAGAGCCATTACATATCGCATTTCCTTTTTTTTCCATTTAAATTCTTTTAAATGCAATCAATACAAATAATATTAACATGACCTGTGTGACCATCAATTCACACAGCAATTGTGCAAAACTTAAACAAAATTGTGAAACATTCAGCTACTTATGTCTGTGTCAATTCCAGAATATTTTAATTTACTCTTTACTTTTCTGTACTGGTCCCAGACTTCATTGTTCTTGCAGTACACTGAGGGTACATATCACATAAGTTATTTGATTTGACCTTCTTGCAATCCAGCCATAACAAAACCAGATAAACACATTGATGTCAAGACACTGATATACCATCACAGTTATATCTATGTTAACATTCACACTACAGAAAAATACTAACCATCTATGGCAAAGCAGGCCGAAGCCTGCAGAACCTCCAGCTGCTGGAGGGCGCTTTCAAGCTTCTGCTCACACTCCAGCAGCTTCTGTTTTGTGCTGGCCAGCTCTTTTTTTTTTTTTCATAATAAGGGACCTTTCATTGGCCAATCCCACCCTGGTCTTCTTCACCATGGTCCTCATCAAACCATGGCATAAGACCAGGCTCTCCCGTGACAAATCCTGGTGCTCGACACCAGGATTAGAGCATTGATACTGAAAATACAAAACAAACAATATACATATCAACCATAGAATACAAACGAGCACTTCAGACAAATTGATATGGAACCGTGAGACAAAACACATCCAGCACCTGAAACAGCTACTAGGTCTACAAATGTTTTCAATTACACATTATTTATATATATATATATACATATATATATATATGCAATAGTATGTAATTACCACAAATATCCCCTTCAATTGTAATGAATAATTATCATATAACACATATGACACATTTAGTCTTCTCACTACTATAAATTTAACACCGTAACAGGTAACAATGACGTGATTCGTGCTGTAAGGCTTTTAGCCAATAACATCTAATAACTACAAACCCTTTTCCCTTGTTAGGTTTTTCTGCTATCTTCTTTACCACTACATTAGTTCAAATGAACTCATAAAAAATTGTGCATTTCTCCTGCATGCAGGATGACCATGTCAAATTTCAGTTTTACATGGGATTACAATCATGAAATCCTTATGTTAATTTAGAGAAAAACAATCACATGAATGTTAATAGCGCGTCTATTACTTACAATGTGGTACTCACACTCCTTCCTACAAGCTAGAACCTCTGCGTCATCAATTGAAGGTAGCTTTTCTGGGGAAGTAGCCATTGTCTGACAAACAATATAACACAAGGCACACCCGTGAACATAAACTACAAACTAAATTTAAAAGACTAGAATTGTCAGTAACCAAATATAGGTACAAACAAGTAACAATAAATAAATGCTAAATAAGCTGTAAACTTGATAACATTAATTACAACGTTATTAATGTGATAATATTGCTGCAGAAATAAACTGTAGCCTACACCTTTTATGATGAAAAATATATGAAAAGGAAATTATAAGTAGGCTACTTACAAATATCCTGCTAATGTTGTGCTGCTCTCTGTCTTCTCACCTATTCTCTGTCTCTTCTGCCGCAAATGGCGGTTAATCGCCAGATTCAAATAAAATAGGCGGTGGGCTATTTCCGGTGTTTCCGGAGGGGTCATCCACCCCGTATGGATTTTATTTTAAAAAACAACCCTCAATTCTTTTACATTGTTATAACGCTCAGTACGAAGTTAATAGCGTCCCATTTCTGTGCCAAAAACAAATTTTAATTAAAAAAACATCATACGAGTTTTGCAATAATTGAGTGCCAGAAAAAAACTGCCGATGTCCGGCCCATGTGAGGGGTTTAGGGATCCAGTAATCCTTAACCTCAGGACCTGCTCCAACACTAAGATAATAATTTGTTGTTTTCTTTTTTAAATTTAAATAATTTAAATGATGATTATGTCATCACTTTCCCAGCGGAACGAACCAATGAGAGAAATAACCCAGAGCTGACGGTGTTGCCAACAATCGAGCTCTTCAAGTTAACTTTAGCTAGCATACTACTGTTGACAAATACTACAATATCAGTTAAACTCTTATCTCAAGATCTCGCTAAAAAGACAGCAATGCCCGCGTCTCTCCAGCCGCTTCGTATCCGCACATTCAACTTTACTGCTTTAGTTTCATTGGGTAAACGCCTCACCAAGTGAGTCGTTCTCCGTTTGTTTACATCTGCTTCCGCACGTGACACGAATCTCACGCGATACTGTCAGCAGTGAAACATACGTTAGAAATGGAATATTTTACTATTAACCTTGTTCAAACTGTTAGAAATAATTTCACTTTTTTCATTAATCCTTTCAAGGAATGGAACTGGTGATTTGTTTTCTAACAAATGTTTTGTAATGAACTGAAAAATCCTGAAAACAAACTTGAGGCAAACTAAACTTTAGTTTTATAAATGTAAACTGCAGTGTATAACAATTGATGTACAAATAAACCATTTCTGTTAAATCATATACATCCCAACACAAAATATTAGTGAAGTGAAAAATGTGTAGATTAATGGACATTCGAAACGATAATAGCAACCAAGACCAGACCTATCCAAACTGTTGTTCATTCAAGTGCTGCTCTGTGTCAACACATGATCGCTGTTCTCTTTTTTGACAAAACTGAGTGACTAAACATTGATATCAACCTTCTAACTATTGTAAACATACATTTAAATGCCCATCTCACAGGAACTTACATTAAATGAAATATTTAACCTAAATCTACACACAGACACACACACTTAGAAATCACACATCAATAATCACGCTTGCAACCTCCCTTTATTTATTTACAGTATTACATAATAATTAAAAAACAGGATCTAAAAACATTCAATACCAAAAATGACTTCCGACTTTGATGTTCACACTATTTGCAATTTTCACATGAATTTACTTTCTGCACAAAATACAACATTTCTACACAGTGTCCATTGTCCAATCTAGTTCAAACTTGTCACGTTTCATAAGTGTCCCACCCTGAACGCGTCTACACTGCAATATTGACTCACAAACAGAGCGCCACCTAAGGGCAACATGAAATGTGACTGATTTTATGCCATTTTTCTGAGTAACTTTAGGTTGGGCGTACATGCATGACATATTTTTTGCTAGATAGACTATGTGGAGATGTACAAAAAATCCTCTTGGACCCACCGCCTAAAGTCAACATGAAGTGGGCAAAAACAATGTTTTAAACCCACTGCGTAACTCACTCATTCCTCTCACTCACTAATCCGTACAGAGCGGACAGACACACAGGCAGCAACCACTAGGGGGAGGCAGAGGTCTATCAGTGAGACTTGGAGAAGGGTGTCAGCTCTTTGACTGTAAACATACGGGGAATGGAAGGAGCTTCTGTCTCTGTTTAATGCAGTTCTAGTCTGCTTTCCACCAGATCAACCGTCAGAAATCTTTCCACACCTGCTAATGACTTTATACATTGTCTAATCTGTTCCAAACTTTACATGCACCTCAGACAGCTGTCAGTTGAACCTTCCCCATAAACTTCATAACTATTAAATACCAGTCCCAGTGTCATTGAACTTTGCACCCCAGTCAAGCACGACGACTTCAATTGTCTGATACAATGATCGACATGACGACTCAGGCAAGGGACGATTCAGGCAAGGGACGACGGGCAACGTGGCGGTGGCCGGGGACGACCGACGCCGTGGCGGTTGCCAGGGACGACGCGCGCCATGGCGGTTGCTGGGGACGACCCGCGCCGTCTTACATAAGTCAAAGGGCCTGGCCAGGACGGCGCCACCAACGCAGACGAATTTCATGCTTTGCCACAATACTCTAAACTGTTATACCTTCAGTGTCCATTGTCCGATCTGGTTCAAACGTCTCACGTTTGATGAGAGTCCCACCTTGAACGCGTCTGCACTGCAATTTTGACTCACAATCAGAGCGCCACCTAATGGCGACATGAAATGTCACGTTTTTACACTTGTATACGGTCCCACTGTCGTGGAACTTTGCACCCCAGTCGAGCACGACGAATCGTCTGATGCGGTGATCCACATGACAATTCAGGCAAGGGACGACCGGCGACGTGGCGGTGGCCAGGGACGACCCGCGCCTTGGCGGTGGCCAGGGACGACCCGCGCCGTGGTGGTGGCCAGGCCAGGCGGTCCGACACTGCAGGCGGTCGTAGCACTAACCGAGTTACGTGCCATGCGAGGGCCCGTGCATCACCGCGGTACTCGGGCGCGCCCACATACCGCTAAGGTCAGATAAAAATTATTATTATTACGAGTGGCGCTGCCCACTCCTCCCAACCCACAAGTCTCAGGTATTGTCTAAAACCCTTTCCGAAAGAACCTAGGAAAAAATTATTTTTATTAAAAACAATTAAAAATGATACAACTGGAAATAAGGTATTTTAACAGCAGTCTTCAATCCAAACTATTTATGATTGTGTGATTTATGCATGCGTATGAAGGTTAAGATCATGATATAAGAATTATAAAATGTGTAAAATGATTGGAGAAAGAAATATCTGTGTAAACCATGCCTAAAAATAGATACATTAGAACAGCTAATTTTTAATGTGTTAATTTTTATGTGGATTTGCATGTGTTTTAGTATAATAAGTGGAATAATATGGTGTGTTGCAAGAAATATGGTAATAATGAGAAAAATGCATAATATATCACAAGAAAATAATACTAACTCACTGTTTAATCAAGTAAATGGAACTGGGAAGGGGGAGTAGAGAAATTTAAAGCTCAGCTGAGGATAGATGTATGTTAATGTCCATAATTTATGTTGTAGAGAGAACTCAAAAGTCTGAATTGGAAGATTGCTGGAACCTTTTTGGGGCGATCTAGACTTTTGAGGATAAATAGAGGATTTATCGCGAGGGGCAACTTCAAAAGGTTAGGTTGTCGCCTTGAGGCACCGGGACAGCTGTTAGGGAAGGACTGTCGCCGATAAGCTGATAAGATATAGGAACAGCACCTAAGAGAGGACTGTCTGTTATTTATGTGGTCTGTCGTTTATGTTGTAAAAGAACTGAAAAAGGTTCCAGCAATCTTCCAATTCAGACTGAATTGGAAGATTGCTGGAACCTTTTTTGGGGTGATCTAGACTTAAGAGTTTTGTGTGAAAATAGAGAATTTAGTGTCGAAGGGCAACCTCAAAAGGGTAGGTTGTCGCCTTTAGGCACCGGGGATAGTTCTTGGGTAGAACTATAGCCTGATAAGTAGGGGTGTGACGATACACTCCGCTCACGAGACGAGACAAGACACGATATTGGGTTCACGAGAACGAGACGAGACTTTAAGAAAACTACAATGACAAAATATATGACAGGACCAACAGACTTTAATTTAACATAGTTGCACATATATTTCATATTTTGAAATATTTTATTATAACTCTTTACATGCATGATGTAAGCATGATCTTTTAATAAACTTCTTCTTTCACAAATTTAAACTGAAACTAAAATTTATTAAAGTTAAAATAAAATAAAAGATTTCTTTTTCCCAAGTGTAAATATGTGCAAAACCAAATCAAAGTTCTACTTTGTCAATACAGAGTGCAAATAGTGCAAACGGAGCCTGACCAAGTATGTCATGAACAACATGCTGCAACTACAGCATCTTCAGCATCTCTGACATCGCAGCTGTCAAGTGTATCAATGCTTCGGGAGTTTTGTCTTATCTCTGGGCTGGTGAGAGCTGCTGCTATGGCAGCTTGCTGCTCAAGGTAACGAGCCAGCATATCCAACGTGCCCGTTATTAACTTGTGTGATGGCAATTGTAGCCGTTTCTGCTTGGACATTTTCACCGCGGTAGCCGCTGAACTACGATGAAAAAAAGCAGTCAAGGTACATGTCCACAGGGGCGATTTTAAACGCGTGTGGACGCGCCGCTTCCCAGTATTGCACGCTTGGTGGGCTGCCACTAGAGGATGATTGACAGGTGCTCTCCTTTAAACAACAAATTTTTGCGAGCGTTTGCGAGCGTTCCTGAGGCAGCGAGTCGAGCCCGGCGCCTCTGATTAGCATAAAGTAGATATGACTTCAACTTTAGGCAAATGAGGAGCGGCCAACTCGCGCGCCGTCTCTCGACATTCGCCGCAACGCTACCAGAATGCATTGCACGGCTTTTCACTGAAGGTGCGTGTCCACAGGCAGCGGTGTTTCCCCGCGTCCCATTCATTGTCTACACTGTAACAAATTGCTGTAATATCTACAGTAAAATTTTACAGTATCTTCTTGTTTTGTCATTTTACAATTTTTAACTGTATACCGCAATGCATCATGGGTCAAAACTAATTACAGTAACCTGCTGCATAACTCCGCAGTTACATATTGTAAACTTTACAGCAAGTGTGTTCTGGCATGTAGATTATGTGTATTACAGGTAAATACTGTTAGTGTTGATATTCGGATTTTCGCGGTTAGAACCTCGGAGAGGAGAGGAGCAATGGCGGAACCTGTGTAGTCACCAGAGCAAAGCTAAGAAGTCAGCGGATTGGTGAGTAATATTTGTTTCAGTGACGGTAATTTCCCATAACTTTAGCTAAAACAGATTTAGTATTTAGCACGAGGACAGTCTGCATCGTCTTCACATCCCATTTTTTTCTCCGATAAACAGGCTAACACAAGCCAATGAAGGTAACATTACAGCTAACGTTGATGTCGGCAGAGAAAGTTGTATTCGGTTAACTTTAAAATTAGTGGTGTAACAGTTTTGGACCGAAAACCTGGGTTAAACACCGCTCCGCTCCGCTCCCCTCCCCTCCCCTCCGCTCCTCTCCTACAGCACATGTCGCATATTAACAAGACTATTTACCGGTATTTATTTATTTCAGGTAAATGTGGCTTTGCTGGAGTGCTTCGTGAACTGTGGTTCTGTGTTTTGAGAGCTGTGCATCCTTCGGACAGTCACCCAGCCGAACTGTCGTCTCGGCTGCTGCCTCTGACTGCTACTGCTGCTGCAGCTGCAGGACAGGTCGTCTGCTAACATAGACAGTCACGTAAGTTTAAAATAGTAATCCGTTGTTGAAATTTGTGTTGAAATCCGCAGAGTAAAAGCTAATTAGCGAACTAAAGGAGGTGCCATGAGGTTAACATTACATTGTGATATGTTCTACTTTTTTACTTTTACTTGAGTAAAGGAATAGAATTTGTAACGTTACTGCAGGTTTTATCAGAGTCTTCTTTACACAAGTATCTGTACTTCGACGTAAGTAGAAAGTGAGAGTACTTTTGCCACCTCTGGACACTGAGCCAGAAGAGCTATCACTAGCAGCTAAGCTAACTAGCAGCTAAGCTAAATAACTAGCGTTACATTTCAACGTGTGCATCATATTGTTACAGAGCTGAAGGAATCCACACACAGTGAGCACCACCACTGAAGCCCACAGTGACCAAACACCATTGAAGGGGATTTTGAGGTAAAAACATTTTGTACAATTTACAGTTTAAACTGTGACAAAGCAACATAAAAATGCCCAATGCATAAGGTTTCTCTTCTTTGGATGCAAGTTACAATGTGTTTAATGTATTGCCACATAACGTTTGTCCCCCTGGGTTTGTTACAGCCAGTAAAAGGAATTTAAATGTTGTAAAGTATTGCAAAGACAAAGACCATATCTAGGACACATTAATGTAACAGTTTATTGTGGATATGCTTATGTGGAAAGCAACAAGATAAAAACATTAACATATAAACCATATGTTTGTTTATGTTTAGGTGATGTGCTCACATCAGAGGAGTGGATGCTGAGCATCGAGGGGCAGGTGGTCTTGCTTCCACACCCCAACTTTTTGGCAGGACTGGCAGTTTTCGTGCTATTACAACTTCAATCTTGTGTACCAGGAGCAAGCTGCATGCACCCTGGAATTCATCCAAAGGTAACTAGATGCTTGTAGTACTTGTTAAGTTTGCTATCATGACTACTGGACAAGACATTATTTTGACTTGCCAGCACTAACAGACAGTGGACTCCTCTTAAACCAGGGACATGCTCAGTGGTGTAGTATACATCAGTTTATGGCTTATACTGTACCCTCCTCTTTTTATATCAGGTAACAGGTTACCACCCATCAGCCAAAAAGCCTTTAAAATCATATCTTCTTTCTTCTAAGTGATCTACCCAGTGGTATACCCACCAACACAGACACCACTACACCACTGGACATGCTGTGTTATAATAGAGTGTATATGGCACTTGTTTCATGGTATGAAACAAATGTTCAACATGTCTAAGTCCAGTTTTGTCCATTTCTGATCTAAATCTTTTAACCATGTATTTCTTTCAGTTACTGGTAATTACTGTTGCATATTGAAATAACTAGAGCTTTTTTTAATCCATCAAATGTAATACAAACCAAATCCCTGTCTCCACCCAGTCACAATAATGTTAAGTTATTAAGTTATTAACGTACAGTCTTGTGGCAAGAAATACAAACTACCCTTTTAACCGTTATGACCCTACATAATGTGGTCATTGCATTGCAGAGCTATTTTCTATTTCAGCTTGCCTAAGTGCCTGTGTAACAGTTGTCTGCGTTGTGTTGTTGATTTGCAAGAAGGACCGACACTCTCGTAGCTTCAGGACCGAACTTTTATTGCCTGGACACTGGACAATGATACGGAAATGACTGGTCAGCTCAAGGTCAAGCACAGCACTCGTTCGGCACAGCTTCATGGAGGAAAATTAGCAAGTTAACTTAGCCTCAAGCTAAGGTCGCTAGTTATAAACATTAAACAAAATAAACCCTCTGTAACACATTTAGTTACATGTAAAACTATCGCCAGCTTCCTGAACATAATATCATGATAACTGCATTATTACATTACATTGTTTACACAGTTTCAATAGGCTATAACGCTGTGCTTCGTGTAGCAAACCTACCATGGGCTCAATCCTCGCATACTGGCAATGTGTTTACGTCACAGCCCATATTTATGTGCTGAGGAGAGCCCTGCTTACCAGTGAGCGTCCGTGATACATGAATAAAGTTGTATGTGATTGGCTGTCACTGTGTAAGTGGAATCAACAGCAAAACTCTGTTACACCTGGACTAAAAAAATCAAATGATAATGAAAAATAATAAACAGCATCGTTTTTTGTTGCAGATTTGCCCATGGAACGTCAAACAATGGGCTTGTATTGTATGACCTGATTGATTCTGCTGGCTTGTCACAGTTTTTCATGAAGTTTTGTTATTTTCTTATTTTAGATGTTTCCTTGGAATCAACCCCAGCAGTGGCACGAAAACAGCAAAGCTGAAGAACACCATCAATCCTCATGTCTCCTCCCTGCTGAAGCGGCTGATGGACTATGAATGGCTTTCTGCTTAGGATCCAAAAGATAAGGACTGTTCTACATTGTTTGATGATGTTCCTGTTTAAAAGCAATTTGTTGTTTTAAGAGCTGCAGAACAAACTGTCTTTGTCTGCCAAACACACTCAATGTGACAAAATGTTGAACTATCCCTTTCACTGTTCTTCATGTTACTGTACATGCATCTTTTGCACATCTGTTAAAAAAAAGTTTTAATAAAAGTATTTTATAGCAGCTCTGACACTGTGTTATTTGTATCATTCACAATCTGCATAATTTGCAAAGCAGCTAATGTAAAAACCAATATTAACTGTAAAAACATTTTACAACAACATATTGTATTATTTATCTACAGGTATTTACTGGCAACTTTAGTTGCCAGGTAATTACTGTAATTTATTGGAATACAAGAAAAAGTTGTAAACTAGATTACATTTAATTGCTGTTTTCTAAAAAAAAAGAAAACAGTCAGTTACTGTAATTTATATACAGCAAAAATATGTAAACAAATTACAGTAATATGTTGTAATATATTTTTACAGTAATTAACTGCGATTTTACAATAATTAACTGGCAACTTTTTTGCCAGGTATTTACTGTAAATTCTACAGTCAATTCCTTACAGTGTATGTGAAAAGCTGTGCAATGCATTCTGGTAGCGTCGCGGCGAATGTCGAGAGACGGCGCGCGAGTGTTTAAAGGAGAGCACCTGTCAATCATCCTCTAGTGGCAGCCCACCAAGCGTGCAATACTGGGAAGCGGCGCGTCCACTCGCGTTTAAAATCGCCCCTGTGGACACGCACCTTCAAGGTACATGTCCACAGGGCCCAGACGCGGGGAACACCGAAGCCAGCTTGGGTTGCAAGATTTATAGTGTGCGCAAAATAGATGTGCGACTTCAATCCCGCGTCGCGCACGGCCACGTCCATATTACGCGCATTGGCGGTAACAATAAGCGATGCCGTGGTTGGGTTTTTTAAGCTCCCAGTCAGTAACAGCTGTCTGTAAAACCTCAGCTATGTATAGCTCACAAATCTCGCGAGATGGATTTTTAACGCGACGGGAAATATCGCCGACTTTAATCTCGCGAGATCTCGTGGTACGAGATCTCGTCACACCCCTACTGATAAGATAAGATACAGCGCTGATAAGAGGGCTGGAGACTGATCAGATATAGGAACGGCGCCTACAAGAGGGCTGTTGCCTGTAAAAGTAGCTACATAAAATAGCTAGGGAAAACAGCTGTAAAATAAAAAAGCATAAGGCCTTGTAAATATATGTACATAAAAGTGCGCAAAGTGACAAAATATGTGAAATGCTATCGGGAAATAGAGGAGAGCAGGAGTGCAGTGTAAATATAAAAAGGGAGTAAAGGTGATAGAGTAAAAGTAGTAAATATTAATAAAGGAGAGAAATCAAATAAGTAAGGAGCCTAGGCTGCCTAGAGAGACGGGCAGCTAGCGGATCATGAGGTAAAAACAGATGAATGTGATCATTTATGTTTCGGCCCAGAATCGCTGATACAACCTTTAAAGGAGGAAAGTGAAAGGAGTTATTTAAAGGTCTGTTTGTCGGCTACTGCTTATCCTGTAGGCCTACGCTTGGTCGCGGGGGAGCCGGAGCCGATTCTAGCAGTAATTTATAGGAAAAAGGAAAAAGCAGAGAAAATAAGAAAAGTAAGACATTAAATTAAAGAATAAATCAACAGCCGGAGGGCCAGATTAGGAGAAGGCCAGCGGAAAAATAATAACACAGGAGCAAGATAGTAGGCTACAGCGCCGTTGGGCCGCTGCACCCAGCCAGTGTGTAAAAGAAAAAATGGGTACAAATTACAGTATACAGTCGGAAGGACTGACATCAGTTGAATTGGTAATGTTGAAACACCCAAGACAAAAAAGACAAATTAAAAAATGCATGACAAAGTGGCATCGAATAACATCAGGAGGCACAAGATGGCCAGTGACGGGAACCTTTGATCTAGATTACTGTGACCGGGTGGAATCAGAGTTACGAGATAAAGACAAAAAGAATGATAAACGACACCAACGAAAGAGAATAAGTTATGCGGAGCAGAGAGATGTGCTGCAATATTTTAAAATAGAAGGAACACATAAACACATGGCGATGCAACAAAAAATGGAGCGAAATGGCATAAAGCTGACTGCTCTAGGTCCGGAAACGCAGACACCACCATCGTATGCGCCTATGGAGGGAGCTGGACAATTTCCACAAATGCAGCGAGGGACAGAAGTGGACGGGAGAATAAGCGGGACAGTGACAGTAGAGCTGAGGAAAAAGACAAAACAACAGAAATTAAAGTCACACACTTACACCAACAAACTAGCATACAGCCAAGGTCAAAACAGCGAGCCAAGAACGCCAGCTAGACTCTGAGCTGGAGGAAGATTTCGATAGAGAAGAAAAAGAGGCTAGCGATATACCAGACTTAGACCAAGAGGAACTCCCGGAGATGAGAGACAGCGGAGAACAACAACGGCAATACAGTACACTACACCACTATACATCACTAGATCAAGAAGAGGGGATCTCAGAAGAGGAAGGCCTGAGAGAGAGAGACAGCAGCTGAACACACACACACACACCTCCTTGCATGAAGAGGTGAGAGCAAGAAAGGAGGAGCAAGAAAGGAGTGGCTTTGCCCCTCCTTTCTTGCTCTCACCTCTTCATGCAAGGAGGTGTGTGTGATGGAGGTGTGTGTGATTTCCCAAGATGACGACTGGCAAATCAGAAACCGTAAACTAGACACCACAAAGAGCACATTCCTACCCAAATACAGAAAAAACAAAAGTGATGAGAAGGAAAAAACATTCTCAAAAAGGGAGTGAGTCTCACCTGTACAGCAGTGATATAACAGAAAAAGAGATGACAAGGCTACAAGACGAGAGTCTTCGGAGACGACTGGATGAGATGACGCATGGGCTGGAATGGAAACTACAGGAAACAAGGGAACTACAAAGAAACGCAACCATGTCACCACAGAGGCAGACGTACAGCATGGATCTAACTATCAACGGAGAAATAGATGAAGAGCAAGGGGAGGAGGACTTGCAACTGCGGGGGAGGACCCTCCTGAAATACCACAGTACAGGCAGAATGCCCAGTAGGAAGACACAGGACTACATAGTGTCATGTGATGAGGCGAAAGAGGAGAGCGAAGAGGAAGGAGAAATGATGGGACCCCTGCTGGCCAAAGGGCCGAATCAAGCAGAGAGATATGTGCCTTGGAGTTTTATGGACATGACAGGGTTAATAAACCGCCTGCCTGCACTAACAGAAGGAGCAGATAAATGGATCAGAGACTTTGAAGATAACACAGGAGGAATAAAGCTGGCTATGGGAGACATCAAGGCCGTACTAATGTAGATAGTCGGCCAATACATAACAGCTGAAATCCTCAAAGAAGGAGGCGTGAAAGCAGTAAACAACAATCATCAATATGACGCCACTGCATTTGGGCCTTATCGTACGAAGGTGTGGGATGCACTACAGGCCAAATATCCATCTAAAATGGATCCATTCAGACTGGACAGAGAAACACTTAAGGATGGAGATAATCCAGCACAATTTCTCCATGAGTTCTAGAAAAAGTGGAAAGAAGAAACAGTGAACAGTGAATGGAACACAAACGAGGCATCCAAAGCCCCTCTTCAAACTGTAGCTGTGTCCCAATTCAGGGTCTGCAGCCTTCGGAGGCTGCATTCGAAGGTCGCTTACGTCACAGAGCTGCGCGAAGGCTGTCCCAATTCGTCTAAATTCGAAGGTTCCTCCAAATGCGGCCGACAAATGTGTCCTCCTTTTCCCTGTATTCGGAGGATGCACCGCTACTATCCTTCGTGGCCCCCCATATCCCAAGATGCTTTGCGCGCCGCTGTTCAACCAACAATGGCGGCGAAAGACGGCAGCAGCACCGGCACCGGCAGCAGTGTCGAGTGCCATATTTAAATGTAAGTAACGGGTTTTTGCTTAGGTCGAACGTTCAAGGGGCCTTAAAACACATTTGAGTGTTAAAATGCGTGAAGTTAATAATGCTAATACGTGTAGCCACCGGAATGTAGGGCCAGCTACGTGATGTAGCTTAAGGCTGTTGATACGAGGAGCTCAGTTAACGTTAGCCTTTAAAGGTAACGTAAGCCTAAAACCCTTCACTTTTAAATGTTACAAGCTCCGATGGTAACTTATATCTAATTGTAACCATGGAGCTGTTAAGTTAATTTGTACTCGTAAGTTGTGTAGGCTACAGTTCGCTCCTCTCGCAGCTGAATATATAACGTTAACGATGGGTTGTGAGCCCCGCTGTATTTCTAGGCTGTAAAACTGTAAACATTTGGATTGAATACAGAGCTAACCTTAGGAGCATTATTACTGTTAATATCGTTATTATATCGTACAATCGTTTTGCATGTTGACATAACAGGAAATGTGCTTTACATGTCGTTTTGTTGTAGAGAGCAAGGAGCAGACTGAGGATTTGATCAAACTCCGGGTCCGGGATGAGAACGACCACCTGTTGAGGCCAAGAACACAGAGACTTTTTAGTTTATTGGAGAGAATGGTTGAGAGGCGTTGAATTTTTTGGGGGGTGGTGGATGTTTTTTTTTCTGTTCGATTAAGTTCTGTGTTGATTTGTTAATTAAAAATATTGTATTGTTCCATTTTCTTTTCCAAATATTGTATATAGTTAAATTAAAATCGTATAACCTTGTAACATTATCTGTTCCATTTCTTATTTACAACTAAAGTCAACTTTTGAACTGCTTTTCAGTGACAAGAAAATAATTTATTTTTTGTGTAATTAACAAATATTTACAAAGTTACAATAACTATTGGCAAGTGGGTGTTCTTAACATGTAGAACTATTTACAAAAGATCAGCAGAAATAACTATTTACAGAGAACATATATACAGTATCGGCTGAGCAGGAGTCCCTGGTGGTGCTGCTGGACTGGATGGGATTGTCTAGACGTGGACTTGATTGTCTAGACGTGGACTTGAAAAAGGGAGGTGAGGACCCAAATGCAGGAAAAAAGGTTTTTATTTCTATAACAAACTAAATACAAAACCAAAAACTAAGTCAAAAAACAAAGTAGCAAACCAGGGAGACCTCGGGGGCAAAAACACCAGACAAAGAAACACTTACGAAAAAACCAAGACATGAAGGGACACGGGAGGCAGGACGCAGAGACGAATAAACCAGACGCGGGACGAACAAACCAGACGTGGTGCAACATGCAGGGGGTGACAGCGACAGCAACATCGACAATGATCCGACAAGAGACAGGGGAAACACACAGACTATATACACAGGGAGGCAGGGAGCTGACGAGGGACAGGTGAAACACATCAGGGCAGGCATGGTAATCAACACGAGAGGGTGGGGGAGTCAAGACAGCGGAAACAACAAGAACCAGGAAGTACGAGACAGGGAACCACACTGAGGACAAAATAAAACAGGAAATCAAAACCAAGGAAACAGAACATGACAAAACACAGACATGACAGGGATGCCACAATAAGGACCCTGGACTCTTCTGGCTCTCCCAGCCGGAGATAAACAAGCCGCCGGTTTCGCCGCAGCCGCCTCTCCTCTTGCTCAAAAAAAATAATAATTAAAAGAAAAAAAATAATAATTATATATATATATATATATATATATTTATATTTTAAAAACTCTCCATCAAGTTCGTCTGTCGTATTTTTGTTTTGACCGGTGTTTTTCCCGGGCTTGGCCGGCAGAAGTGATGACGTTGCAACGCAATCAGGAAATGCTCCGTAGGTTAGACCGTCCCATTTACCGACGGTTGACCCAGCCTTCGGAGGAGTCTCCGAAGGTGTTGCCTCCGTAGACCGCGTAGGCTGGGTCCTCCGAAGGCTGCAGACCCTGAATTGGGACACAGCTTGTATGTGAAGAACGCCATACCAAAAGAAGTACGAGACAAACTAAACAATGTGGTTGGTTTGATGAAAATGGACTGGCCAGTATTCTCAGAACACATCATACATTATGTGGATGCATACAGATCTGAGAAATCAACCCAAGAGGAACAATGCAAAATGTTGACAGGAAAACTAACAGCTTCAGATTGGAGAGCTGACTAAAAACATGAAGAAAGATAAAGAAAAGGCCAAGCACCAGGCTTCAGTGATGACTACAGCTCCAGAGAGTAAGCCGGAGCCTACACCTGAGGCACACATGGGACCAACAATAACACAAGCACCAGTGTTTACAACAACGGCTACACCACAGGCCCCTCAACAGCCATAAGCTATCCAGCAACATGGATATGCACCAGCGCCAACACCAATGCAACAAGGCCCACCAATACATGTGTACCTAGGCCAAGGAGGAAATAACGGCTACCCACCACAAGGTAGAGGAAGAATGAATCAAAATGGAGGACCATTTCAAAGAGGAAGATGGAGACAAATGCAATATCAACGTCAGCCATCTCTGTATGGCCCACCAATGCAACAAAACGCACAGCAACGAGAGAATCGCTACTGGGGTTGTGGACAGCCAGGACACATGCAAAGAAGGTGCCCAACTAATCCATGGGCAGCAGGCCAAAATATTGGTCCGTGGATGGGACCAGCAGCACAATGGCAGTGTTGCTGCCCACAGAAGCAAGAACACAAATGCTAAACCAAAGAACATGAAGACCTTCTATTACAAGTTCCACCACGTATGGTCAAAACATAAAACTGATGTAGGGTTAGTAAAATCAGCAACCCTAAGGCGATTCCAGGTGTGGAAGAAAACTCTTCAGGTCCAATTCTGTGGCTGGTTCAAATGAGGTTTAATCACTGACAGTGGAGAAAAGACAATGTTGCATTGCCACACAGTCCATTCTAAATGATGTGAGGTGAGGGATAACTATATACAGAACCAAAGGGGCAGGTCTAAACAGTGGATTTACATAGATTCAATACGCGTCTCTCCCAAGAGGAAGAGACGTCCTGAGACAACATATAGGTGTGACTTCCCTTGGAACAGCTGGGTTCTTTCTACATAGTGTCACAACAGGGGCCATTCATGAAGGCCTTGATCAAGTATGTGAGATGAAGGTGTTTCGGAGACGGTCCAGGAAGGGGGACAGATCAAAGGGTCTTTTCATCAACATGGCAAGGGTTACATACAATGAATGCAGCTCAGCAGGACATTTGATGTTCCCGAGAGAAAGGAACATTATATGGGATACAAATAAGAAATGTAAGGTAACACATTTTCTTCTACACAGGTAAAAACAGAAATACGTTTGCCATACCAAAAACCATATCCACTCAGAAAAGAAGCTATTGACGGAATAAAACCAACTATAGAAGGATCGTTAGAAGCAGGAGTTCTAGTAAAAACTAATAGCCCATGTAATACACCTTTTTTTCCAATAAGGAAAATAAATTCCAAAGATTACAGGCTAGTGCATGATCTAAGAGCAATAAATGCCATAGTGACACAGAAGAAACACCAGTTGTGCCTGATCCACATACTTTATTGTCCAACATCCCTCCAGAGACGAAATGGTATACGGTGATAGATTTATGTTCAGCATTTTTTTAGTGTACCAGTTCACCCTGAGTCACAATACTTGTTTGCATTCACCTATCAGAATCAACAGTACACCTATCACAGGTTACCACTAGGGTTCGTGCACTCGCCATCTATTTTTAACAAAGTTCTAGCTGAAGACCTCCAACATTTTAATGTTCAGTCCACGACATTAATGTATGTTGATGATATTGTCATATGCTCAAACAGCAAAGAGCAGTGTGAAAAAGACTCACTTACTGTCTTAACAGCACTGGCAGATGGTGGTCACAAGGTCAGTAAAAGTAAACTACAGTTCTGCCAACAGACCGTAGAATACTTGGGCCGACAACTAAGTGGAAATAAAAGACAAATTGCACCCTCACAAATTGAGGCTGTGACGAAAGCCCCGAAGCCGCAAACGGTAGGGCAAATGTTATCTTTTCTAGGAATGGCTGGTTACAGCAGGTCCTGGATATGTGACTACGCAATCAAGACAGCTCCATTAAGAGCATTGATTCGCGCTGCCGGCCACACAGACAGGTTGGCTCAGCTGAATGGACAGAGGAAGCTGAAAAAGCGTTCTTCCTCATCAAAACTGATATGCAAACTGCTCCTGCCCTGGCCACTCCAGACTATAGTAAACCATTCCATCTCTATGCAACAGAGCGATAGGGTTATGCATGTGCTGTGTTAATGCAGGAGTCCCCTACAGGCAAACAGCCTTTAGCCTACTACAGCACGAGATTGGTCATCATTGAGGAAGGCCTGCCACCTTGCTACCAAGGATTGGCTGCTGCTGCCTTTGCTCACTGTGACGGCCTGGGTCTGCTCCTATCTTTCTTCCTGTCCTCTCCCTGCTGCCCTCTGTTGACTCTGTAGTGTGTTGATGACATCATAACCTGTTGTCCTTCTTCCTCTGCAGCTGATTGCTAATCGTGAGCACCTGGGCCTCTGCTCCGCCGGGGTAAAGAGCTGCCAGTGGCTGCGCGGACGCTGTCTCGTCCTTTTCAGCTCCTCCTTCGCCAGCATCCGGGCGTTTTGGGCTTTTGCTTGCTTTACTTTAATTGTATTGCACCTCACAACACCACACATGCTCATTCCATCCACAGGTACACCACTGATGCCACTGACATCCACACCTCATTTCCTTACGGGTTCTGTTATGTTACCTTATTTAAATAAATGTTATTTGATTGGACCTTGCTCTGCCTCTCGGACGTTTAGTCATTGCCTTGAGCCGGGTTATGACATAATGGGGGCTCGTCCGGGATTTCTTGTACCTGTTTGATGTGTGCGTTATGGTAAAATAGCACTGATCTGGTTCCAGGTAATTGTTAGCTCTCGGGCGTCTGACTGCTGGTAGCGCTGTTTTGGTTTAGTTGATTTGCAGGGCCAGCGGAGTTATGTTCGTCTGTGAGGTGAGCTTGGCGGCTGTGCTTTGTCTGTTTGGTAAGTGATCAGCGCTGGCTGTAGAGTGTGATTGGTGCCCTGTCGTGTCGGCGTTTTATTTTGCTTTTGTTTACCTTAGTGGTAAAACTTTGCGGCTCTTTTGCTAGTGCCTGTAGTGGTTCGCGTGATTGTTTACAGCGCGTTTGGGCTGCTCGATTGGGGGGAGTAGTGTTTCCTGTGACGAGGCTTTGTTTTTTTGTTTGTGTTTAGCTGCGGGTCTGTCGAGGGAGAGCTGGTTCTCCTGGGGCCGGTCTTTGCATTTATACGCTGACAGGGGGGCTTGTATATACATGAAATGCTCACTGGCCGACCAATGCCGTTACCACAATGTAGGGGTCCCCTAGAAGGGCCATCACTCCTACAACTTGAACGAGAACTGGGTGACTATTTGAAAAGTTTAACTCAAATTAGGGGTGGGAATTGATGTTTTTATCAATATCAATGCCATTGTCGATTCTGCCTATCGATCCAATTCCTTATCAATTCTCTTACTGATTCCTGAGTAGTTCAATAAATACTTATATACACTATAATAGGGGGTTTTAGCCCATAAATTAAAAATAAATAAAAACGCACCTTGCATTTTTACACATTTATTAACAAAAGCACTGCAAACCATTATAATGAAAGAAAAGCTCAACATAGAAAGTTGCACACACTTGTTTGGATTATGCTAGAAGTTATTTGAAGCTTCTAGCTGCTTTTGTCTATGAAATATGGATATTCTTTTGGGTAGTGTCTATGGGTGTTATTTTTATTTTTTTATTTTTTTGCCAGGAATGGTCCTTTCCTCTCCCTGCCCTAAATATGTGTGTATATAGTGGATACACACATATTTGGAGGCGTAGGATTCCGATGGAATTGGTTAGTTGGAGCTGGTTCTGAGTAGGAACTGGTCCTTATTCCCACCCCTAACTCAAATCCACAGACTTGTCTTCCAACAGGTGAAAGAGGCCAACGGCAGAGACGATAGCAGAATCCCGTTGGATGCTCGCGTGACCCAAGTTGGGGACCAGGTGTTCATACGAGTATTTAGACGTCATTGATACGAGCCCCATAGAGAAGGGCCATTTAAGGTGGTACTCACTACACCCACTGCCTTAAAAGTCGAAGGTAAGAGCTTTTGGTACCATCGTAACCACTGCACCTGTCACCAACCTCCTAACCTGCCTGGCTGCCTGCCAGAGCATGCTGAAGGGGATGCGGAGGGCACCCACTGCTCTACTTCCCCTGCTGATGGGGATGCAGAAAGCACCCCGCGCAGCGGTCCATCCACTTCACCTCAAGGTGAAAGACGGTCAGCCCGCCTACAGGCTCGGCGTGCAACTTCTTGTCATAAAGGTACTGACAGCAGCAATGGGCCGGCCACAGAAGATGACTCTGCCAGTACGGCCGATAAGGACACCACAGAGAATGTCCAAACAGGGCCATCGGGTGTACGAGACACCCATTGCCCGACCACAATTACCTTCAGATCAGACCCGGAATAGTTTGATGCTTTCTTTCTTTTTGTGCTAACCCTTTCAGGTTTTGCAAGGGGGGAGGATGTCCTAATGACCTCTCCGTCCCTAGCAGCTGTAATAACATCCCACATGCTAAGTGTGCATTGGCTATGGTCACATTAGCTACTGACAAAAACCTATTAACAAAAGGAAAAGTGCAAAACTACCTGTATGTAAAAACTGACACCTACGATTATGTACTAACCATTGACATCACAACAGCCAACGCTCCAAGCAAACACTGGGTGGGGCTACCGGAGCCGGGTCGCGGAGGCAGCTGCCTGAGCAGGGACACCCAGACTTCTCTCTCCCCGGATACTTCCCCTAGCTCCTCCGGGAGGACCCCAAGACGTTCCCAGGCCAGCCGGGTGACATAGTCACTCCAGCGTGTCCTGTGTCTTCCTCGGGGTCTCCTCCCGGTGGGGCATGCCTGGAACGCCTCCCGAGGGAGGCGTCCAGGGGGCATCCTGTACAGATGCCCGAGCCACCTCAACTGGCTCCTCTCGATGTGGAGGAGTAGCGGCTCTACTCTGAGCTCCTCCCGTGTGACGGAGCTCCTCACCCTATCTCTAAGGGAGCGCCCCGCCACCCTGCGGAGGAAGCTCATTTCGGCCGCTTGTATCCGGGATCTTATTCTTTCGGTCACGACCCAAAGTTCATGACCATAGGTGAGGGTAGGAACGTAGATTGACCGGTAAATCGAGAGCTTCGCCTTTCGGCTCAGCTCTCTCTTAACCACGACGGACCGATACAGCGACCGCATTACTGTGGCCGCTGCACCGATCCGCCTGTCAATCTCAAGTTCCATCCTTCCCTCACTCGTGAACAAGACCCCAAGATACTTAAACTCCTCCACTTGAGGCAGGAACTCTCCCCTGACCTGGAGGGAGCAAGCCACCTTTTTCCAGTCGAGAACCATGGCCTCAGATTTGGAGAACCATGGCCTCAGATTTGGAGGTGCTGATCCCCATCCCAGCTGCTTCACACTCGGCTGAAAACCGCCCCAGGGCATGCTGGAGGTCCTGGCTCGAAGGAGCCAACAAGACCACATCATCTGCAAAGAGCAGGGATGAAATCCAGTGGCTCCCAAACCAGATCCCCTCCGGCCCACGGCTGCGCCTAGAAAACCTGTCCATAAAAATAATGAACAGAACCGGTGACAAAGACCAGCCCTGCCGGAGTCCAACATGCACCTGTAACAGGTCTGACTTACTGCCGGCAATGCGAACCAAGCTCCTGCTCCGGTCGTACAGGGACCGAACGGCCCTTAGCAGAGGGCCCCAGACCCCGTACTCCCGAAGTACCTCCCACAGAATGCCACGAGGGACACGGTCGAATGCCTTCTCCAGGTCCACAAAACACATGTGGACTGGTTGGGCAAACTCCCATGAACCCTTAAGCACGCTGCGGAGGGTATAGAGCTGGTCCAGTGTTCCACGGCCAGGACGGCAACCGCTTTGTTCCACCTGAATCTGAGGTTCGACTATCGGCCGAATTCTCCTCTCCAGTACCCTGGAATAGACTTTCCCAGGGAGGCTGAGGAGTGTGATCCCCCGATAGTTGGAACACACCCTCCGGTCCCCCTTTTTGAATAGAGGGACCACCACCCCGGTCTGCCAGTCCAGAGGCACTGTCCCCGACTGCCACGCAATGTTGCAGAGACGTGTCAACCAAGACAGCCCCACAACATCCAGAGACTTGAGGTACTCAGGACGGATCTCATCCACCCCCGGTGCCTTGCCACCGGGGAGCTTCTTAACTACCTCCGTGACTTTGGCCCGGGTGATGGGTGGATGAACCTCCGAGTCTCCAGCCTCTGCTTCCTCTATGGAAGACATGTCAGTGGGATTGAGGAGATCCTCGAAGTATTCCTTCCACCGCCCGACGATATCCCCAGTCGAAGTCAACAGCTCCCCACCTCCACCGTAAACAGTGTTGGTGGAGGGCTGCTTCCCCTTCCTGAGGCGCCGGATGGTTTGCCAGAATTTCCTCGAGGCCGACCGGTAGTCCTCCTCCATAGCCTCCCCGAACTCTTCCCAGACCCGAGCCTTTGCTTCAGCAACCGCCCGCGCTGCAGCACGCTTGGCCTGCCGGTACCTGTCAGCTGCCTCGGGAGTCCCCCGGGCCAACCAGGTTCGGTAGGACTCCTTCTTCAGCTTGACAGCATCCCTTATTTCCGGCCTCGACAGGCACCGGAGACCTTACGGCCACAGCTTCAAACAGCCGCGTCCACATTGGAAGCGGAGAACAAGGTCCATTCGGACTGTCCCCAGCCTCCCTCGGGATCTGGTCAAAGCTCTCCCGGAGGTGGGAGTTGAAGACCTCCCTGACAGAGGGTTCCACCAGACGTTCCCAGCAGACCCTCACAACACGTTTGGGTCTGCCAAGTCTGTCCAGCTTCCTCCCCTGCCAGCGTACCCAACTCACCACCAAGTAGTGATCAGTTGACAGCTCAGCCCCTCTCTTCACCCGAGTGTCCAAGACATACGGCCGGAGGTCAGATGACACGACCACGAAGTCGATCATTGACCTCCGGCCTAGAGTGTCCTGGTGCCATGTGCACTGATGGACACCCTTATGCTTGAACATGGTGTTCAAACCGTGACTAGCACAGAAGTCCAATAACAGAACACCACTCGGGTTTTGATCGGGGAGGCCGTTCCTCCCAATCACGCCCCTCCAGATAACACTGTCGTTACCCACGTGAGCGTTGAAGTCCCCCAGCAAACCAATGGAGTCCCCGGTTGGAGCACTCTCCAGTACCCCTCCCAAGGTCTCCAAGAAGGCCGGGCACTGCCGTTTGGCCCGTAGGCCGAAACGACAGTGAGAGACCTACCCCCGACCCGAAGGCGCAGGCAAACCCACACCAGCTCGGCGCCTCTCACCGTGGGCAACTCCAGAATAGAAGAGAGTCCAGCCTCTCTCGAGGAGTTGGGTTCCATAGCCCAGACTGTGCGTGGAGGTGAGCCCGACTATCTCTAGCCGGTAACGCTCTACCTCCCGCACTAGTTCAGGCTCTTTCCCCCCCAGTGAGGTGACATTCCATGTCCCCATGGCTAGTGTCACCGTCCGGGGATTGGGTCGCCGGGGCACCCGCCCAGGACAGCCACCCAAAACACATTGCACCCGCCCCTTCTGAACTCTCCTGCGGGTGGTGAACCTACTGGAGGGCGGGCCCACTTCGCCAATTCGGGCTGTGCCCGACTGGGTCCCGTGGGCAGAGACCCGGCCACCAGGCGCTCGCCTGCGAGCCCCAAACCCGGGCCTGGCTCCAGGGAGGGGCCCCGGTAACGCCATTCCGGGCGACGTGCACGTCCTTGATTGTTCTTCTATCATTGGGGGCTTTGGAATGATTTCCACCAGGTCAACTGTCATAAAACTTTCCACACCTGCTAATGACTTTATACATTGTCTAATCTGTTCCAAACGTTACATGCACCTCAGACAGCTTTCAGTTGAACATTCACCATAAACATCAAAACTATTATAACTTTTATATACACGGTCCCAGTGTCGTGGAACTTTGCACCCCAGTCGAGCATGACGACTTCAATCGTCTGATACAATGATCGACACAATTCAGGCAAGAGAAGATTCAGGCCGGGGACGACCCGCGCCGTGGCGGTGGCCAGGCCAGGCGTCCTGGCCCTTCCCCCCCCATTACCTACTTTTATCTATCTCCCCCCTCAGTTTCTTCCCTGAACTCTCCCCCGACCTCTCCCCCCTCAGTTTCTTACCTGAACTCTCCCCCGACGTCTCGTCCCTGCCACAAGAGGACCCCATGACTCCTGTAGCTCATGATCCTCCGACCAAGATCACCCTTAAGCCCTGATTATGCTTCCGCGTAGTGATCACGCAACGGCCACGCAACGGCCACGCAGTTGCTTGGAGACCGTGATGGTTCTGCGTTGGGTTTACGTGTCGAAATGCAATTCAATGCCACACCGGTAAAGGGCGCTATGTTTTTTGTAAAGACTGACCGACCGACCGAGACTCTTGACATATATCGTCGTTAGCCTCGTTATAGCCTATTTGATACTTTCCGGCTTTAAACATCCACTATTTTTCAGAACTTGGTGTTTTATTTCTTTGTGCAAAAGCGACAAGGTGCAAACAATAAAACGAGGTGCAAACAATAAAAGTAGCCTTTTAAAAGTTTAAATGGCGGTGTTTATGAGTGGAAACCGGATAGCGGTCTCCAGCGGATGTAGTTAGCGGACCAATCACAGCCAATGCCGCTGCGTTGGTGTTGCGTTGGTGTTGCGTCGCCTCGACGCGCGTCTAGGATTTTTGGGAGGTGCATGTCAGGCCCTTGCGTTGGACGTAAGGGGGGTCCGCAAGGACGTAAGGGGTCCGCAAGCCCCCTTGCGTTGTGTCGACGCGGAAGCATAACTTGAGCTTTAGTAGACCCTTAGTAGCTAGTTCACCTGTGACAGCCTCAGCCCCTAGCTCGTCACCTGTCGCCTCCACCTCAAACCCCCCGGGAAGTCTTGATGCATTTAGGCTCAACGGGCCAAGAGCAGAAGTGGGTTAAGAACTGCGGGCCCTTATGCTAGAGAGGAACAGACAGCGTAGCGGTGGGGGGCGTAAGAGAGCTGCTGGACAGCTGGGAGGCAGCCCTCCGAAGAAGCGCTGATTAAGCGTTTTTTAACGATCTAGGGTTTTATGGTTTAATATACTCGGATGTAGTGTCTTTTTTTCGCTGTATTGTTGTAGTGTTTGTTTCTCTGTAGTGTTGTAGTGTTTCTTTTTCTCTGTAGCGTTGTAGTGTTTTGTTTCTCTGTAGTGTTGTAGTGTTTCGTTTCTCTACATTTTATTAGGCACCACTTTAATTTACTACCCTAATTGGTAGGGGTGTAACGGTACATGTATTTGTATTGAACCGTTTCGGTACGGGGTGCTCGGTTCGGAACGGAGGCGTACCGAACGAGTTTCCATACGGACATATTAAGTAGAGGACCGCGTTTGTGGAGCGTGCTGCAGCCGCACATGCGCAGTTGCGCACACCGCGACACAATAAACAGCAGTAGTAGCGGACGTCAGGGCTAATGCCGCTAGCGTTGGCAACAAGCCAGAGTTGGAGGACCCTCCCGCGACATTAAGGTCTCCCATTTGGGAACACTTCGGCAAAGCGGTTTGCCGACATTGTTCATGTGAGGTCGGGTATGTTTCTGGCAACACGTCAAACCTGTTGACGTATTTGAAACGGCACCACCCCCACGTGAACATCGCTACAACGAGGAGAAAGACGAGCGTAACGTTAGTGCAAACACAGCTCCCCACCGCATTTAAATAGCCTCTCCCTGCCCTGTTCAATTTTGCACATCAGATGGAGAAAAGATTTGTTTTTAAAAAAACAGTCTGAGCCTTATTCATGTTATTTAATCTGAGCAACAACTTGAAACTATTTAGTGTTGCAACTGTTCAATTTTGCACATCAGATGGAGAATTTTTTTTAAAGAAACAGTCTGTTATTTTTATTTTTTAAATAAATATTTTAAATACTTGTATTTATATTTTTGAGCAGCATTCTAGCTCCAGTGCATGTTCCTACTGTTAAAAGCACAAAAGTAATAAACAACTAGCACATTTATATTTTGCATTTTGTTTTCTTACTGTACCGAAAATGAACCGAACCGTGACCTCAAAACCGAGGTACGTACCGAACCGAGATTTTTGTGTACCGTTACACCCATACTAATTGGCCAAAAAACTGCTATACAAATTGAACCGATATTAATATTTTTTCTACTTTTTTTTTAGTAAATCTCTTCCGCCATGCTCAAAACTACCAAACAATCAATCATTTTGAGGATTTTAACCCTTTAAATGCCAGTTTGATTACTTGATGTCACTTGTTTTTTACGAAAAAAAAGAAGAAAAAAAAATTATTTATAGTTATTTTCCAAAACCAATTTTTGGTGGCTGGGGCATTTATTTCAAATCAGTCATGGATATGTCAAAGATTATCCAAAATATTGACTTTGATGCATGATTAGTTTTTGTGTAGCGTAAGATTTAATATGCACTTACCCTCTTTCGCCTATAGGGTCCCATTGAGTCCCATTCAAAACACACATTTTTTAATCTCATAGCCATTACAACAAATAATCATGCATTCTGTGATGTTAGGGTTTCATTCTTGAGAAAAATAGTCAAATTTGTCATTTTTAGTGTTCACCACTAAAATCAGCCATTTCCCCATTGTAGGCCTATTCATAACTGTATGTGTCATTTCTTGGTGATACATCTGTAAAAACACAGCTGTAATACTATTTCCAATGATTTTTTTTTATCAGCATGAGATTTAACAATTTACACAATACAACACACATTTTCTTTTAGAACAAACGTGTGTATGGTTTGTGTGTGTTTGCATGTGCACATTCCATCCAGCAGGACCTGCAGCACAGCATGTTGTGCTCTTTGCAGGTGAATCTGCCAGACCTGGGGCCCGTTGCACAAAACTAGGATAAGGGATTAAGCCGGGATATCTTGGTTATCCTGGTTCAACTTATCCGTGATCCTGTTGCACAAAAGCGGTATAGGGGGCAGTAGGATATGTTATGGTATAAGTTACCATGGAGATTTATTCTGTGGAGTGAGCCTGCTCCAGACCAGGCTAAATTCCAGGATCTATTTAATCTCATCCCTTTTCTCAGTCAGCAGTCACCACAAACGGAAACCAATAGTTATTCCACTGCCCACTACACATTGTTATCACATATAACTAGACCCACTGTCATTATTTAAACGTTTGTGATCAATAATTTCAATAATTTTGGATAAATTATGATTTTAGATGATGTTGATATTGTAACCCATATGGTTACAAAGCCATATATGTCATTTGAATGTAGTTCCTGTGTCCCGCCACTAGGTGAGCGTATCAGCCCCAAATTCATTTTTATTGTCGTTGAGCACGCACTGCTCACTACGGAAGCCCTAAACGGCCATGCATTCATACATTTTATTTCCTCCGTTTTCCCGTGATAACGAGATAATTCCTCCGTTTTCCCGTGATAACGAGATAATTCCTCCGTTTTCCCGTGATAACGAGATAATTTTCCTCCGTTTTCTCGTGATAACGAGATAATTTTACTCCGTTTTCTCGTGATAACGCGATAATTTTTCACCCGTTTTCCCGTGATAACAAGGTCATTTTCATCCAGGCGAGATATCATGAGTGACATCCCCTTGAACACAGGTAACATTAAGCGTAGTTCTGTTTGTTTGTGATTTGTATTTTGTGCAAGGAATTAATTCATCCGGGTATTTTGTTTCCGAGCCCCCCAGAATGAATGAATGAATAAATGAATGAATGAATGTATTTCAAACATGTGAATGATACATTACACTTGATGAACTAGTCGATAAAAGCCGTATGTTTGACAAGGAGTAGCAAGAAGCATTTAGCTTATTAATTCCTACCCCTTCTCCACTTAGTACCTAAGTATAGGTTATCTTACTTCCTGTGTATCCTGTGTAACACTTCTGTCATTCATTCAGCTGTGCCAAAATGGATGATTCGTTCCTTGCTGCCTTGAGGGATAGAGGGATACCTGATGCAAACCTAGAGAAAATGTCACAGGACAAGGTAAATAACATCAACATAACACAATAACAACACTTCCCAACACGCTATCATGACATGGGACCAATGGATGCCTTGGGGGTCTAGGTGTTGATGATGATTTTGTTATTAAAAGATCATAGGCTACTTACCTGATGTTTATGTAAGAGAAATATTAATAGATGAGAAACGTTTTTACTTACCTGGTCAAGCTGTAAAATGAGTAAGACTGATGATAAAGGGGAAATTATCTGCTTTGATAAGGAAATATTTGCTGTCCTGGTAAATTGGCTGTGTTGTTGTGTTATGTGCAGTGAGCTAATTTCTTTTTCACTGTTCAATGATTATCTACAAGACAGCCAAAAGTCCTTCAGCTCATGTCAAAAACCTTTTTGGGTTTTGCAGTTTTGCAGTTAATTGAACAAAAAAAGGGAACATGTAAATATTGCATGCTCGACATCAATAAGGATGCTGTCGTTATAGAAAGAGAGACATATTTCTGTTTAGTTTTCTTTTTCTCACATAGCCTAAACTAAATCCTGCTAAAAATGCTGACAATCCTCATTGCCCCAGCGTATTTCTCATAATGGTTTGCTTATCCTTAGATATAAGTGATGGAATAGCTATTTAAATGTGTCATGTTATAATTTGAAATTCTTAGAATTGGAAAATACTGTAACCCAACGAAATAGTAATGAAAATCCTTCTGAAAACACAAACCCCGAATCTTGCCAATCGGTTGTGAAATACCCCTTATTGGTCTACAGTAAAGGAATAGTTCACGTTCATGTTAATACTAATGCGTTTTTTATTGTTGTTGTTTTTTAACCTGGCAGGTGGACCAAGATGTTGTCAGGATGCTGGATGAGGAAACCCTGTCAAAGTACCTTCCTCATTTTGGAGACCGTGTGTTTGCCAAAAATTGGACAGGCTCAGCCTCAGCAGAAGCTGGGAGCAATGCAGATAAGAAAAAGAAACTTATAGAATGCATACGAGCTAAAATGAAACTTCCAAGCTCTGGCCAAGCAACAACAAGCTCCTCAAATCCTCATTGCTCAGGACTTGGTTTGGGAAACAAGAATGCTGCACGAAAAACAAGAAAAATTGAACTGGGTTGGATGAATTTTCAAGATGGTTATTTCAGGCAGGTTAGAAGACCAACTGGTGGGGGCACAAGAGAGATCATTGCCAGGAAAGATGACACTGTGAACAAACTTCTAGGAGATGGGAAGAAAATATTCTTTCCCAAGGGGAAATCGTCAAAAGGAAGAGTTGAGGACTTTGACTTCACACTTTGTGTTATGGGCTCAGAGGAGCCCTTAGATGACACACTCACAGTTGGGGCTTTGTACGATACAACTCATCATAAAATACTCAGGTTGTACATTTGCTCAAAGAAAAGACAAAGTGATGATTCAGATTTGAGTGACTCATCAGCACAAGCCAAGTCACCAGAGAGATCCCAGGCAGCAGAGGCTCCCACCTCATCAGATCTTTCTCCCAAATCTTCCCTTCATACCATGTCACCTGAGTGCTCTTGGAACTCTCTGTCCTCTCTGTCCTCGGATGGGCCTTTGTCTAGCTCCAGCCCTATCATGCATGCATGTGTACCATCAACCTCGATTTCTGATTCTACCTCAACTTCTCAGACATCTGAACCATGTATGGCCCAAACATTTAGTCTATCTCCTGATAATGAAGTTATTTTCCTTGATGATGATGGAAATATTTCCTTGGATATTCTCTGTGACACATTGATTTATCAGCCTCTCCATGCTTCTGAGCAGCAGGCATCAGATAATGACATTGAACTTCAAGTGGATTCCAACCCTGCCTCCAGTACCAGAGATTGCACAATGATCCAGCAAGTAATAGAAATCGAGAATCCTCAACCCATAAACTTGCCCATAAACAGCGAATGTGACAACTCTGCTGATAGTCAGCCTCCATTTGAAGTCATAAATCAGGAAGCAAGTTCAAACCACACCTCAACAACCAGCTCATCTGTCAATTTCTATGAGAATCCAGAGAACGTAGTTGAGAAGCAGACCATTATTATTCGCACAGTGCATTGTCTGTCTGACATGATTGAGGCATTTTCAGATGAGAATATACTAGATGCCAATATTGGATTTAGGCGTGTGCTGGAAAATGGTGAGTTGGAGACTGGAGTTGGAGGTGGGCTTGTTATGGACTGCCTCACTGATTTCTGGAACCATTTCTATGCATCAAGAACCTCTGGAACCACTTACAAGATCCCCACATTGTATCATGCCTTTCAAGAAAGGGAGTGGAAAGCTGTTGCCCGTATTCTGGCATTTGGATGGCAGAGATTTGAATACTTACCAGTTCAGCTGGCTCCGCCATTTCTTCATGAAGTCCTTTCCATATCTTCAAAAAACTGCAGCCTTATGGAGGTATTTTTCAACTATGTCAGCCCCACTGAGAAGGATGCACTTACAGAGGCTTTGACTGATTTCAAGGGAGCTGATATGGAAGAGCTTCTCACCATTCTGAGCAGTCACAACTGCACCACTCTACCAACAGAACAAAATTTACCAAGATTGTTGGAAGAAATTGCACACAAGGAGTTGGTACAACAGCCATCATTTATAATAAAGTGCTGGAAGCCAGTCCTGGAAACTATTGGAGAGTCTTTGAGTGGTGGAGTGCTGGACAAGATCCTTGCTGATCTTCAACCAAAGGCAAGAAGTATCACAAAAAACATTCAGTTTCCAAACTCAATGTCACCAGTAGAGAGGACCACCTCTCTTCATCTTCTGAGATTTGTCAGAGAAATTGATCAGAGAGAGATTGGACAATTCCTTAGGTTCTGCACAGGGTCTGACCTTTTTCTGTCAAAAACCATCAAGGTTACATTCACCAACATGTCTGAGTTCTCCAGGCGGCCTGTGGCACACACCTGCGCTTGTGGACTGGAACTTGCATGCAACTACAGCACTTATTCAGAATTCAGGTCAGAGTTTCTGTCTGTGTTGCAAAGCGGAATATGGGTGATGGATATGGACTAAACATGCTATGTGAAGTGAAGACCTCAGAATGGTCATGGTTGTGATGTTCTTAAGAAATTGCACTGATCTTTAGCTATGAACCTGCACATGTATAGATTATACCCCTTAACTACAATCAGCCACTGGGTGTCAGTATTTCATGTACATCAGTGTCATGAAGACCATAAATGCTATTTTATGTACAAACATTTCACTAAGGGCTAAGAATTTTCAAAGACTACAACATATTGTTCTTAGAGGAGCAATGTTGTGTTTGTTGTGATTTTTAAATATTGAGTGTGTTTTCACTGCAAAGGTGAAACGGTGGCTCACCTAAAGCCAACAATGTCCGAATAACTTCATAATGTTTCATGCTTGAAGAAACTTTAATTTTCTTTACAGAGATAATGCATTTTGATACATTTTACAGTTTTGCCCAAAAACTTGAAGTTGTTTACAAAAAGGTTAAGAAACTTAAGTTATTTTTGTTGAACCTATATTGTACCAGATAGCAAATTCTAAAGCAAAGTTATGCATTTATGTTTTGAATGCACATGTTGGTCCTTTTTGTTGTTTTAAACTGTTGAATTTTACCCAGAGGTACTGTTAGAGAATTACAGTTTCATGAATATTGCATTATTCCGGAACATGCACTTTAACAGGGAGCAGCAAAGTCTGGTAGCTCTGAGTATTTCTTGTCAAAAATTCTCATTACGAATTACTGAGTTGTTGCAGTGTGATGAGAATAACAGAGGAAATATTTTGTATTGTATTTTTGCAAATGTTTTGCATTAAACTGATCCTCAAATTTAAATATGATGTTAATCTTATTATTTCACAGTCAAATCATATTTGGTGAGAGAATACTGATTTCCAGTGCTGGATAAAACAAGGTGGACCAGAGAGGCTACTTATAGTGCACACCTTTAGTGTATCAGTAAAGTATTTGTTCTTCTTTTGTCTCTATACTCATTTCAAACAATTACTGAGTTTGAAGTACAGATAGTCATTATTTTACATGAAGTGATTTCCTGGAGCCTGACCTGTCAACATCACCAATTTCCATATATTATTCAAATTGTTCATCCAAGACAACATGGCAGTTTCAATTTTACAAAACATAATTTCAAACCAAACCACTGCTTCTATTTCAATACTTTAACTACATCAAGCTAATAATACATATGTACTTTCAATGAAGTAGTAAAGTATTTTGACATTGCTGTATTGGTACTTTTACTTATGACTGAATACTTTTAATCACCATTGCTCAGCGGTGACATCCTTGGATCTGACTAATCATCTGGCTGTGACAGCTGTGCTCTTATCAAGGGCCTCAGCAGTCTGTATAGTCTGATAGCTTCAACAGCATTATGACCTGGCTCAAGATTATGCTCTTCCATTGTCAAAACACAGAGCTCATAAAGGTCTGAATCACAGGTAATGTCAGTTTTCCAAAGGCAAGCATCCTCTTCTAGAATGATGTCCAGTCTTTCATAGTCCACTGGGTGGAGGTAGTCCCGTGCCTGGTAAAGCTCTGGTGCATGATACATGAGGAAAGGTTTTCCGTGATACAAGTCACGACCATTTCCACCTGGCCGGATCCGATGGGTGTTCCACATTCTCACCACGGTGTCTAACTCCTCCTGTAAAATAAAACACAAATTCAAATACGTTTCTCAAAATGGAGATGTCAGCCTGTCAACATCAAGCTATTACCATTGACTAAATGCAAATAATGTTAATTACCGGCAACTCCATTACATTCAAAATTACAAGCAATATTATTGTTTTGCATATTCACATGCATTGTGTGTGTGTGTGTGTGTGTGTGTGTGTGTGTGAGAGAGAGAGAGAGAGAGAGAGAGAGAGAGAGAGAGAGAGAGAGAGAATGAGTGAGTGTGTGTATCTGTGTGTGTGAGTGAGAGAGAGAGAGAATGAGTCAGTCAGTTAGAGAAAGAGGGAGAGTTACCTGAATGACATCAAGAAAGCAGAACTGAATGAGTCCCTTGTCTAACATATCCCCATTGAAGTCGCCCACTGACTGGAACTCCTGGAACAAGTCTCTCCAGTATTCTGCATTCTGTCTTCGATAGTTTCCCCACCAGCTTTCAATTCTTTGATTGGCAGTACTTCTTCCTTGAAGGACACACGGTCCATGAACTGTGCCATTTTCATCCTCACGCAGAAAACACTGGAATCTGTTCACATGCACATTCTCGGTACCGAGATCCGATCTGATTATTTTTGGGCAGCCCCCCCGCTCACTGACAGCACCGATGAAATAAGCTGCAACAACCTCAGGTTTACTGTTTGTTACGTTCCCTTGCATCCAGATGATATGGCGTGAGAAACCATCAATGCAACCATTAACTCCGATGCCAAAGGGTGTGAGTTTATCGTAAGAGTCCATGTGCCACATGTAGTTTGGTCCCGGAACACTGTAATGCCTTCTTCTGAGTCTCCTAGCTCTTCTCTGTTGTATTCTTTCCGGGTCCAAAACGGATTGCACTGCATACACTAGATTTCTAGTGACCCGCAATCCTGCTGCTCTGCATCTCTCAGTCATCATCCGGTATCCATGGAGACGCCCGGGGCCTCGCAGCTGGTCAACTATGTAGTTAATGAGGACATCAAGCTCACTTAGATTGCGCCTCCGATAAAGCTGAAGCCTTGCTAACCTTCTTCTTAGATGACGCACACTAATGTGTACATTATCTGTAATAGCAAGGCATAAAGCTATTTCAGCCTGTGTCAGGCCTTGATTGAAAAGATATGTGATGCGGTGATCGATATTCTCCTGCTCCTCTGACATTGCTACAATGAATGATGTTTCCTGCAATGATAGACTACACTATCGTTTTGTTTTCTCGAGATCTCAAATTAATTATCTCGTTATCACGAGAAAACGGGTGAAAAAATATCTCGTTATCACGAGAAAACGGATATAATTATCTCGTTATCACGGGAAAACGGATTAAAATTATCTCGTTATCACGGGAAAAGGGATGAAAATTATCTCGTTATCACGGGAAAACGGAGGAAAATTATGTCGTTATCACGAGAAAACGGAGGAATTATCTCGTTATCACGGGAAAACGGAGGAATTATCTCGTTATCACGGGAAAACGGAGGAATTATCTCGTTATCACGGGAAAACGGATGAAAATTATCTCGTTATCACGAGAAAACGGATGAAATAAAATGTATGAATGCATGGCCGTTTAGGGCTTCCGTAGCTCACGCCTATACACAGAGCCACATTCACTGCCGATACACTGATCCCAGAGCAACACACCCGCTGAGTGAGCTGCCGGACCTAGGAAAGAGTCTGTGAATGTTGTGGAAAAGAGAGAGGAGCCGCTACGACCGTGCTAAGCCTTTGTTCGGACTCCGACTGGTTTTTATTACTACCGGATTAGGGATTGATCAGTAAGAATTCTGAACCTTCCGGTTCAGTGGCGAGCCAGGCGATCGACCGAACGGAGAACGGGATCCACTCCGAAGACAGACTTCTACTCACTGCACTCTGATACAGATAAGATCGTTCACCTCAAAATCTACCCAGGTAGTAGAAGAACTGATAAACACACACACACCAAACACAGAACTGAACTTTATTCTTCTGAAACAGAAGGGATGGACAATTTATTTTGAACTTTGTTTTTTTATTTTTATTAAAGAGCTCTATTTTGTTTTGGGGGGTTTTTCTATTCCATGTGCAGTGAAATATGTTTTCTGTGCAATAAATGATCACTGTTCAACTTCTACATCAAGTCCAGCATTCTGAACCTAGAGAATGTGGTTTTCCTTCTAATATTGAGATTAAAGGCGCTACATAAAACTTGGCGAGCCAGCCAGGAGTTGGTTTAATTCTTTTTTTTAGAATATTTTATTTTTCAGTTTTCAATTTCAAGATATACATGAAAACAGACAACACGAAACCCCTTCCCCAACCCACCCACAAACTGGAAAGAGAGAGGAGGAGAAAAAATAAATAGACAAATAAAATATATAAATAATGAAAATAATATTAGTAATAATGATATAAAATTAATTAATAAAAAAAAAAAAAAAAACACGGTCGAGAGGCTAGGAAGACAACAGTATGCACTGACAACAAGGAGCTTGCAAAAAACTACAACCCGTCCACCATAGAAGCTGGCAATGTGTCCATATATCCATATATACTAAATAGGGCTGCCACATCTCTGTAAAAGTATTATAGTCATTCCTGAGTGTATATGTAATTTTTTCAAGTGGAACACAGCTATTCATTTCTGAAACCCATCTTCCTATAGAAAGTTGGGAGTCAGACTTCCACGTGATAGCGATGCACTTCCTGGCAACGCACAAGGCCAGTGAGAGGAACCTCTTTTGAGCTTTTCTTAATCGTGCATTAATATTTGTAGTATCTCCTAATAAGCAGGTTTGAGGATCTAATGGGAGATGTAGTCCTAGGAGTTTTGTCATGATGTCAGAGAAATCATGCCAGAATGTGTTAAGTTTTGTGCATAACCAAGTGCAGTGTAGGAATGAACCCTCCTCTATACTACATCTAAAGCACAGGTTGGATATCTCAGGTTTATATTTATGTAATTTCTGTGGCGTAAGATAGGTTTGATGAAGAAAGTTATAATAAGTCAGCCTGTATCTGGAATTAAGAGTGGCAGTTAGACTTTTTTGACACAATTCAGCCCAGAGCTCTGTACCCATTGTCACACCCAAGTCAGACTCCCATTTCTCCCTTGATTTATGTAAACCTGGTTTTGGAGCATCATCCATCAAGAGGGAGTAGACTTTTGAAACAAGACGAGGTGCGTTACCCTCATGAAGCAGTCTTTCCAGATCGCTGAGCATGGGTAAAGTCATTTCAGATCCCAAAACAGATTTAAGAAATGATCTTAACTGTAAATGACAAAAAAAGTTTCTGCTGGACAGATCATACTTCCTCCTTAGGTCCTCAAAAGACATCAGGCATCCATCCTTATAACAGTCCTCCAAATGATGAATCCCTTTCTGGTGCCACGTTTCCAGGATCTTATTATCCACTGACATAGTTATGAGTTTGTTCTGTTTCAATGGTGTTCTGGGAGAAAATATATTTTTTAGTCCAATATTTTTCCGGACTTCATGCCATGTTTTGATGATATGAGTCAAGACAGGGTTGTCAGTTCTTCTGGAGATGGTTGTAGGTGTCCATTTATAGATAAAGTCTGCAGGAACCTTTTCTTTAAGAGCATACATTCCAATTGAAACCCAAGGTGGGACATTCTCCCTTTCAAATAAAAAAGAAACAAGTCGCATCTGGGCAGCCAAATAATGCTTTTCAAGGTTAGGCAGTCGAAGACCCCCCAGTTTATAATCCCATGTAAGTTTTTCCATTGAAACCCTTGGAGTCTTACCATTCCATATGAATTGTCTAATATGTTTATTCAGGTTTTTAAAAAAGCTGGATGGCACTGGGATTGGTAAGGACTGAAGGAGGTACTGCAGCCTTGGTAATATATTCATTTTAATGCAATTTATTCGGCCGATCAAAGTGATAGGTAAACTCATCCATTTCTGTAAATCCTCTATTATTCGACTAACTAGTGGTGAGTAGTTGAGTTTGTACACATTTTTAAGGTTGTTATTCACCATAATTCCAAGGTATCTTATCCCGCTTGGAGACCATTTAAATGGACCTCTTTGCTGATGTTCAGTGTAGTCAAAATTTGAAAGTGGGAGAATTTCACATTTGTCGTAATTTACCTTATATCCAGAGACAGATCCAAATGCATGCAAAACGTTTTTTAATTTAGCAAGGGAATCAGATGGTTTTGTTAAATACAGAATTATATCATCTGCCATCAGATTGATTTTATGTATCGTCTGGTCCACTTTCACACCTTTTATCTCTGAATCTTGTCCGATTGTCTCGGCCAGAGGTTCAATAGCTATAACGAAAAGCCCAGGGGATAAGGGACACCCTTGTCTGCTCGATCTACTGAGGGGGAAGGCAGTGGACATTTGTCCATTAGTAATTATATTGGCCTGTGGTTTCTTATACAGCGTTCTGACCCAATTAATGAAATAGGAGCCAAATCCAAATTTAGATAGAACCTTGAATAGATAGGGCCACTCAAGCCTATCAAAGGCCTTTTCCGCGTCCAGCGTAGCGGCTATACTAGGTTCAGTACTGGAGGTTGCCATATGAATAACGTTAAGTAACCTACACATGTTATTGGCAGAGGATCTCTTCTGGATAAAGCCAACCTGGTCTCGGTTTATCAATTTTGGTAAGAATTCACTCAACCTGTTTGCTATAGCTTTAGAAATCAATTTATAATCCGCATTCAAGAGTGAAATTGGTCGGAAAGAGGAGCATTTTAAGGGGTCTTTGTTTTTTTTATGGATCACTGTAATTATAGCCATTGAAAATGAATCAGGGAGGCTTTGTGTTTTAGATGCTAGATTAATTACATCCATAAGGAGAGGTATAAGCAAATCCTTAAACTCTTTATAAAATTTGGGGGGAAACCCATCCTCCCCTGGTGATTTATTAGATTGCAGTGTCGCTAGAGCGTTTTCGATCTCTTTGGAGGTAAATGGTGAATCTAAATACCTCTGGTCGTCTTGACTCAGTTTAGGCAAATCAATATTATTTAAGAATGTATCTATCGTGGACAGATCTTCTGGTGATTCCGACTTGTATAAATTAACATAAAACGTTTTAAAAGTTTCATTTATTTCTTTTGGGTTCTGTGTAATACAGCCATGTTCATCTTCAATTTGGTTAATTGTTTTTGAACTCTCCTCTTTCTTTAATTGCCAGGATAGGACTTTATGAGCCTTCTCCCCCAGTTCGTAGTACCTTTGTTTCGTTCTCAAAATATCTTTCTCAGCCCTATAAGTGCATAATGTATTATACTTGAGTTTTCTTTTTACCAATAAACTGTATATCTTCTTATCCCTATGTTGCTGAAAGTTTTTTTCCAGCCCAAGAATTTATTTTTCTAATTCTTCCACTTCTGCTACATATGATTTTTAAGTCCTTTTGTATATGAGATTATTTGTCTTCTTAAATAAGCTTTTAATGTATCCCATAGTATGAAACTATTAGGGGAGGAAGGACAGTTTGTTTCACAGAATAGTTTGATTTGATCCCTGACAAATTTACAGAAGTCACTTTTTTTAAGGAGGGTCGGATTCAAACGCCACCTGTACATGCTGGCCATTTTCTCAGGCATTACTATAGATAGAGTGAGTGGAGAATGATCAGAAAGTATCCTTGGCAAATAATCAGACTCTAATGCTCTGTAAGCCACATGTGTTGACAGTAAGAAAAGATAAATTCTAGTATGTGAATTATGACGGTTTGAATAAAAAGAATAGTCTATGGTTTGGGGATGTATTTGCCTCCAATCATCTGTTAGATTTAAATCTTTCATAAATGATAGAGTAGTTGAGGCTGACTTAGACTTTGCAGTGGAGGTTGCTGATTTATCCAAAATCGGGTCTAAATAGAAATTAAAATCTCCTCCCATAAGAATATGTTCACGACCCCCTGATACTTTAAGAAAAATGTCTTGAATAAAGGAAGTGTCATCATAATTAGGGGCGTAAAGGTTTAGCAAGGTCCATTGTTCAGAATAAATTAGACAGTTTATTAAGACATAGCGGCCTAGTGGATCACTTATTGTTTCCTGAACAGTGATGGGAATGTTTTTGTTTATCAAAATAGCAACTCCTCTGGCTTTAGAACTGAAAGATGAAGAGAAGACTTGGCCAATCCATCCTCTTTTTAATTTATTATGTTCCTGCGCTGTCAGATGAGTCTCCTGGATAAAGGCTATATCTGTTTGAATCTTTTTTAAATATGTTAACACCCTCTTCCTTTTAACGGGTCCGTTAAGACCATTGACATTAAAACTGACAAATTTCAACACCTTATTCATGTAAGAAGAAAGATTTGACAATGACTTAGTAGTCTCTCAACAATAAGCTTAAAGAAAATGCCTCTCTGGAAACAAACAGAAAAAAAACAAATAAAAACAAAACCTCCCCGTTCCCCCAGGCACCGACCCCCTGAACACTCGGCGCCATCCAAAAACACCAATCGGGACCTCCGTTGAATGCTCCCTAAAACTATCATACCCAACTAATACCTTGGGCCCGGAGCTCTCTTGTATATAAGTTTGTAATCACTCGGTATATAAACAACCTCAAATGTAAACATTGTTAACACCCGCTTTAACCAGAAGTAAATGAAAGTTCAAGTGCAACCTCACAGCGATAGGATAAGTTTGCTTTTTGTCCATAATGTCCAAAAATAAATTATTTCAAAATAAAATAAAAGGAAAAATAAAAAAATAAAAATATGGCGGGGATATCGTTGCACTTACATAAGACTCAGTGGATAGTTCAAGGATATGCAGGAATCGCTCTCCCTCAGAGTTAGAGGAGTTGTGGTGCTGCACCTGTAGTCACCTGTGAGACGCAGGATTAATCACCTCCCGGGAAGTCTCGGAAAAAAGATGCCGCTGCTTCTGGTGATTTGAAGAACTTTTTCTCTCCATTAGGTAGGATGACTCTCAAGGTCGCTGGGTGGAGGAGGCTGAATTGGAGCTTCTTTGCGTGCAACTCCTTCTTAACATGATTGTATTCCTTTCTTCACTTCACCAGGTTTGCACTCAGATCTGGGAAAAACATCACTGCCTCTCCCTTGAAAGTGATCAGCCCACCTGTTTCTCTGGATGTCTTAGCGGCCATTCGGAGGATTTTATCCCGGTCCTGGTACTTGAGTAGGCGGATGAGAATGGGTCTGGGTCGCTTATCTCCTGGCGTGCGGGATGTCGGGGACCGATGCGATCTTTCAATAATCAGCGGCTCGGGAAAGTACTGTCGTCCCAGCACAGAGGGGATCCAATCTGTAAAGAACCGCACCGGGTCCTTTCCCTCTCCGCTCTCCTGTAGGTTAACGATGCGGACATTATTGCGTCGGCTTTCATTCTCTAGTTGGTCTACTTTGTCCACGAGAAAGTCCTTCTCCTTCATCAGACGGAGGACATGGGAGTCTAATTCAGTTAGCTTATCTTCAGCTGTGCTAATTCGCTCCTCTGCCTCCGTGATGCGTGAGCACATCCCGTCTACCACAGTTTTCAACCCCGAAATAGAATGATTAATCTCGGCAGTTTTGGCATCGAGCTTCTGTGAGAGTGCTTCATTACCGCGTTTTATTTCTTGTAGTATGGCGTGGCTTCCTTCCACTTCACGTTGCTCTTCCGCGGCCATGTTGTGCTCGGTGCTCGTTTCACGTGTTGCGGCTTGAGAAGAAAAATGGTCGATAATTGAGCTTTGCATCTTATTTCGAGGTCTCAAGTCCATATTTCACCAGTTGGATAAAGTTTCAGGTACAGCGGGCGTTATTTATAACTTAAAACCGAGTTTTCCTGAAGAGCTCCGGAGCACACGTCTTCCTAGCTCAGCTGCATCACCGGAAGTCAGTTGGTTTAATTCTTGAAAGTGAAGTTGAGCAGTGTGATATTTTGTTGCATTTTTTTCTGTGAACATTGATACCACTTAATTTACATAAATTTATATTTGGTAAAAAATACAAACATGGATACAGTTACAAGGGAAAATGTTAAAGTACCTAATTCACTGCTAGTTAGTGGTGTAACTGGTTGTGAGATAGACAACGAAGTATTTGAGCACTTGGGACAGTATCGTAAGATTGAGAGGGTAATTAAAGTTACCAGCAGAGAAGCTAAGTTCCAGAACGCAGCTATAGTGGAATATGGTTCAGGTGAAGCTATTGAGCATTAAAGATAACTTACCTGTTGATAGGCCCTCCAGTAGCCCGGACATTGTCCACCACATTGAGCTCTTGTCAGAGCTGTACACAGCAGACAGAGGTTCCACTTTAACTCAGATCTACCGAAGTGAACTGAAGGGTATCGCCCAGCTTAGTGGAGCAGATTTTGAAAAGCTTTTGCTAGATGAGCTAGCTAGGATTCAAGAGTCCGCAAAACCGGAAACAACTGAACCAGAAACATCAGAAATGAATGAAGAAACTCAGCATACTAGTCCCATACACACAGCTGCTGTAAATCCTATCAATATAGGTGACACCCACTCTACCGAACGTAGTACACCCCCACTCGAGGTAGGTGCAGCGGTATCATCCCCACCTAGAAACCCGACCCAATACTTACCTTCCGAGCATCTCTCCACTCCAGAAATAAAAAAAATAGTGGTTGAGCATGTCATCAAGAACAGTGATCTTCCCCTCCACTATCATGGCAACGCCTGACTCAGACCCTTCTCAGGAAGAATCCCCTGTCCCAGTGCAGAATCAGATTATGACGTGGCGCAGCAACGTTGAGTTTGTCCTTGCAGACCCTGCTATGTCTGCAACGCATGCAACCAGGGAAATGGTTGAGAGTCTCTTCCCGCCTGCGGCCACCATTGTGAAACATCTTGGGCCCAACGCTTCTCCCCAAGAATATCTTGCCCTCCTTGACTCTGCTTATGGTATCATTGATGATGGCGATGAGCTTTTTGCAAAGTTCTTAAACACGAACCAAGACCCTGGAGAAAAGCCCTCTGGCTATTTGCAGCGCTTGCAGACAATCTTGAGCAAGAACAATCAAAAGAGGTGGGTTAGCTGCTAATGATTCTGATCGCCAGCTGCTTAAACAGTTTTGTAGAGGCTGCTGGAATAATGGTCTACTTACCAGTCTTCAGCTTGAACAGAAGAAGAATAACCCTCCTCCCTTTTCAGAGTTACTCCTTTCAGTGCACTCTGAGGAGGACAGACAAGCTGCTAAGTCCAGCAGGATGAAGCAGCACTTTGGGGCTAACAGAACAAAAGTACAGTCAAACACACTCTCATTGGAGGACTACGCCATTGATGATGATGAAGCAACGGCTACCCCCTCTGACCCACGAAAGCTTGAAAAACATATGCCGAAGCTACAAGCCCAATTAGCTTCTTTAAAAGCATCCCTAAGCTCAAGCCAAGTGTCTGCAAAGCCATGTAAGAAACAAAAGGCTAAGCCCAAAGCCCCTGCTGAAGGAAATCCATCGCTTTCTCCAGAACCAAAATTTACCAACAGGAAGCCCCGCCCATGGTACTGCTTCAGGTGTGGCGAGGACGGCCACATCGCGCCTTCCTGCAACAATGAAGCAAACCCTGAATTAGTTGAAAAGAAGCGCAGAGAGCTAAAGCAAAAACAAGAAGCCTGGGAACAGAGTTTAAACTGAATGCAGTTCCTGCTGAGGGACAACCAGGAACTGGAACTGAGAATGACAGTCCCAACCCAAAACTTAGGACAAAAACATTCATTCGCTCACACAAAGTAGACCCCCAAGCTAAGCTCCCTCGAGGTCTTGTAGGACAGAAATGTGTAGCAGATGTCAGTGTGTCAGGAGTTAATACTAGGTGTCTCCTAGATTCAGGGTCCCAGGAGACCACAGTGACCGCTTCTTTTTCTAAAACTCACCTGTCAGAGCACCCTATCCAGCCTTTCCAAGCCCTGGATGTTGAGGGTGCTAACGGTCAAAATGTCCCCTATTTAGGCTATGTACCCATCACTCTCAAGTTCCCCAGAGAATTTGTTGAAGCTGAGCCCGAAATTTCAACCTTAGCCTTAGTGGTACCAGACCGCAGTAGTACTTACCTGTACTCATTGGTACAAATGCACTAGACATTTTATATGAAGAGCATTGTACTGACAAAAACCTTAGTGACTTGTCCTCTGTTTATGGCTATAGGCAAATCATTCGTGTACTCAAGCTCAGAAACAAAGTTAACTCTACAGGGAGAATAGGGTTAGCAAAGCTTAAAGGTAAAGTGCAGCAGGTCTTACCTGCTAAAGAGAGAGTTTGTTTAGAAGGGTATGTGAAGGTTGACACCCCCAGTGACTGCGTTATGGTCGAGCAGCCTCAGTCCTCTGCCTTACCTGGTGGGGTGGTCGTGGAGTGCTGCCTCGTCACCTTGCCCCGCCACCGTCCTCACAAGCTATCTGTATGGATGAGAAATGAGAATGAGCACGATGTCACACTTCCCTCAAACTGTGTCATTGCTGAGCTTCACACACCCAAAGAGATCCATGACAACTTACTTTGACTCAAACAAACCCGCTGACCCTGTGAAGTGCTGTGCTGGCATTCCCAAACCAGCCAAGGAACAAGACCAGTCAAGCTTCACCATTGACTTTGGTGACTCACCCCTTTCAAAAGAGTGGAAGGACAGAGTAACATGTAGTTTGTACGAGTATCGTGATGTTTTTGCCTGTAGTGAGACTGATTTTGGGCATGCAACCAAAGTAAAACACCACATAAATCTGAAAGACGACACACCATTCAAACAAAGACCCCGACCAATCCACCCAAACGACTACGAAGCTGTGAGAAAGCATTTGTGTACACTGCTAGACGCCAAAGTGATTTGTGAGTCCGAGTCCCCTTACGCTTCCCCCAATTGTAGAAATTCATTGACAATCAGAGACGGGTTAGGGTTAGGGGCTTTACAAATTCAATCGCATGCCCCAACTCATCACAAATGCCCCCAGTACTTTCCAACGGTTGATGGAGAGGGTCATGGGTTCCATCAATCTGAAGGAAGTACTGGTATTCTTAGATGACATAATCGTGTTTTCTAGCACGTTAGAGAAGCATGAAATCTGGCTCAAGCATGTCCTCCAGCAGCAGAGAGAAAATGGCCTGAAACTCTCGCCGAAGAAATGCCATTTCTTCCAGAGCTCAGTGCAGTATCTAGGCCACATTGTTTCAAGCAGAGGGGTAGAGACTGACCCAGACAAAGTCAGTGCTCTCCGCACCTGGCCTAGACCTCAAACCCTCGGCGAGCTCAAGTCCTTCTTAGGCTTCGCGGGGTATTACCGCCGCTTTGTCTGCGACTATTCAAAAATAGTCAAACCCTTGAATGATCTCACCGGCGGCTACCCACCTTATCGTAAGTGTCATGATTCCATCATGGCAGCCCTGCCCCTTTTCCTGTGTGTGGGTGTGTGTCCTCCTTGTCTGTTTTCCCCTGTGTCTCTCCCCCTGTCTGTTTGGTGCATGTGGGCGTGGTCTTCCCTCCACAGGCAGCAGGCAGGTGAAACCACTCGGCAATCAACGCCCTTTAAGACCTCTGGATTCCCTCCTGTTCTCTGCCAGATCGTTTCGTCAGTCTCCGTGGTTGTACTCATTCCTGGCTTTCTCAGTTCTAAGTTCCTGTTGTTGCCTTCGTGTCCACTACCAGCTTGTGTAGCTAATGCCTCTGTGCCTCTCCTGCTCTACCCCAGATCACCGTGCCAACGTAGTCACTGTTGTTCGAACGGCCTAACTTACCTGCGGATTCAACCTGCACGCCGTCTCACCGTCGAAGACGGACCTCACGATACCTTCACCCTCGTCACTCCTCGGGACCCTGGGACCTCGCACCACTCCCCCTCCCCTCGCACTGTTTGCTCCTGGTTATTCATTAAAAGAACTTTGTTTCACTATCATCCGTGGTTTGAGTCGTGCACTTGGGTCCAGATCCATCACAGTTCATAACAGTAAGGCCCCCAGAACACCTAGCCCCGGAGGGTACTTCAACCCCAAAGAACCCTTCAACGAACGATTGACGCCTGATTGTCAAAAGGCATTTGATGCCATCATTGAAAAACTCACATCTGCACCTGTCCTTGGTTTCGCAGACCCAAAACTAGCATACGTGCTCCACAATGACGCTAGCACTTCCGCTCTAGGGGCCGCCCTGTACCAAGAACAGGAAGGCGAAATGCGAGTCATCGCTTATGCGAGCAGAGGTCTTTCATCCAGTGAAAAGCGATATCCCGCCCATAAGCTTGAATTCCCCGCTCTCAAGTGGTCGATCGTAGAGAAATTCCATGACTACCTCTATGGGAACGCTTTCACTGTCATAACGGACAATAATCCGTTGACTTATGTTCTGAAGTCCGCCAAACTAGACGCTGCCAGTTACTTCAACATAAAGTACCGTGCTGGGAAGAGCAACCAGGACGCCGACGGCCTCTCAAGACGGCCGCATGACAGTTTAGCTGATCATCCTGCATCTCTTGAGGAGAAAGAGCGAATCAAAAGATTCACTTCACACCATCTTTCCTCGTCTTCTGACCAACAAGACTTACCTGTCTTGTGTCAACACCGTCTTCTTAACGAGGCAGACTCTGACCTACCTTCTATCATCTTGGTCGAGTCCCTCGCTATCCATCCTGATGCAATTCCAGACACCTATGGAAATGATGATGTGTTAGGTTCTTCTACCATACCTACCTACAGTCCAGATGAACTTCAGCCACATCAAAGGTCCGACCCGATCATTGGCCAGGTTATCCAAGCCTTGGAGGACAGAGATGAGGCCAGCCTCGTTCCTGACTCTCCAGAGCTCAAGCTGATGCTCAAGGAAAGGAAAAGGTTGGAGATGAGAAATGGTCTTTTGTACAGAACACGTCAATCTGGAGATGATGTAATTTACCAGTTTGTTGCCCCGAAGTCTCTTCGTGCTACCATTCTCAAGTCCTTACATGAGGATATGGGACACATGGGTCTGGAGAGAACCCTGGACTTGGTTAGAACAAGGTTCTATTGGCCGACTACTAAGGACCAGAAGGCAACAACGGTCGCCAAAACTCTTTGGGAGCAGTTATTCGTGCACTACGGCTTTCCCGAGCGGCTGCTGAGTGATCAGGGCAGGGATTTCGAGTCCCAACTCGTTTAAGAACTCTGCGCCTTAGCAGGCATCACTAAGGTGCGCACTACGCCCTATCACCCTAGAGGAAATCCTGTAGAGAGGTTTAATCGAACCCTGTTAGGCATGTTGGGAACCTTAAAGGACAAAGAGAAAAGTCATTGGCGAGATTTTGTAAAACCACTTACCCATGCCTATAACTGCACCAAGAGCGATGTCACAGGGTTCAGTCCATACGAATTGATGTTTGGACGTCAACCTTGATTACCTGTGGACATTGCTTTCTGTTTACCTGTGAAAGATGGCTCTCCCAAATCCCATTCTCAGTATGTCAAACATCTGAAAGCACGCCTCGAGGAGAGTTATCAGATTGACACCAGGAACTCACAAAAGGTTGCTGACCGGAACAAGGGCCGCTTCGACAAGACAGTACGAGAGTCAACACTGGAGGAAGGAGATCAAGTGTTGGTGAAAAATCTGAGGTTCCGGAGTAAACACAAGCTTGCGGACAAGTGGGAGTCCACCATGTACAAAGTTCTGGAAAAAATGGGAGACCTACCTGTGTACAAAGTACAGTCCATCAGTGGGGATGGTCCCATCCGAACTCTGCACAGGGACCTGCTGCTTGCTTGTGGTGACCTCTCTGAAGAGGAGGAAACTGAGCCTGTCAAACCTAAGGTTCACAAGCCAAGAACTAGACAGAGTCAACCTCAACTCTCAGAGGAATCCTCGGAATCTGAGGACGACTTGTTCATCTATCCTGCCCAGTCCTCTCATGCCCCTGAAGAGAGTTTCACTCAGGTGTGTGAAATTCCGAAGAGGAAACAACCCAATGAGAACCCAACAGACATAGGGTTGCCGGCTATGCCATTGGGTTCCTCCCAGCCTCAGGATGGTCGTGATGACATCAATCAACCTGCTGAACCTGTCGGAACACCTCCTGAGTTGGTAGAAGGAGAGGAGCCCATGGTCATGGTTGAGCAGTCCCCTGCTGGAGAGGACAATACACAAATGGACATGACAAATGAGAATGAAACGGATGTGACAAATTAACCAGATTTGACAAACGAACTGGATGTGACAAATGAACCGGATATGACAAACAAACTGGATGTGACGAAGGAAACGGATATAGCAAATGGAAAAGAACCGGACATGACAAATGAAACTGATGTGGAAAAGGATCCTGTGGAAGTTCTACAAGATGCTGAGCCAAACCACACTCAGGCATCTGAGACATCTGAAAAAGAAAGTGAAAGTGAAACAGTAAGAAACCCACCTGAATCACCACGAAGGTCAGAAAGGTCACGACAGCCCCCTGATCGTTTTCAGTACATTCAGTTGGGGAAACCTTTAATGTCCTTAGCACAGAGTATTTTACACAGCTTTAACCAAGCACTAGACACTATTAATAACTACGACAATCCCCATATGAACGAGAGACTAGCTCATGAAGGGACTCATGTCGATTCAAGAGGGGAGGGTGTAACCCATATGGTTACGAAGCCCATATATGTCATTTGAATGTAGTTCCTGTGTCCCGCCACTAGGTGGCGTATCAGCCCCGCATTCATTTTTATTGTCGTTGAGCACGCTCTGAGCACGCACTGCTCACGCCTATACACAGAGCCACATTCACTGCCGATACACCGATCCCAGAGCAACACACCCGCTGAGTGAGCTGCCGGACCTAGGAAAGAGTCTGTGAATGTTGTGGAAAAGAGAGAGGAGCCGCTATGACCGTGTTAAGCCTTTATTCGGACTCCGACTGGTTTTTATTTCTACCGGATCAGGGATTGATCAGCAAGAATTCTGAACCTTCCGGTTCAGTGGTGAGCCAGGCGATCGACCGAAGGGAGAACGGGATCCACTCCGAAGACAGACTTCTACTCACTGCACTCTGATACAGACAAACACACACACACCAAACACAGAACTGAACTTTATTCTTCTGAAACAGAAGGGAAGGGACAATTTATTTTGAACTTTGTTTTATTTTTTTATTTTTATTAAAGAGCTCTATTTTGTTTTGGGGTTTTTTTCTATTCCATGTGCAGTGAAATATGTTTTCTGTGCAATAAATGATCACTGTTCAACTTCTACATCGAGTCCAGCTTCCGAACCAGAATGTGGTTTTCCTTCTAATATTGAGATTAAAGGCGCTACACTATCATTAGATAATTTAGTTTCCCATAGACTATAAAGCTATATATAAAATGACAAAATATTAGAGCCACAGAGAAAAAATAAAAATTCACAGACTTCGAGAATAAAGTCATACATTTACTAGAATAAAGTCATAATATTGTAACCCATTGTTTTAGAGGAGGAGAGTATTAAAGCACGTTTTGATGACATTCCTAGCGAAAAATCTGCATTTTGTTCTCATATTATTCCTTCAGTGAATGCATATGATCTTTCGTTGGTTAGGGTTAGAGTTAAAGGGATAGTTCGGAATTTTGGACATAAGACCTATTTTCCAAGTCAGCCGGTGTGTTCAAGACGTCTGGAGAAGTTTTCAAGAAATTTTATTCAGTTCTTCTAGTTGTTCACTTGTGCTATGGCTAGCGCAAGTCAATCGTTCTAGGTAGCATGGCATTAAAAACACTCATACCGACTCCCAGACCCGGCTGCAGAAAAAAAGGGGCAGTTCATCCCAAAATCTAAAAAACAAACAAAATAGTGTAGTGCTGTGTCCATTTATTCAACTGAAGCATTTATTCAAGAAGACCAGCAACTAGGGTTGTGTTATGCAGATAGCACCATACAGCTTCACTTCTACTGGAAACGTCAGCACTGATGTCAACCTGAACACTGAAGTTAACATTCATACTGGGAGAGGTAGCTTCAGCAGCTAGGCAGCTACTTCTCCTAGCATGAATGTTTACTCCAGTGTTACTGTTGACTTCAGTGCTGACGTTTCCAGTAGAAGTGAATATCGCTGCTTCCTGCTCGCTTCCTGCTCGCTCCCGTTCGCGTCGTCACTTCTTGTCCGCGTATTTTTGGGTAAAAAATATGGATATCCATACCGAACACCACAGCTAACTAGCGATTCTATGAGCAACTGTGACCATGGACGTCAAGTACTAACAGCGTCCCTCTCATGAGTATGACTCAGTGACCCGCCCCCCCAACACCTGTAATTGGCCAGCACGTTGCCTTTGTTCGTTGATTCGATTGGTTGAATTGTATGATCGACAAACCGAGATAGGAATAATAGAGTTGGCCACTCCGAGGTAAAAAACAAAACCCAAGTAAAATAAACAGCTTCCAGCCCAGGGCGGACGGCTGACTCTGTGGGCGGGCACGGCCCACCAATGCCCGCCCATGCCGCCTGGACTGCCGACTCCACAGTGCACCCGAGGCAAATCAATTGTAACGGCAGACTATCGATGTACATATGTGTTGATAGAATGTTTGAAATAAAACCAACCTTGCATTTTAGGTCGCAGTTTCAGTCTCCAATCTGCAAAGTGCGATTGCGATTGTTTGTTTTCGGTGACCAACGTATGTGGCGATGCGTCGACAACAAAATGGCCTGTAATGTCCCGCCCTGTCCTGTGATGCCCTGTCCTTTAATGCCCCGTCCTGTCTTGTGATGTCCTGCCCTGTCCTGTCCTGTAATGTCCCGCCCTGTCCTGTAATGTCCCGTCCTGTCTCTGTTGTGATGTTCTGTCCTGTAATGTCCCATCCTGTCTCTGTTGGGATGTTCTGTCCTGTAATGTCCCGTCCTGTCCTGTGATATCCTGTCCCATCCTGTCCTGTAATGTACCGTCCTGTTCTGTCCCATCCTGTCCTGTTCTGTCCCGTCCTGTTCTATCATGTCCTGTGATGTCCTGTCCTGTGATGTCCTGTCCTGTCTTGTGATGTCCTGCTCTGTCGTGTGATGTCCTGTCCTGTTCTGTCCTGTGATGTCCTGTCCTGTCTTGTGATGTCCTGTCCTGTTCTGTCCTGTGATGTCCAATCCTGTGCTGTGATGTCCTGTTCTGTCATGTCTTGTGATGTCCTGCTCTGTCCTGTTCTGGACATCACAGGCCATTACAGGACAGGGCAGGACACAACTGATGTGATGTCATGTTATGTCCCGTACAAACAGGACAAATGAGGTAAGTAAGAATGTTCCTCCTAGTGGATTCTAGTTGGGGTTCATTCAACAGGTAATAGTGTCCTCTGGACCTGATGGGTCCACCAGCAACACAACCTCCCTGTGGTGGACTTGAAGGATCAAAAGGTGAGTTGGACAGCTACACAATGTATGATTTGTATTCTTTATGCACCTGGCCTTGAAACTAATTACATTAATTTTGTATGCAGGATTCCATTTGATTGTTTCAGCACTGCCTTGGACCCGAATTGGCAAGAAGACCCAGAGGAACCCCAGGACCCTCAGGACCCCTCAGGACCCTCAGGACCCCCAGGACCAGACCAGAGAGACGAGGGAAGCAAAGGGTCATTCCGTGTCATGTAATTTCATCAAATGCCTCCCACCTGACCATCTCAGAATGTAAAAATTCTAGTACAAAGAAACACTTGTTAATCGGAAAAATCCAAAATTTCATGTTCAACCCACATTCAAGGACTTATTTAGTCTGGTTTTCACCATACTAAGGTCAATCTTTTAAGATTGAACATTAGTCTGGGGAAGCTGCGCTTTGTTTCTACTGCTCAAGAGGCGGGATCAATGGGCATCGTTCAAATGACTCCGTACACAATTGGATAGTCCTACAACCAATCAGAGCATGCCAGGAGAGAATGGCCGTTTCTGATTGGAGCCAAAGATTCTGGCAATGTAACAGCGAAAGTAAGCCTGAGAGTGTCCAGCCTAAACTGCCGAGCGAAATCCAAATTTCCCGGAAGTTCAGGCAGGGTTCACCCAGCCTAGGACTTATTGCCTCTGTAACTACACCTGTGCTACATTTTAATGTTTTCGTAAGTCTAAATTTATCAGTAGCATTTAGTCACATGTAAGTCTTTGGTAAATGGTAAAAAACACAATTGAATTGCCCTGATGTTTACCAGTAGGCTATTAGGACATGCAGTACCAAAAACGGCCACAAATATATCAGGATTTTAAAAAATCACTCTGACAAATTGAGACAAAACACCTAATATTTTGGATTTTTCCTATTAACAAGTGTGTCTCTGTACTAGATTTTTTTTCAAGAAATTCTGTGATGGTCAGGGTGGGAAGATTTTCAAAAATTTGACCCAGAATGACCCCAATGCCTTGATGCTGACATGGAAGAACCAGGTAAGGAATAACTGTATTATGCTGCTATTATTATTACTATTATTATTAGGGCATTGTTTTATGCATTGTGTATTGTTATGCATTGTTTTCTTCTTTTGTAATGCATTTTTGTATGTATTTTTATGTAGGTTTTATGTAGGTACATGTGTATTGTATTATGTATGTTTTATGTTTTTTTTTCACCTCAAGAACATTGCCCGTCTCCGCCCATCGCTCACCTTCTCTGCTGCCGAAACTTTGATTCATGCATTCATCACATCCAGAATAGACTACTGCAATAGCATCCTCTACGGTTCACCTGCCAAAATCCTCGACAAACTGCAATACATCCAAAACTCTGCTGCCCGCCTCCTCACCCACACCCGCTCCCGTGACCACATCACCCCTGTTCTGCAAAATCTCCACTGGCTCCCTGTTCCCCAACGCATCGAATTCAAAGTACTCCTCCTCATCCACAAAGCCCTCCACAACCAGGCCCCTTCCTACCTCACCGACCATGCTCCACCACCACTCTCCCCCCCGTACCCTTCGCTCCTCCGACACAAACCTCCTCTCCCCACCTGTCAGGACGACAGAGCCTTCTCAATTGCTGCCCCCTCCCTCTGGAAGTCACTACCTGCACACATCCGAGCCTCCACCGACCAGACCACCTTCGAATCACTCATCAAAACCCACCTCTTCAGAATTGCCTTCAACCCCCAATAATCCACTATTTCATTTCATCTGTATTGCATCACAAACTTGTTTTTAAATGTGCCTGCTTTTAAATCTTTTTTAACCATTTTTAACTTCATAGTATATCTTTTTAACGCAACTTATTTCTTAAGAATAGCCTGCTTGTTTTTAATGCACGCACTTGTAGCCTGCCTGTTTTTAATAGTACTTGTTTTAATTGTATTGATTTTTTTATTATATGTAAAGTGTCTTTGAGAATCTTTTAAAAGCGCTATACAAATAAAATGTATTATTATTATTATTTAGGCATCTTTTTTCAGCAGAGGAGGAGCAGAGGAACAGAGGAGCAGAGCAGAGGAGCATAGCAGAGGAGCAGAGAAGCAGAATAATTTTTATTATTGTTATTATGCTTGTCCTAATACATTTACCTTTGTTTTCTGGACCCCCAGGACCCTCAGGACCCCCAGGACCAGACCAGAGAGGGGAAGGGAAGCAATGGGTCATTCCGTGTCATGTCATTTCATCAAATGCCTCCCACCTGACCATCTCAGAGTGTAAAAATTCTAGTACAAAGACACACTTGTTAATAGGAAAAATCTAAAATGTATCTGCTTTCAGCATGTTCAACTCACATTCAAGGACTTATTGCCTCTGTAACTACACGTGTGCTACATTTGAATATTTTCGTAAGGCTAAATTTGTCGGTAGCATTTAGTCACATTTAAGTCTTTGGTAAATGGTAAAAAAAACACAATTGAATTGCCCTGCTGTGATGTTTACTAGTAGGCTATTAGGACATGCAGTACCAAAAACGGCCACAAAAACCCCACCAATTTCAGGATTTAAAAAAATCACTGCGACAAATTGAGGCCAAAACACCCTCCCAATTTTTTAACATGATTTTAACAAGAATATGATCTTTCAAAAAAAGTAAGTTTGGACCTGATACTTGTCAGTTTTTGGAATATGGCTCTGAAGTTGGGCAAAGATGTGTTTACTTCCATTTTTGAGCCTTAATATCTGTGAAACTAATCTAAGAGAAACCATATTTTTTAGAATGTTTAAGGTCTGCTTCCTTGGAACGCGATGCCTGGCAAGGCTTGTGGCATGGCCTTGGCATCTATTTGCAGCGAGGTGAGTAGCGGAAGCCAATATTCTCCTTTCACACAGTTCTGTGTTTAGTGTCAGCATCCTGTGTGCAGAATCAATGTCAAATCTACTGTCCATTATTAAAGGATGGGTGTGGAAGCAAACATTTTAATAGAATGACACAAGCATAGAAGGTATTGGTTCACTTCTCTGTATACCTGTGTGTATAACATGTGTAATAAATATGTGGTCGTATGGGTTGGAGCACTTGTTGCAGCACAATCAGTCGAAGTAACCGCCACTAAGCGGAAGGTGGATTGGGTTAAGTCTTATTTAACCAGTTGTTAACAACCCCAATTGTTGAGATGCATTAAAATGTTTCAGATCAATGATGGCTGATTGCCCATCAATAATAAATACATCAAGACATATGTTCTTATAATAAATAAGTATTGAAAGCTGTTGTAATTTAAGTTCCTCTGGTAATCAGTGATGCTGTCTATATGTCTAGGGCTTTTATTACGAAAGGAAAAAAAAGGAGCTGTATATGCTTGTATTGTCAATGTGGAGGTAATAAACGCATTTTCCCATATTAATAAATAAATACGAAATACTTAATGACCATCTGTGTTGTGATGCTCCACTCACATTAAATGTATTATTTTCATGGATTCGTCTGGAGGTTAGTGACATCAGTTTTACATTTCTTTTCAAGATGAATTGTGGGATACTTCGAGACCAAAATGGAGAATTCACTATATAGTGAGAAATGGGTGATTTCGGACAAAAAAAGATGCTGACTCATTCTTGCAGCGCTCTATGAAACACACACACACACACACACACACACACACACACACACACACACACACACACACACACACACACACACACACACACACACACACACACACACACACACACACACACACACACACACACAGACAGACAGACAGACAGACAGACAGAGAGAGAGAGACTTCACCCATTGGCCGGCTGATGTGGAAGAAGGATTGCATGGAGGGTGGTCACTTTGTCGTAGTGCTTCATTACAGACAATGTTCAAAATCAACATATAGAAACATACGTCATAGTAAAACATTCTCTTTCCATCGACGGGCTCGGACAAGCTCAAGCATAGCTCAGTCACATAAAACATTTCTTTGTCATAAAACTTTTAAAAATCCATTATGAGCCATAAAATATTACAAATACGACCTCGACTATTATACAATATAGAGCTGCTGGGGTGATGCTTTAGTACAAGAGTTACAAGAGTGTACAAGAATGTCTGCGTGTTAAAAACAAGACTTTCATTACTGGGTCTGTGGTGAGTTGTGTATTTTCTGTATTAGTTTTTCCACCATTGTCTTTGGCAGTTTGTAGTCTTTTTCCAAGAAAGTTGACACATCAGAATTCCCCTTCATTAGTCATCCTTACAATAGTACAGGTACCATATAATTTTCCTGCTTCAGCTAAAAACTCCAGTTTTTATTGTTAGCACTTATACATCTTAAATGGCTATTCAGATCCATATCTCTATCTACAAGTCAGAGTGCTGTACAGTCATGTTGTCTTACAATGACTGTCGGCTTTGCACAGCAATAAACCACATACTTCCATAGTGTCTTTTAAAACAGGACATCGAGCCACAGTTAGGAGACTTTCACAATAAAATGTCAGTACTCTGAGATACATGGCGATGTTATGGGAAGGAAGTCAGTCATTTTGAGAAGAAGCTATAATGTTACACAAATAAAAAGTAAAAAGTCAATGTTTGGAGAATAAAGTCACCATTTTACAAGAAAAAGAAGTATAATATTAAGAGATAAAGTACATGAAAACATCTTATATTGCGTGTATAAATGTTGATGTTATGACTTACCCCTTATTATATTATTACCTATACTTATAGACTGAGAATTACAAACAGAGCCATGAATATTTTTCATTTTGGATTGTTAAAGTGTCAGAATACAATATATTCTACTATATATTCAAATATGACTTTGAAGTGATAAAGGTAGGGGTGATCCTCAGATTAGTAAAGGTACAACCTCTGCAGATATAATGCATAAAATGTATAAAACAGATTAATATGAACACGTTACATCGAGATAATGTGGTTGTCTTGCTGTAATTGCTAAATGTTTATTGTTGTTGTTGTACATCTGTGCATTTACCACTGGCATTTGGATATCTTTTAACTAAGATAATAATGTGTGTGTACATTTAAATAAATTAAAACTTGAATTACAAAAATAGCACTGAATTCTCTCTAAATATTGTGGCTTTTCCTCATAAAATAACATGCAAATTTGTAATAATACCAGTTTTTCTATTTAATGTGACTTTTTTCTATACATTAACAACTTGACTCTCAAAATATTATTATTTAATCAAAATCCTTAATAAACTTTTATTCTTGACACATGTTTTTATCTTGGAAAGTTATTCTCATAATATTTGAGTTTTCTTTCTCAATCTCCGACTTCATGTTTCCCCAGCAGTGGCCCTAATACATTTTCATACACATAACTTCAAGCCACATCGAAAGCTAAAAAGCAAAAACCTAAAAAAACGTTAGTTTGAAATACACGTCTTTTAAATGCCTTCCCTTGATCTGGAGAACAGTCAGTGTGATGGAAAGGAAAGAGGAGTGGCAGTTGAGCTGTGTTTGTTTTGGTGGCTGTGCATTAAAGTTGAGATTATTTTTCCTGTAACTATGTGTGTGTGTGTGTTCAGTGGTTGAGGTTCAGCAGCAGGCTGGGCAGTGTCTTCAGGTCCATCTGTGGCAGCAGCCAGAAACAGTAGAGCAGCAGCCAGAGCAGCAGCAGCAGATAAATCTCCCAGCTCTCACCGGACCTGCAGACATAGAGCGAGGAGAGGTTAGAAGAAAAAAAAAAAAAGCACTTCCATGTTCTTACCTAAATCACTTTGATCATAGCACTGTTGCTCTTATCAGTTTGCTGAACAGCTACTACCTTACTCGGACGAGGACCTAACACTTGTTCTATTTTTAGCTCTTACTTTATCGGCAATGATATGTTGTTTCTTGTTTCTTTGTTTCCACAAATGTACTTATTGTAAGTCGTATTGTAAAAGCGTCTGCTAAATGCCCTAAATGTAAATGTAAGACGGTCAGCAAAGACAAAAGTTGTGTCCCAATCAAGCGCCCATCTTTTAGAGGCTGCACCTAATGCATCACAGCGGCTGAGACAAGTCTTTCCCATTTCAAAAGACTTCAGAGGATCCAACTGATGCATCTTTCACAGCCCAACTTTTCCCAAGATTTATGGCGCTGGTGATGATTTGATTTTAATCAACATGCAGCAGGAGATGTGGCAGAAAACACTCAGGTGCCTCTGGCACGGGTGGTGGAGCATCATGTCCATCCATCATAATTTAAAATAAAAATAATAAAATATGATCTCTGGCTTCATTTGAATCATATAACCTAAGTTACCTCGTTTATGCCCTTTCTTGTCAAGAACAGCTAGTTGCTAGGTGACAGGAGTGACAAAGGTGACGCAAACAGGAAATCTTCTGAAGACCAGACTGCCTCTGCAGTAACCAGGTCATTAGTCATAGAGGACAGAAATCAATTCCCACGTTTGTTACTAGAAAAGTTAAAGCTTGCAAAGTTAACCTGCATGAGTATCTGAGATTTTATTCATTTTTTGATTGATTTTCAAAACAAACTTTTTGGATAATTACACAGAAAGAAAAGTGTAAAATGAAATACACAGACATTAAGATAACATCTTACCAGTTTGGTTTGAGAGCGTGACTAACTAGCTGCTTGGCGGATATTATGCAATATTATGAATAATATATTATGGTGACATCACCACGTTACAGAAAAAAAGGCAAGATTTCCATGAAGGCGTTTGAAGCAGTTCAGGAACAGTTTCTGTGGGGGAGATTAACTCCTTTTGAACATGGACTGCTTTCAATAACAAATAGTGATCATCATTCAGTAATTATGCAATGGTGTTGGCGTTTGTTATGCTTTTAATATTTGTATTGCTCTTACCGTTTCTATTTAAATCATGTAAGGTGCCTTTGAGCACCCTTTAACATGTTAAATAAAATGTATTATTTTTACAATGTGTGAGTCTATTCTTAATGAATAATTATTTGTTTGAAATTGGGCTTGTATCTTTCGCTTCTCTTCCATGATAGCGAGATAGATGGCTTTTTAATTTCACATGTGATGATAATCATTATTATCCCTATAAAAATATCACCACGATCAATTACGAAAATATTTATTTTATTTATATGTTTTCTATCACAAGAATATAGAAATCTGAATAACTAAGCTTTCTTGTATCGGTACACGGTTCAACACTAGTCCACCATAGTTTATAGCAACAAGGGCAAAGTTCTTACCAAAGGTCAGAGTCTCCGTTGTCAACTTCTCTGGTCGCTGCAGCCACAGCTGTCTGATTGTTCTGTGAGTGTTGGAACGAATACAAGTCAAACACTTTAGAAAGTAGACCGTGTCAGAGAGAACATCAATCTAAGAAGGAATGGAGTGTCAAACCAACCGTGGACTCGGTGACGCGAGCCCCCTTTCTGTGACGGAGAACTGGAGGGACATGGTTTTCATCCCGTCTGGTGGAACTTTTACTGTCAATCCTGAAAAGATTAAATCCATTAGTTTGGATCTCAAGAGAGAGGAAAACCCAGGAAATGGAGCAGTAAAGTCATAATGAAATCTTTGGACCTTTTCCAAATAGCAAGGAGAATGAAACAAAGAGAAAAACCTTCGTTCTCATTTTCTTTTGGCCACATAACTCCACAGCTAGCTGGAATTCACAAGTGTTTGACATATTGTGTCTTTATAAAATACATATAGAAACAACTGAACAAGATATTGTCTGTTTACACATTCACAGGTCACCAAACGATGATGATTTAGTCTAATAATCAGTCTTTTTAGCTCTGGTTTGGTCTCCCCAAACTCCTGAGATAGGCAGGAGTCTCCTTAATTGATGTTATGCAAACATTTTTCACTTTGCTCTTTTTTCGCTTTAATTTTGAGAGTTTGCATCCTGAAAGGTAAGAGGGAAGATTGGTCGTGTGTTATGAACCCATAGATGGCAGTGAAGTAAGACACCAATACTGAAGTTACGCTTAAATTTAGGTTTCCACATTACATGAAATTCATGTGTCCTCTTGCATGCATCCATTGGGAATCCCTTGTCTGTAGGTACCCATTATGACTCCTGCATAGAATAATACTCATTACATATACATTATACATTGAACAGCTATTACTGAAAACACCGCCCATGAATATGACAGAAAAAGCGTATGGCATACCATCATCTGAAGGAGTCTTTACTTTAATTCCACTGCTGAACATAAACAGAATCATGCTCCCTTGTATTAAATAATTAATTATTGTCATCCCCTTTCTTCATAACGGCCTCTCAGCCCTCATAAGGCCTGTCTTCATTCCCATCAGCAGCCCACATAGAAAACTTTGTCCAGTACATTTAAGGAAATATGTGAGCAAAGTGAGAGAGACCAGGTCAGAGCAGCCCCATCCATTGCCACAACACTGGTTTCCCCCCAGAGTCCAGTGTGTTTCTCAGCGTACCACGGAGCTGACTAAGAATAGAAAGCCTACCTCGCGGTGTTTTCCCGGGCAGAGCCTGAGCTCAGATCACTGCCGTCTGCTGAAATATCACCAGCCCAGAGTCCTCCTATCTGCTCCCCAGGAAATACACAGCGTTCCTTGAATTTAGATGCTTCGTCAGTCTCCTGGTTGATCACCTAATCAAAGCGAGTCACAAAGAGAGACAAATCTTTCAGCAGCTTAGTGACGTACAGGAGGGAAAGATATTTCAACAACTAATGGCCAGACTGTCACAAGAATCTCTCAAACACATTTCAGAATGTTGATGACGTTTTATGCGGGTATTTATGGTCCCTAGAGGATGAATCCTAATGTTTTAGGACAAAAACAAAAGTGCATAGTGTGGCATATTTTACAAAATATGCTTCAGATGTGGCATTTTTGCTGGAGCCATCCAGACAAGTTAGCAAGCTTTAAACATTGAACTAAAACTGTCAGCAGCATTAAAATGTCTGGTTGGTACATGTTCGTCTGTCCAATATTATATTATTAAAGTTCTACACAACTCAGACAGGATCACAACTTTTTCAGACCAGGTGTTTCAGTTTAAAGAGCGCCCGTGTTAACTGGTGACTTTCATCTGACTCTTGCATGGTTGCTCGTAGTGATTTAGGTAAATGGTTGGCTTACAGAAGAAACACAGTCATCAAATGGATTGAAGGTTTTTATGAGGACACCTACATGATCTGTTGGTATTTTCAATAGCTGCCGTCGCTACGAGCAACCACCATTCAGCTGAGAGTCACCATTAAACCCGAACACCAGCAGCATCTATGGCTGCAAGCTAATAAATGTGTTGACTCGCAGACTGATAAAAAATGCTTGTGTGTGTAGCTTCCATTCAAAAACTCAATAGAGTCAAAGCTTTGAGTCAATGTCATGGTGTTTGACCTTTATGTACATGAGCAGTTAATGGTACTGGAAGCATCTGGTGCTGTAGTTTCTCCACTAAATACATGTCGCCACAAAATATTGGGTCACTTGCTAATGTATCCTCACTAATAGCACACGGATATGGAAAGTCGTTAATATGAGTACATCATAGTGACAAGCTTTCAGAGAGCATCAGTGGAACAGACTTGATGACTGAATGAGAAATGCCAGCAGGTCAGCTGGTCATTAGGTGAGATATTGTGGAAGTGTGAAATGTCACATTGCTTCATGTTCCTGTTTGGCCAGCTGGACCGTTAGACACACACAAAGATGCCCAGAAGACGAATATCGTGTTGATTTAAATTTGATTTTTACTTGATGAAGCCATTTATCCAATAAGACTGAAAAACATTCACCCGTTCCAGCTATTTAAATGTAAAGATTTACTGCCTGTCTTTGTTTTATCTAAGTGTTAAATTGATCTGTTTAGGGTTGGTTTGAAAATAGGCTACTTGTCATCATTGGCTAAAGGGAACTTTTAATAAACTTTACATATCTTTAAACACTGTATATATTAAATAATGATGAAAAAACAGAATATCCATAGAAAATAGCATTTTTTCCCCACATCCTGATAATGATCCTCATATCTGAACTTTGGTATCAGCTGATCCAAGAACACATCAGTGTGTTTAAAAACAAGAATATAAGTGTAAAATATGGTAAAATAACTCTCTGTTCGCACCTGCCTGATCAGGACTGAGCATGTGCAACTCTCAACAGTGATGACAAAGATGGCTTACTCGTTTACAACTTCCATCATTGATTTTGGATGCAGCGACCGTTTTTTCCCCGAATTTAAGAGGCTGTGGTGTTGTTGTTCTTTTGCAGTGTATCTGAGCTGACGAACATGATATTGGATCGGTGCATGGACTCACATACTTGCACCCAGCACTTTAGGCTGTATTGGAGGCCTTTCCGATATTGGCAGCATCAGAACAATTCTACAAATTTGCACTAAACACAAAGTACAGCCGAGTACAGAACACTAGATTCGAAAAAGGAGCCGAGACTCATGATGACATATCTGGTAATTACAATTAATTTGGTGCAGAATATACATATCTGTACCAAATGTCATGGAAAACAATCCAAAGGTTGTAGAGAGGTTCACTCAAAACCAAAAATGTTAACTTAATGGTGGCGATAGAAATAAAGTGCATCCTTTGAAGAACAACATCTGTATACAATTTCATGGCAAGAAACTTCAGTCTGGACCAAAGCACTTGATCGTCCAACTCACTTACCAACATCACCATACCAGATATCCCCAACCCCAATCAAAACTCACCTAGAAATGGCCAAAAAGTGCACTGCAACTAAAGTGTACTACTTAATTGTATTTAAAAGCCCAAGCTTATTTGAGACTGAACTGTTCTGATTGAGACTCGGCTGAATATACACACATACCTTGTCGTTCTCTTCTATTGATTCCACTCCATTCCTGAAGTCTTCACCTAGCAGGCTGAGTGCTTGGTCAGGTTTGGTTTCTGAAGCTGGAGCCGGCTGGAGAGCAGACACACTTAAAACTGAAGGCCAACTCTGCATTTCAGTATCTGGTGGCTCTGTAAACATGGGCTCTTCTTTGTCAGGGTAGAAAAGATCCATGGGTTCAATTGGGTCGCCTACTACATCCTCTGGGGGAGGATGTTGATCAAAGTCTGTATAAAACAAGTCTCTGGACACACTACTTGGTTCATGAGATGAAATCTCTGCCGTACCATACAGTTTGGAGTTGACTGGATCTAATGTGCTCTGCTGTGTGGTAGCCGTTTCATTGTCAGGAGAGGTGTCACCCAGTTGGTTCTGGTGTCCATCCGGTTGATCAGTTGAATCCATTTCCTGATCAGCAGTCATAGGTTGAGATTCGGCATCCCTAGAAGAAGTCTGAGAAATCAAGTCCTTCTCAGTGTTACCCATCTGAGAGTCATGGTGAGGAGACTCACATTCCTGTCTGGCTTCACTTATTGCCACGTTATCTCCTGCTTCTTGCCCAGCTATGTCTTCATTTGATAATTTGCTGGTGTCCTTTTCATCCAAATGCTGGCTTTCTATGTCTGTCATTGGTTCTGAAGCTGATGGTTTCTCTGATACCATGCAGGGAGGACTCTCAACAGAGGTTTTGTCAACATTGTCATTGGAGTCACAGCTCAATTCATGTGGATCTTGAAGGCTGTTGACATCCGCGTCAGTCCCCTCCGGCTCATCATCCCCTGCATGATCTCGTCTTTCTTGGTCACACGTCCCCTCTTCGTCCTGCACTTCTGGCTCGCTGGAAATAGAGATCAGAGGAATATTTATGCCTGGTCCCAGGTCCAGACTTGTTTTTGAAGCTCTGCCTTGGTTGTTTGGCAGTGTGCTTGCTGAAGTCTCAGAGCAAACGCTTTCTTCAGCATTTAGCTCGTCTCTTAGAAATCCTTCACTTGCTTCATCTTGTGTTTTTACAACCCCTTCACCCCATTGCTCTATACCCGTCTCCTCTAACAAAGAATCTTTTTTCGGACATTCAGTTCTCACTTTTAATTCCTCAGAGTTATTTCTCTCATTCTGACTCCCAGTTCGACCATTTATTTGTCCTTCATGGTCCTCTGCACCACCAATGAAGTCCACGGCTTTGTTTGAACATTCTCGTTCTCTGCAAGTGCTCTCTTCAATACTGGTTTGTTTGAGTTGGGAAGATTCATCAGTTTCAATGAGATTTCCAACACTGCTCTTGGGCTGCTCTTCTGCATCGTACAGTCCAAAAGAAGGGTCTTGCTCTCTGCTTTGACTTGTATCCATCTGTTCAGGGTCTACTTCTTCGGTAATCTCAGCTTTGCCATGGTCTAGTACCCCTTCGAGTGCAATGTCCTGGTTGTCAAGGATTGCCTCTTTCTCTTCCACTACTTCCGCTTGCTTTTTCTCAGAATGCCCTCCATATCTCTCCTGGTTGCTCTCCAATGAGCTCAGCGAGAAAATCCCTTCATCGATATACGACTCAGTGATCAACTGCTCATCAGGGGCTCTATCCTCTAGGGATAGGACGCATCCTTCATCCAGATTAGTGACCTCCACGGGGGTGGCACGATACACATCCCAGGCAGTTCCGCTGTCACACAAAGAACTGTCACTTCGGCTTTCACAGAACCTCTCTGGCGTCACCCCAAACTCGCTCTCTACCCAGGAGTCCGGCGAGCTGATTGCTGAGTCACCAATCACAGACTCTGTGTTTACAGACTCGGGCACTGATGAGCCTGTAGGCGAGTGAGTGTAAGACAGTTGTGGGGACTCAGAGGGTGAGTTGGAAGATTCCCTGGGCTCTTTAACCACACTGCTGGAGACATCTTCCATGTGGGGGGGATCTGCTAAGATGTCTTCACTGGACCATGAGCGAGCTGCAGCCGGTCTGAAGGGGGGCGACATGGCGCTCCGGTCCTCTGACACAGAGGATATTAAGATTTTGGGCGGTGGTTGGGTACAGACTCTCTGGAACATGTAGGACCTCTCCTTCACTCTGCTTTGGGGAGCGCTATTCCGTGTGCGGTTAAAGTCACTGTCGCGGAAGTTGATCCGACCCATGGAGACACTCCGTTCAATCAGCAGACAGGGATCCTCTGGCTGAGAAACAAAACAAAGAAGTTGGCAGAACTCTATCCATGCCTACATTTAGACATTGGGGTTTTGTCAAAATCTGTACATCAGACTCAAATCGTCCATGCTCTGTAAGAGGGGATTCTTACCTCCTCTATGCCAGGGAAATGCTCCAGGAACTGTGACACATACATCATGATGGATTGTTCAACTGGTGCATTGATAGTCACATCTGGACATGGGCAAATAAAGAATAATTACCACAGTTACATTTGTATGAAGACTCCCATGTTAATTAATTAAATTATCCTATTTTTACATAGAGGCACCACATGACATATGAATGGGAATAATTATGGAGCTGTTTTCAATGCACAAAGACTACCACTCTTTGGCAGCTTACTCTGTAACATAGTATTGGTTGCACCCATGCAAACATTATAACTGGCCTGGTTCGGCTAATTATGTAATTATACGAAACCTGTTGCAGAGGTCTAAGCTATGTTGAGCAGGCTACTGTGGCATCGACTCTACATAGCATGACCCACTAACCCCCCCCCCCCAAAAAAAAAAAAAAAAACACTCTTACCTATAGCACTCTGATCATAGCACTGTTGCTCTTGAGGTACTACTTTACTCAGATGAGGACCTAACACTTGTTCTATTTTTAGCTCTTACTTTATCGGCAATGATACGTTGTGATTTCTTTGTTTCCTTCTTTTGACAAATGTACTTATTGTAAGTCGCTTTGGACAAAAGCGTCTGCTAAATGACCTAAATGTAAATGTAAATGTAATGAATATGGCTTTCAGTACCTAACACGATGTACACTGACACATTTTGATGATGGCTACTCATGTAATATAATGTTTAATTCATGTTGATTTCCATGGACTGCAATTTTTAATGTATGTTTTTTAAATTTAAATACGGATCCCAGGAAGACAAGCTGTGCTTGGGGCATAGCTAATTGACATTCTAAATCAACATATCGTATCGTCAGCGTCTTGCCAATAAATTGAAAAGAACTATTGTCTTGTTACCCTCAGGCTCCAGGAGGCGTGGGATACCCAGGCTGTAGTGGGCTATCCTGAAGGCGTCCTCCAGATTCTCCTTAGCGTTCCTCAACAGTGCCTTCCTCATGTCCACCAGGCTCGGGTCAATGGACTTAATGACAGCCAGGAAGGCCAGCCCACTTGTCCAACTCTTCCCAAAGTCTTGCACTGCCACACCATACCTATGGCAGCACACAAACAGTGGTCAGGGTCGGTCCAGAAAGATCACCAAACAAACCCCAAGAGGGAGACTGAAAGCACACACCAAGGGTTGATTTTTGAGTGAACTGACCCTTTAACAATCTATTGAAAACACACTCACTTGCGTGTTCGCTTCTGCACCCACTGCAATAGTTTCTTGATGGCTTTGCTCTGTTCTCGCATGGCGGTGGATGCTGACTGTCTCTCATCCGACGGCGTGCTGCAGCAGGACGTATCAGAGTCTGAGCTGGTGGGGATGGACGACAGGCTGGATGAGGAGGGAAACTGGCTCCTGATGTTCCCAGTAAGCTCCTTGATCTGGAAGGAGACAGAGAGTTGGATTATATTCACCTTTAGTCAACTCTTTTACTGACCGATTCAGCTCTTGACTATCAAATTCAGTCATGTCTCTCCTGCAGATTATTTACACAAAGTTCCCTACTGAAAGTGTTTAGTTGGCACAGAAAAACCAAACAGTGTAAGAAACCATCGCAGATAAAAAGTAGAATCTGTTCTGGTTTCCGTGGAAAGACAACAAACAGGTAAAACGCCAAGTCATTAACAGGATTAATTACATCATGGTTACCACGGCAACCAGGGCACATGATGTAATTCCGTTCAACAGATGACCAACAGTTACGTGAGAATGAAAGCCAGTAAAAACAATCAGTGGATCTCTTCAGTTCTGAATATGTTGTTAGACCTTCAAGATCAAATTTAAGATTTAAGATCTGGTGGAGCTTTATAAAGTCTGAGAAAATAACCACATTTATCACTGAAAACCTGCGTAACAGATACACATGATGTAGTGTCTCAGGCACAAGATCTTTATATCTTTATACATCTGATGGTTCAGTCTTACAAAGGACCATTCTTCTTCCCCCCTTTCCTTTATTGAGTTTATAGTGTTTTGTTTATATAAAAATCCAAAACGCCTCAATTGAAATCTTGCCCAGCATCTAGTTTGTCACATCCTCAAACAAAGCTAGTAAGAGTAGAGCTGAGCATGGAGTCACCAAGTTGAAAAGTGGCTAAAATGTATTTTAATCATTATTCCTCAGCATTACAACACCCCGTATCTGGTTATGGTAAGGGGCAAGAGATTTCTGCAACCAGAGAAAGAAGTGACCATATTTGGACTCCGAAGACGCGACTGGTGGAGAGCGGCACCCTGACTGCATCTGACTTCTGGTGTGAAGCTTTTAAAGTTAGGTTCTTAATTTAAAGGTAAAGTTTACAGCTAAGAGTTAAAGTCATCTTAGTAGCTAACTTCATTGGCTACCACTGCTTTATGGTCTATTTAACTCTAAACTGACCATCATTTACTAAATAAACATCATGAAGAAGACTTGAAACTAGAGATCGAGACCATAAACTATACTGAGTTTACTAAATGAGATGTAGGGTAATTTTCTCATAGATTTCCATGCAATTTGACTTCTTTAAGCAACCAGAGGAGTCACCCCCTGATGGCCAGCAGAGAGAATGCAAGTTTAAGGCACTTCAGCATCACCGTTGTAACCCTCAGGCTTCTGACAGGTCATTCTTTACGATTTGCATCAGACATACAGTGGGGTGTGACACGTAGACATTGAATAGACAGGGAGGGTATAACAACATTTGAACTTTGAACCAAACAAAGGACTAAACGACAGGTTAATCTGTCTTTGCTGCACAGCTTTTGACCATTTAAAAAAAGCATTGGGTAGTTTTCACTCCGCACAAAAGGAATAATTATAATAATCGGAATCATACTTAGTACAGGGCCTTTTTGCAGCAGCCATTTTGACATTTCATAATCAGGTAAAACACAGGTGTGAGCCAGCATGCACAATTCCAGGGCCCTGGCACACCTAACAGGGCAGTAATTCATGTTATTATTTACACCTGCATTTACCCTGCAATGGCATGTCAACATGGCTGCTGCAGAAAGGGCCTACTGACTGATTGTAATAGTCCCCAAGCCTGGACACAGCAGGATTTAAAAGGTCAACATTTGGATCGCCTCAAGGAGACAAAATTAATCCTCAAAATGTTCAGATATGGTTAACTTTGACATGCAAGTTCACCCTCTTGACCCCCATAAAGCCGTTTTGACAGTGCTAACCTGTGAGGGGTTTTGTGTATAGGCAATTTCAAATTTATGCAAAAGTTTCGTTCACACTTCTAGGTTGTTTGTAAGGGTCTATAGAACAATTTTGATCTGAGGGCCAGACAGGCCGGTTAAAAATTGCCCTCTAGGAGGCGTTGATGGCTCCCACCCACCACCAGCCTAGATAAAATATGGTAGTTTATATATTATCTGATCTGAACTTATCGTGTGCTGCCATCTTAGAACCCCTGATATCTTTGTTTTGGAAGTTCGAGGAGAGGAGATAGAGAACTCTGTTTTTTTAGCTTTTCACAGTGGCAGAGTAGACAGCTTCATAGACTTGAATGCCTAGACAGTGTGAACTGCAGAGATAATTGTTTCCTCATGGTGTCTGTCTGAGGCATCGAACCGCAGTGTGATTACATAAACTAGAGCTGCACTTTGATGGGCTTTTGTGAATGGAAAGTCCAAAGGCTGTAAAGTAGACACTTCTTTCTAACTCTTGACCCAATTTTGAGTAAAAAGAGGAGGGGAAATGGAACCTCAAAGTAGAGAGGAGAGTGGAGGAAGAGGTATGACGTTCAAAAGATTTGGCAGGGAATATGAGATTACCTGGAAGAAGAGGATGATGTTCCAGATGAGTCCCAAGACGATGGAGGAGTTTCCATCAGCGACATCAGCTGCATCGATGCTGACCAGTTTGACCTGGGGACACGTATGTATGTGCAGTCAATATATGCTGCAGGAACGAGTCCTAATTATTATCTAAGCAATAAGAATAAATCTAAGCAAAACGTTATTGAATGTAGCCAATTATAGATCTATGCTATGCTTCTCGTCCTTTCTGCATTTCTCAGTTTAAAGTGTTTCTTTAAGTCTGATTATGACTTACATTCTTCTCATTAGTGCAATATTATCTAACAATCCTCACATTGAGCTCTGATTGGTCAGAAGGCTGCTTTCATATGAGGTGACCTCCAGAGCAGGTTAGGTGTGCAGCATCAGTTACCATGGTGATCTACCTGGTAAGTATTGAACTACCATTGAGTTAAAACTGAAGTTTCCTCGCTAACAATAAATCCTGCTTCCTAGTACAAGACTCTGGTTCCTTCATGATAGTCAACAGGTTTTTGATTTATTTTTTGTCTAGATGCCTGAAATAAAGACTGGCAAACACAAGCAGAAGGGATTCTAACATTTTGTTCTACACTTTTTTTTTGTTGTCTTAAAATAGTCAATTGCAAACAAGTGACTAAATGAGATGAGATGAATGTCATCCACATTTTGCTGGACGGTGTTCACGTGACGTCATGCGATCGTGGTGTCAGTCAAAATTAAGTCAAACTTTATTTGTATAGCTCATTATAAAACAACAACAACAACAACAGTTGACCAAAGTCATGAACAACCATAATATATAAATAAATATAAAGCAACTTGTGATAATCATCCAAAATTGTTAAAAACATAAAAGAAAACATACAGGAATAATTTATTATATAATTGTAATAATACAATAATAATATATTTTGTGAAGGAAAAAACTTTTTTTGTGTGTGTCAGAGATGAGACACATAATCTGAAATAATAAGGTCTACCTGCATAAATAAATCAAATGTTTTATTTTATTTTAAATACAACTATTTTTCGCTTGTCCACCATGATAGTGAGCTAAATCACGGCAAGCAACAAAATCTTAAACTCAACCCTGAAGCAGACAGGAAGCCAGTGGAATGAGGCCAATACTGGTGATATAATCAAATTTTCTTTTTCCAGTAAGAAGACGAACAACTGCAATTTGAATTGCCTTCGTCAAGGAGACGACTGTTCTCCACCCACGTACAAAGAATGACAGTAGTCTAACGAGAGGTAATAAAAGAACAAATTACTCTCTCAAGGTCTTTGGGAGAGAGATAAAAGTTTTAACTGGAAAACACTTGTTTTCACAACTGAACCAATTTGTTCATCAAATTTGAAGGAGGTGCCAAAGATCACGCCAAAATTATTAACAAACGGTTGTTTGTTTATAGCATAACATTATTTTCTACTCCTGGGGATTGTATTGATAACAGTGGTGTTCACATGTGAAGAGCATTTTGCTGATGTTAAATGTTTAAGTTAAATGCTTGTTTCCGGCAGTAACCCTGAATCGGAAGGGCAAGTCCCATTGGCTTTTTGTGGAGGGAATACATGTGATGCTAACTTCCTGTTTGGCCTACAAAAATACATCACCCCTGCAGCTCTGTACCAACAAACATTAGGTAGTCTTGTATTTTCAATGTGCTGTGGAACTCACGTTTCTCTCCTCCAGGAAAGTAAGGACCTTGGCAATGTTGTTGAGTCTGAAAATCCGATGGGAGGACTTCTTGAACCCTTGAAGCTGGAAGATCATTCAGAATGAGAAAAGTGTTATGGGATTGTATAAAAACTGCAGACCAGTCTTCATACAACACAGTACTGTGCAGTTACATGTGTGAAGTTAACTGTGTGAGAGTCTGACCAGCTTGCAGCCGGAGAGTTCCTCCAGCAGGGCCATGAGGATGTGTCCGTCCTGGATGTCCCGGAAAAGGTCATGGACCTCAATGGGCGGGTCACACTGAAAATAGTGGGAAAGAGAGAGGGGAATAAGAGGGGGGGGGGGGGATCAAGAAAATGGATGTTATCTTCTTAATTATTGTCTATTGCTTAGTTGACAATGATTTTGAAGCCTTGAGGTTGGCAGTTTGGCCGTCGTCACCTTGGATTTTTTGCAGCCAGTGAAGGAAGTGACCTAATTTGGACTCTGGAGGAGCGATGCTGCAGTAGCAACCTGTCAATCACAAGGTAGCCACGGCCTAAAGCACACCGTGCTTTCACTTCTTAAGATCTGGCATCCACATGCTTGGACATCACATTTTGATCTTCTATACCATAATACTTAATTCTTAAAAAAGAATACTTACCAAAAACTACATCATGTCAAAAGATGATGCTTAGTTTTTATACTTATCAGTTCTCAATAAGCCCAAATAGCAAAGGGAAATTAAAAATGCATCCCAAAAAAGATGTCAGGTCTTAGAAGGTTAAGGTCTATTTGACTCTATTTGGATCATAATTACCAAATGAACATCAACATGCTGTATTGAAGAAGACTTGAAACCAGAGATTGAGACCATACACTTGTGTTTACAATGTTTACTGAGATAATACATTGAGTTAGAAGGAGGATCATTTTCCTTATTGACTTCCATGCAATCAGATGTTTTGCAATCAGGAGTCGCCCCCTTATGACCAGAAGAGAGAATGCAAATTCAAGGCACTTTTGCATTGGCATCACTATTCAGAACCGGAGGTTGCCGCCTGCTAAATACACCAACAGTAAAGTATGCAGATGGATCCTTAATCCGTCGGTAACCCACAGCATGCACTGCCTTCCGCGTTGTTATCACAACAAGCCATTACTCACTCAGGCATTTGTGAATTTGTCTGAACATGGTGAACGGTGGCGGTGGAGGGCGATTGGGGGGGTGAAGTGGCTGGAACTTTCCAAGATGACAGAAGACAAATGCATGATTGTTAATTAGTGGGTCAGAGATTTGATGCGGGGCCAAACAATGAGTAAGAGAAGACAGGCTCATTGTGTGACTGAACACAAAAGATTTGATCAGACGCTCATATTCTCAGCTCACCCAGACTCACCCCTGGTTGGAGACACAACAGAAAGGAAAGATAGTGAAACGCAGCGGGTCGGTGTACACACAGTGATGTAAAGCTCTGCTGGAGCCTGCTTTGGAAATCTCAATGTGTAGTCATTTGATATACGAGAGGTCTATCAATGTACAGGTGTGTGTTTGACATTAACAAGGCCCTAATTAGCTTTTCTGCTTTTCCCCTTTCCTTTAGTTTGTTTAAAGTTTGTATGTGCATGTTAAAGGTCAAAGCCTAAAGTCCATGGACTTTGAAAAGGAAGAGGAGTCAAAGTATCATGAATGCCACCATGCGACTGATGACTGTGTTGATGAGGGTGACTTTTGTGGTCCATTATTTCTATTTACAAAGACATCTTCCATTTGCTAGGTTGTTTATCAATTAATCCGCTCTAAATCTCTCATGAAAGACAACTTACAAATCCAAAAAAATAAAGAAAAGATAAAGAAGAAGATTATGCATTTTTATATACTGTATGTAAACATTCTTAATGCAGTACAATCTGTTATGGTTTTAACTGCTTTTCGTGTTCGCGACTGTTAAATAGAAACAATGTATTACTTGAACTCATTGGGAAAGGCAATAAAGCATGATTTCCTACCTGTGAATTAACACAATAACAATAAGAGTATCCATGTACACATGATTCCACAGGAGATCAAACAACACATTCCTCCAAGGTAAGACAAAACTCGTTGATATTCTCACAAATAAAAGCAGATACGTTTTGCCCAGGCGTCAACCTGCCGTTGAATAGTGAAGCCCACGCTGAAGTGCCTTAAGCTTGTATTCTCTCCACTAGCCAAAATAAGTCTGATTGCATGGAAGTCTATGAGAAAATGACCCTACTTCTCACCTGATTTATTATCTCAGTAAACATTGTAAACCTGAGTTTATGGTCTAAATCTCTACCGCTGCCTCGCTATCGTCGCTGACACACTAACAATACAATGAGCTACTAAGATTAGTTCAACACGACCTTACTTTATGAAGCTAACTTTGATAACAGCTTCACACCAGAAGCCAGATGGACTAGATTGCCGCTCTGCTGCTTGTGTTCATCAGATCCACCCACCCACAAAATATGGTCACTTCCGATCAAAAAATCCAAGATGGTGGCTGCTAAAATGATGAACTTGAGGTTTCAAAATCGTAGTCCACAAACCAACACGTGACGTCATGATGGCTATGTCCACTTCTTATATACTGGTTGTGTCAGAAAACCTTCCCAATTGAGCAAGGGCGTAGAATTGGGTAGGGATGCTAGGGACACGTCCCTACCAATATTCAGCCGCTACTGTGTAGTCACTATCAATACAACCGCTGTCCGTAGTGTTTAGTCAATGATTATGGCACACAAAGGGTTATGTTGGTCTCTGCTAGAAGTCCCGCCTCTCTAACCTAAATACCGCTCCCTGATCGGCTGCCGGTTTCTCGCTAACTTACATGTGATTGGCTGTGCCCACTGTCACTCCTTCTGCTTGTTAAAACTACCTGCAACCTGCTAGTTGGACCGGACGAGAGGCAGTGCATGTTATCTGCGAGTGTTGAAGTTCAGTTGTCAACATGTTCGGCATTTGTTCTTCCTGGGTCATGTCAGCTAGATGGATTTTAATATCAGTGGTGCCATTTACATTTGTGTTTGTGTCTGTTTGCGTGCGTGTACGTGTGTGCGTGCGTGTGTGTGTGCGTGTGTGCTGTACAGGATTTGAAGGATGTCAAAGAAAAGAAAAGTGGATATAAGAGACTTCTTTAGGAGTCAAAGTGTAAGTTACTTCAAGGGTGTATAGGTAGAGGCTCAACAATACAAATATTGAATAAAAGAGAATATTTAATGCCAAAGAGATACACCTTTTTAAAGTTATTTTTAATTCTTATTTTCATGTATTTGTGTAGAAGAGAGCAACGGTTTAAAAACACATAAAGAAAATTTGTGGTGAAAATACAATAAAACCTCAGATTCTAGATGATCATGTGGTTTTATAATTATAAAATATAATTTCCATCCATCCATTTTCTACCGCTTATCCTGTATTCAGGGTCGCGGGGGGGCTGGAGCTGATCCCAGCTGTATAAAATATAATTAATTAATATTAAGTAATCTAACCTATAACATTTTCATGACGTGAAATTATGATTGCTAATGCAAAAAAACGTCAACTTTCATGAGTGCTGCCTTGGAGCACTTTTGTGTCCCCACCAATCTCAAAATCAAACCTACTCCCTTGCAATTGAGTAACGTTTCTTGACATCCATAGAAAATCTCTCTCTTCAAACTTTTTTAATATAGTTCGAGGGAGGTTCCAAGGAGCCCTGATTTAACTTCTGAGCAGTGAGAATGCGTCGTCACACTGTTTCTAATTTATCTCGCACATCTTTGCCATTTGTGGACTGAAATGTCTCGTTATGTATCAGCCCATAAATTTGTTCATAATTGTTAGTTGAAAAATATCAGCCAATGTCTCGGCTTTTCACATTAAACAGTTATGACTTGGGGGGCTGTCACGCTCTTCAATAAATCCATTTTTTCTATACATTTTTTTAACACAATAATGTTTATTATGATGGTGTTATAATTTGTGTATTACACATTTCTCAGTCAAATCTGTGTATTTATAGTTATAAGAAGGGACTTGTGTGTCCCTTCTGGGCCTCCATACAACAGTTTCTCGTCCCTTTCATCAACAGGATTGTCATTGGTTACCTTGGAAGCATTTCTCCTGTATTTGGCCCAGGGAGGGGCCCCTCATCCACCCGGCTATTGTCCGCATGCAGCGGCTCGCTGGGTGGTTCGTGGAGGAAACGACCACCCTGGGCTAGCTAGACCTGCAACACTCTCTCAGATTACGACATTACAGCCTAATGAAACTTTAATGCTGCACACGGGCAGTTCCACACAACCACATGTATAATTCATAGAGTGAGATGGAGAGAATGCACCTGTAAAACACATATTAGGAGCATTGCGGGGTATTGTGATCATAATGTGACATTCCATGGGGAAGATGGTGCTACTATTTTGGGATAGGGCTGGGTTAAAAAAATTGATTTTCTGCTATTTCTGATCATACAATCTTCATTTGGCATGTCTGATATCGACTCATAAAAACCTCAAATCAATGTTTTAACACCATTTCATGCATCCTCTTCGTTAGTCTGGCATGGCCGCACAACAAAATTTGTCCATGTGAGAGACGGTGAAATAAAACATGGCAGAAGATCCACGACAGCAGATGTCTGGCAGCGTTTTGGGTTAAAAAAGTATGGGGACAGAAGAGAGCTGGAAAAAAGCAAATCCATATGCAAGATATGATACTCGAGGTCAATGTTGTGGAAATAGCACAAATCTCTGAAAGCATTTAATCAGACATCGGCCAGAAAGCCTATCAGCAATCATCTCCACATTCTGTTGTGTCCTTCACTACTGAAATGATGAATCATCACCTACGACTGTACTGTCGAGGTGATCTATAGAATTATGTTGTGAGTGGCTCATGTTAAATAAACAGTGTATTAATGTAACATCATATTTTTAATAATGCACCAGGTAAGAGAGTTCAAGCTTTGTATAATTTGCAGCATTAGTTCTGTGAAAATAGCTCATAACCAAGAAAAATTGCAATCAAATTGGGTCCTTGTGAATCAGAATTGAATGGTTTCAGGAAATCAGTAGCGATGCCGAACCCTAAACCTGGGATTTGGACCAGAGCGACTGTAACAGATGAAATGAAAGCTCAGTGAGCGTCTTCGTAATAACATGAAGATCAACAAACCTTCTCCAGATGTAGGTTCATCCATCGAGTGAACGTCCTCTTCTGAACCAGCTCTCTTTCAACTGCAACACACAAAGAGAAGGGAAATAAACATTTCACTCTCGAGATGCGCTGGACATTTAACAGGTGTTTGTAGTTCTGGCTCATTAGACGTCTACATGCAACTCTACACATGTAAAAACGGTTAGGCACGGGATGAAAATATCTTGTCACGATTATCCTCTTTAAAATACTTGCGATTCAGAATATCATCCAGATGATCATCAAAATATGAATACGACTCTTAATATATAATTTAACCTTAATCTTAAAATAATACTTTTATGTTCACCATAGCTTTCTGCTAAATCTTTTAACGTCTGCACTGTCTTATTATTGCAAATGTGTTTTTATTCTCCTTGTCTTTCTGTAATGCATTTTAATTTTGCCTTTATTTTCTTTTAAATTCTTCTATTTTTTCACTTTATTATATGATGTGTTATGATGTGAAGCACTTTGAGTCTGCCTTGTGTATGAAAGGTGCTATACAAATAAAGTTGCCTTGCCTTGCCTTAATATGGCACATTTTCAAAAACTGGAACTTCTGGAACTGGAACACTTTACATTTGGCAACAGATAAGACGTTTTTAGTGAACATCCTTAAATAAGATGATCATGAATCATAAGGTCTCCCTGAATAATAAAAATATAAATTAAATAAAAAAAAAAATTAATATTATATATATATTTAAAATGTTCCACTTGTGTACCATGATTGTGAGCTAGACATAGATATTTATGATTATCCTGATAATGGAAATTCCCCACGATCAACTCATTGCCGGTTAAACATCCTATATCAACCCATCACTAGGTGTGATGTCACGTTGGCCCAGACCAAAGTCTAGCGATCATAAAAGAGGAGTACAAACTTATTGGATTATGAAGATGACTGCAACATTTACTGCTGACTCAGAAAATTCCGTTAATTTCTCTGGTGGCCTGAAAGAGCTTCAGTCCACCATTTCTCTGCTGCACCAAAGCACAGAACATATGGGGGGATTGGCAACTAGAGGGTGGGAGGATCTCTGTGGACGTTACCATGGTAGCAATGTCAGCTGTTTTCATCTTTATGTCCAGTATGGCTCACTGGAGGCACTGGAGATATTGATTGTTTCTTGCTCCAGTGGAAGCACTGAGGCCTGATGGGAGGACAGTAGAAAACACGGACACCGGAGAAGAATATATTGCTCTTCATCATCGGGGTGTCCATATTGGCCTCTAGAGATGTGGCATGTGTAGAGGCGAGCTACTGATTTGTTATTGTGGCCCATCAATGGAACAGCAGTGTGTCCTGTATAGTGCTAAGTCACGGTGGGGAACGCCCCAAACGCAGAGTTTCCCCCCACCAGACAATGCCGAAGTTCGGTTTGTATTCAAGAGGCGTAGCTGAGGCTTTAATGCATGAATCTTTGCCAGACACAGGGAGCTGGTGGGGGGGGATGAGAGGAGATAAAGCATGACAAGAAGAGGAGATGACAAGGAAGGAGCGAGAAACGGAACCCGAAGGGGAGACGAGCAAGATGGGAGATATTCAAAAAACATCGCTACAGACTAAAGGAAAAAATTCAACCAATTGTTGGCATGACGCATCCACTGATGCAACAGACCAGAGTCTGAAATAATTAAATGGCATGGCTTCAATCGTGAACACTATTTGTATAAGCCATACCAAATAATAAAGCATTCAAGCATCAGCAAATAAATGCTTCTTTGACGAATAGGAAGCATGTGAAGCGAACACAAAACCACACTATCGCAGACGGACATTAAAAGCATGAAGCCCTTCCCCTGGAGCAGCTTCCTTTTTAAAGGCGTTTTGCCCGCCAGCCCTGTCAAGCAGAATAATGAATCATTCAAGTTCAAGTTGAGATTTGTCTCTTCACCTCAGGGTGAAAAGGGAACATTATGCACCTCTGACCCCTCCACCCACTGGTGGAGTGTTTGTCATGGCTACTGCAGGGTTGAAAGCGAGGCCTGCCACTTCCATGAGTGATGGGAATCACAATGTTTCTTCACTGAAAGGTGAAACTCTAGTGTTTTCTTGAATTGCCAAGAGAAGTTGGAGGCGTGTTCAAAGTGCATTGTTTACATAGCTGGGCCAGCCATGCTTGCTGTTAGTGCATGTGAGTGCATGTTAGTGTGTCTCACTGCGAGTATGATGGTATATCACGGTATTAAGAAATACTGATACGGTACGATTTTCAATGCCGTCATGAATCCAGATGCTGCTCTTTGGACCATATTGTTGTAATGACCAGCAGACGCCACCAGAGGTCGTCTCTATGGTGGAACAGGCAGCTGAGCTCAGAACCACGGAAAGTCAGTGTGTCCATCTTTTGTTGCCTTCAACATTTTATAGCAGAGATCTCCAACAAGGTAAAATGCAAATTGATGTAACATCACGTTCCTGTTACTCCGGCGCTCCATTGATCAATGTATTTTGCTGCTGCATTTTAACGGGTTAAATCCATCCAGATTGAATGTTTTGTGTTTTAAATGTCTTATATTTTACTTTCTGTTGGCTTTGCCAAAGTTAATTGTATCCAAGTGTCTGGTGGCACATAGGCATCAAAAATAAATCCATTAGAGACCATGAATATTAACAGCACATTTTACAGGAAATCCACCCATTTTTAAGGTGCCTTTGAGCAAAGTCCGGCTGCAGCTTCCGTCTTAAAATGTGTTTTCAAGCAGAATAATTCATCATTCACGATGTCTCTCTTCACCTCAGGGTGAAAATGGTTATGGTGAAAGAATTTTTTTTTTTTAAGATGAAAAATTGTGAAGACCTTCCATCATTTTGACTCCTAGAGATCTTGGAGCGCCTGTGGCCACCAGAGTGTTGTCGGAGCCACATTGAAGGATTTCCTCCCTGTGAAGCGCATGCTTTCAGGGTCGGGAAATCCCACGTTCCGAGTCTGGTCCAGTCTAGTGAGAGTGCTGGTTCAGCCTTCAGAACAAAAGTACAATACAATAATAAAACAAAATTTATAATAATCTGCTTCCGGTGTGTTGACATGAAGAGTTACCTCAAGTGTTGTTTCTGTTCATGGTTTCTGTCCATGCCCTTATAAATGCATCTATGAGCTTGTTCCATAGGCTTCATTCATTGGTTAAAAACACACACACACACACACACACACACACACACACACACACACACACACACACACACACACACACACACACACACACACACACACACACACACACACACACACACACACACACACACACACGCGGTTTCGTCTAATGACATTTTCTGCTTCAATCTATTTGTTGGCGTTTAACCTTTTCAAAAAAACATTTTCGCTGCGGTCACAAACTGCTGCACACACAAATGGAGACTCATCTGTATTAACAGTCACAGAAAGAAGCGTTAATGTTTAAAAAAGTGGCAGTGGGTTCAGGATTTTGCTGAATTTGACAAAAAGTGTATTGATTTAAATAATCCAAGGCTATGTCGTAATTAAAATGTACATTAAAATGACAATTATCACAGAATTTTACAAGGCCACAATATGAAAATGTCATGTCAAGATTAGCCTGTCAAAATAACTGTGATTTCACAATATTATCCCATTAATTCATCAAAATATGCAAAAAAAATTGAAAAAATTGAATTGAAATTGAAATTTACACTAAAACTTGCTGGAATCACTTTATATTTTGTTAAGAAACAAATATTTTTATTGTGTCACAGATAAGACATCTTTTTTATTAGACATACATTTAATGAAACAATTGAATGAACATTAAATCGCCAGGTCTCTCAGCA